>NC_135232.1:216990729-217339062 GCF_051348905.1 Ranitomeya variabilis | reverse complement strand
CTTACTGTCTATCTAGCTAGAATTGGCCTCCTTTGCTAAATCTTGTTTCATCCTATGTATGTCATTTCCTTCTCCTCTCACATCCAATATTTGTGGGGGCTGTCCTATCCTTTGGGGATTTTCTCTGAGGCAAGATAGCTTTCCTGTTTCTACCTTTAGGGGTAGCTAGTTCTCCGGCTGTGACGAGATGTCCAGGGAGTGACAGGAACATTCCACGGCTACTGCTAGTGTTGTGTTAAGATCAGGGACTGCGGTCTGTATAGTTACCACCTGCCCAGAGCTAGTCGCATGTCGCTCCTAAATTACCAGTCCATAACAGTGCAACTGGCCAAGAATGAGTTGAATGCATCTCAAAAGAAGGAAAAGAAAAAGAGTTCTGAGCCATTTTTTTTTCTTTAGTCTGTTTTGTCTTTTTCCTTCCTCTTAATCTCTGGGTGGATTTGGGTGCAGACATGGATGTTCAGGGTTTGTTTTCTCGTGTGGATCAGCTTGCTGCAAGAGTTCAGAGTATCCAAGATTATGTTGTTCAGACTCCAGCCTTAGAGCCTAGAATTCCTACTCCAGATTTGTTTTACGGGGATAGATCTAAGTTTTTGAACTTTAAAAATAACTGCAAATTGTTTTTTGCTCTGAAACCCCGTTCCTCTGGTGACCCCACTCAGCAAGTTAAAATAGTTATTTCTCTGCTGCGTGGTGACCCTCAGGACTGGGCATTCTCCCTTGAGTCAGGGGATCCAGCATTGCTTAATGTAGATGCATTTTTTCAATCGCTCGGATTATTGTATGACGAACCTAACTCTGTAGAGCATGCTGAGAAAACACTTTTGGCCCTGTGTCAGGGTCAGGAAGCGGCAGAATTGTACTGCCAGAAATTTAGAAAATGGTCTGTGCTCACTAAATGGAATGAGGATGCTCTGGCAGCAATTTTCAGAAAGGGTCTTTCAGAAGCCCTTAAAGATGTTATTGTGGGGTTCCCCACGCCTGCTGGTTTGAACAAATCTATGTCTCTAGCCATTCAGATTGATCGGCGCCTGCGCGAGCGTAAAGTGGTGCACCATATGGCAGCATCCTCTGAACAGAATCCTGAGCCTATGCAATGTGATAGGATTCTGACTAGAGCGGAACAGAGGGGATACAGACGTCAGAATGGGCTGTGTTTTTACTGTGGTGATTCTGCTCATACTATTTCTGATTGCCCTAAGCGTATTAAGAGGGTCACTAGATCTGTTACCATTAGTACTGTACAGCCTAAGTTTCTCCTGTCTGTGACCCTGATTTGCTCATTGTCATCTTTCTCTGTCATGGCATTTGTGGATTCAGGCGCTGCCCTGAATTTAATGGACTTAGATTTCGCTAGGAGCTGTGGCTTTTCTTTGCAGCCTTTGCAGAGTACTATTCCCTTGAGGGGTATTGATGCTACACCGTTGGCCAAGAATAAACCTCAGTATTGGACTCAGCTGACTATGTGCATGGCTCCAGCACATCAGGAAGATTGTCGTTTTCTGGTGTTGCATAATTTACATGATGTTGTTGTACTGGGTTTTCCATGGTTACAAGTACACAATCCAGTGTTGGATTGGAAATCGATGTCTGTGACTAGTTGGGGTTGTCAAGGGGTACATAGTGACGTTCCTTTAATGTCAATTTCCTCTTCCCCCTCTTCTGATGTTCCTGAATTTTTGTCAGATTTCCAGGATGTATTCGATGAGCCCAAGTCCAGTTCCCTTCCTCCTCATAGGGACTGTGATTGTGCTATCGACTTGGTTCCTGGCTGTAAGTTCCCTAAGGGCCGACTCTTCAATCTGTCTATGCCAGAGCATGCCGCTATGCGGAGGTATGTTAAAGAGTCTTTAGAGAAGGGGCATATTCGGCCGTCGTCACCATTGGGAGCAGGATTCTTTTTTGTTGCCAAGAAGGATGGCTCCTTGAGACCCTGTATTGATTATCGCCTTCTTAATAAGATCACGGTCAAATTCCAATACCCTTTACCTTTGCTCTCTGATTTGTTTGCTCGGACTAAGGGGGCTAGTTGGTTTACCAAGATTGACCTTCGAGGGGCATATAATCTTGTTCGTATTAAACAGGGTGACGAATGGAAAACTGCATTTAATACGCCCGAAGGCCACTTTGAATATCTGGTGATGCCTTTCGGGCTTTCTAAGGCTCCTTCTGTATTTCAGTCCTTCATGCATGATATTTTTCGCAATTATCTTGATAAATTCTTGATTGTGTATTTGGATGATATTTTGATTTTTTTTCCAATGATTGGGAGTCTCACGTGAAGCAGGTCAGGATGGTATTCCAGATCCTTCGTGATAATGCTCTATTTGTGAAGGGGTCTAAGTGCCTATTTGGGGTCCAGAAGGTCTCTTTTTTGGGGTTTATTTTTTCTCCTTCGTCTATAGAAATGGATCCTGTTCAGGTCCAAGCCATTCATGACTGGGTTCAACCCACATCTGTGAAGAGCCTTCAGAAATGTTTGGGCTTTGCTAATTTTTATCGCCGTTTCATTGCCAACTTCTCTAGTGTGGTTAAGCCCCTGACCGATTTGACGAAGAAGGGCGCTGATGTGGCAAATTGGTCCTCTGAGGCTTTGGAGGCCTTTCAGGAGCTTAAGCGCCGATTTACTTCTGCCCCGGTCTTGCGTCAGCCTGATGTGTCTCTTCCTTTTCAGGTTGAGGTTGACGCTTCTGAGATTGGGGCAGGGGCCGTTTTGTCACAGAGGAATTCTGATGGTTCCTTGATGAAACCATGTGCCTTTTTCTCCCGAAAGTTTTCGCCTGCGGAACGCAATTATGATGTCGGCAATCGGGAGTTGTTGGCTATGAAGTGGGCATTTGAGGAGTGGCAACATTGGCTTGAGGGAGCCAAGCAACGCGTTGTGGTCTTGACCGATCATAAGAATCTGATTTACCTCGAGTCGACCAAGCGGCTGAACCCTAGACAGGCTCGATGGTCCCTGTTTTTCTCCCGTTTCGATTTTGTGGTCTCGTATCTTCCGGGATCTAAGAATGTTAAGGCGGATGCCCTCTCTAGGAGTTTTTTGCCTAATTCTCCTGGAGTTCTTGAGCCGGTTGGCATTCTTAGAGAAGCGATGATTCTTTCTGCCATTTCCCCTGATTTACGGCGGGTGCTTCAGGAATTTCAGGCTGATAAACCTGACCGCTGTCCTGTGGGGAAGCTGTTTGTTCCTGATAGATGGACAAGTAAGGTAATTTCTGAGGTCCATTGTTCTGTGTTGGCCGGTCATCCTGGGATTTTTGGTACCAGGGATTTGGTTGCTAGGTCCTTTTGGTGGCCTTCCTTGTCACGGGATGTGCGTTCTTTTGTGCAGTCCTGTGGGACCTGTGCCCGGGTTAAGGCTTGCTGTTCCCGCGCTAGTGGGTTGCTTTTGCCTTTGCCTGTCCCTGAGAGGCCCTGGACGCATATTTCCATGGATTTTATTTCGGATCTACCTGTGTCCCAGAGGATGTCTGTTATCTGGGTGGTTTGTGACCGGTTCTCTAAAATGGTCCATTTGGTACCTTTGTCTAAATTGCCTTCCTCCTCTGATTTGGTTCCATTGTTTTTTCAGCATGTGGTTCGTTTGCATGGCATTCCGGAGAATATTGTGTCTGACAGAGGTTCCCAGTTTGTCTCCAGGTTTTGGCATTCCTTTTGTGCTAGGATGGGCATTAATTTGTCTTTTTCTTCGGCGTTCCATCCTTAGACAAATGGCCAAACTGAGCGAACTAATCAAACCTTGGAAACCTATTTGAGATGCTTTGTGTCTGCTGATCAGGATGATTGGGTGGCTTTCTTGCCGTTGGCCGAGTTTGCCTTTAATAATCGGGCCAGTTCGGCTACTTTGGTTTCGCCTTTTTTTTGTAATTTTGGTTTCCATCCTCGTTTTTCTTCAGGGCAGGTTGAGCCTTCTGATTGTCCTGGTGTTGATTCCGTGATGGACAGGTTACAGCAGATTTGGACTCATGTGGTAGACAATTTGACGTTGTCTCAGGAAAAGGCTCAGCGTTTTGCTAACCGCCGTCGGTGTGTTGGTCCTCGGCTTCGTGTGGGGGATTTAGTCTGGTTATCTTCTCGTCATGTTCCTATGAAGGTTTCTTCCCCTAAGTTCAAGCCTCGGTTTATTGGTCCTTATAAGATTTCTGAGATTATCAATCCAGTATCTTTTCGTTTGGCCCTTCCAGCCTCTTTTGCCATCCACAATGTTTTCCATAGATCGTTGTTGCGGAGATATGTGGTACCTGTGGTTCCCTCTGTTGATCCTCCTGCCCCGGTGTTGGTTGAGGGGGAATTGGAATATGTGGTTGAAAAAATTTTGGATTCTCGTTTTTCGAGGTGGAGGCTTCAGTATCTTGTCAAGTGGAAGGGTTATGGCCAGGAGGATAATTCTTGGGTGGTTGCCTCCGATGTCCATGCCGCCGATTTGGTTCGTGCTTTTCACTTGGCTCGTCCTGATCGGCTTGGGGGCTCTGGTGAGGGTTCGGTGACCCCTCCTCAAGGGGGGGGTACTGTTGTGAATTCCGCTCTTGGGCTCCCTCCGGTGGTTGTAAGTAGCACTTTTGTGAATTCTGCTCTTGGGCTCCCTCCTGTGGTTTTGAGTGGTATAGCTGCTTCTTGGATTTAGTATCAGCAGCTGCTTCCACTGATCTTCTTTCTGCTCAGCTATTTTAGTCTGGCTTTATCCCTCAATCAATGCCAGTTGCCAATTGTTCTTGCCTGGAGGCACGGCTCTTGGATTTCCCTGACACTCTGACCCGTTCAGCAAAGTTAAGTCCTTGCTTGTCCTTTTGCAGTCCACTTGTTGTGGACTTATTGTTCAGCACATTTATGTTTTGTTCATTTGTCCAGCTTATCAGTATGTATCTATTTAACTAAGCTGGAAGCTCTGGGCTGCAGATTTTGCCCTCCACACCTTTAGTCAGGTGTGGAGATTTTTGCATATCTCTGCGGTGGACTTTTTCTAGTTTTTATTACTGACCGCACAGTGTTTCTTTCCTTACTGTCTATCTAGCTAGAATTGGCCTCCTTTGCTAAATCTTGTTTCATACTACGTATGTCATTTCCTTCTCCTCTCACAGCCAATATTTGTGGGGGGCTGTCCTATCCTTTGGGGATTTTCTCTGAGGCAAGATAGCTTTCCTGTTTCTACCTTTAGGGGTAGCTAGTTCTCCGGCTGTGACGAGATGTCCAGGGAGTGACAGGAACATTCCACGGCTACTGCTAGTGTTGTGTTAAGATTAGGGACTGCGGTCTGTATAGTTACCACCTGCCCAGAGCTAGTCGCATGTCGCTCCTAAATTACCAGTCCATAACAGATTTGACCCTTTCTGCACCAACAGTGTTTTGGATCTGCACCACGTCACCTGTCACTCTCACCTTTTGATCACCTTGCTGAGGACTCTGTCTTAAGAACTCTGCCGTTTTGCTGTATATGTGTCAAGGACTTGTTTCATTGCAGGTCACTGTGGGTTATCAGTATATTGCTTTGGGTATTATTGCTGTTGTGCAAATACACTATTTGCACTGAAGAAACCCGTCTCTGTCTGTTCATTGCCCCACACTATCAGAATCCTCGAGTTCCTACAATAGTATTACAGGATACTCCAGTGTTGTGAATTTGGTTTCTGGGCTCCCCCGGTGGTTACTGGTGGTACTGAACTTGTGTGCTTCATCTCCTCTGTTCACCTGTTTCCATCAGGATGTGGGAGTTTCTATTTAGCCTTGCTCCTCAGTCATTTCTATGCCGGCCAACAATGTTACCAGAAGCCTTTCTGTTGCATATTCCTGCTCCTAGACTACTATCAGCTAAGTTGGACTTGTAGTCCTAAGATTGTTTTGCATTTTTGTTCCAGTTCTCTGTTTTTGAATATTTCTGAGGCTGGAAGCTCTTGTGAGCTGAAATTGCCACTCTGGTGTCATGAGTTGATATTAGAGTCTTAAAGTAATTTCAGGATGGTGTTTTAAAAGGGTTTTCAGCTGACTGTGAAGTTCCCTTTTCTGTCTTCCTACTATCTAGTAAGCGGACCTCAATTTGCTAAACCTATCTTCATACTTCGTATGTCATTTTCCTCTAATATCACCGACAATATATGTGGGGGCTACTGTCTGCCTTTTGGGGAAAATTTCTCTAGAGGTAAGCCAGGTCTGTATTTTCCTCTGCTAGGGTCAGTCAGTCCTCCGGCTAGCGCTGGGCGTCTAGGGATAAAACGTAGGCACGCTACCCGGCCACTGTTAGTTGTGCGGTAGGTTTAGCTCACAGTCAGCTCGAGTTCCCATCTTCCAAGAGCTAGTCCTTTTGTATGCTTTACTACGGTCTCTTGCCATTGAGAACCATGACAGTTTGGCCGGCCAAGAGTTAAAATAATTGGCAGAAGAAAGGAGAGAAAAGAAGTCTGCAGAGAATTTTTTTTTTTTTTTCTGAGTTTGCTCATTAGTTGATTCACTTGCATCTCTGCTTACTGCAGCCTTCGTCTCTCTCTCCTTCTAATCCTTGAATGGTTCTGATTTCACCTGATTAAAATGGATCCTCAGAGTTTAGCTATTGGTTTGGATAATCTCGCTATGAAGGTTCAAAGTTTACAGGATTTTGTAATTCATGCTCCTATATCTGAACCTAGAATTCCTTTACCTGAATTTTTCTCCGGGGATAGATCTCGCTTCCAGAATTTCAAACATATTTGTAAATTATTTTTGTCTCTGAGATCTCGCTCCGCTGGAGATCCTGCACAGCAGGTCAGGATTGTAATTTCCTTGCTCCGGGGCGACCCTCAGGATTGGGCATTTGCTTTGGCACCAGGGGATCCTGCGTTGCTCAATGTGGATGCGTTTTTCCTGGCTTTGGGGTTGCTTTATGAGGAACCTCATTTAGAGATTCAGGCTGAAAAAGCCTTGATGGCCCTGTCTCAAGGGCAAGATGAGGTTGAAATATACTGCCAAAAATTTCGTAAGTGGTCTGTGCTTACTCAGTGGAATGAGTGCGCCCTGGCGGCGAATTTCAGAGAGGGTCTCTCTGATGCCATTAAAGATGTTATGGTGGGGTTCCCTGTGCCTACAGGTCTGAATGAGTCCATGACAATGGCTATTCAGATTGATCGGCGTTTGCGGGAGCGCAAACCTGTGCACCATTTGGCGGTGTCTACTGAGAAGGCGCCAGAGATTATGCAATGTGATAGAATTCTGTCCAGAAGCGAACGACAGACTTTTAGGCGAAAAAATGGGTTATGCTTCTATTGTGGTGATTCTACTCATGTTATATCAGCATGCTCTAAACGTACTAAGAAGGTTGATAAGTCTGTTTCAATTGGCACTTTACAGTCTAAGTTTATTCTATCTGTGACCCTGATTTGCTCTTTATCGTCTATTACCGCGGACGCCTATGTCGACTCTGGCGCCGCTTTGAGTCTTATGGATTGGTCCTTTGCCAAACGCTGTGGGTTTAATTTAGAGCCTCTGGAAGTTCCTATACCTCTGAAGGGTATTGACTCCACGCCATTGGCTAGTAATAAACCACAATACTGGACACAAGTAACTATGCGTATTAATCCGGATCACCAGGAGATTATTCGCTTCCTTGTGTTGTATAATCTACATGATGTGTTGGTGCTTGGATTGCCATGGCTGCAATCTCATAACCCAGTCCTCGACTGGAAAGCAATGTCTGTGTTAAGCTGGGGATGTCAGGGGACTCATGGGGACGTACCTTTGGTTTCCATTTCGTCATCTATTCCCTCTGAGATTCCGGAATTTTTATCTGATTATCGTGACGTTTTTGAGGAGCCTAAACTTGGTTCACTACCTCCGCACAGAGATTGCGATTGTACTATAGATCTGATTCCGGGCAGTAAGTTTCCAAAGGGTCGTTTATTTAATCTATCTGTGCCTGAACATGCTGCTATGCGGGAATATATTAAGGAGTCCTTGGAAAAGGGACATATTCGTCCTTCGTCATCTCCCTTAGGAGCCGGTTTTTTCTTTGTATCTAAAAAAGATGGCTCTTTGAGGCCGTGTATTGATTATCGGCTTTTGAATAAAATCACGGTTAAATATCAGTATCCTTTGCCACTGCTTACTGATTTGTTTGCTCGAATAAAGGGGGCCAAGTGGTTCTCTAAGATTGATCTTCGTGGGGCGTATAATTTAGTGCGAATTAAGCAGGGGGATGAGTGGAAAACCGCATTTAATACGCCTGAGGGCCATTTTGAGTATTTAGTAATGCCTTTTGGTCTTTCAAATGCCCCTTCAGTCTTTCAGTCTTTTATGCATGACATTTTCCGTGAATATTTGGATAAATTTATGATTGTGTATCTGGATGATATTTTGATTTTTTCGGATGACTGGGACTCTCATGTCCAACAGGTCAGGAGGGTTTTTCAGGTTTTGCGCTCTAATTCCTTGTGTGTAAAGGGTTCTAAGTGTGTTTTTGGGGTTCAAAAGATTTCGTTTTTGGGGTACATTTTTTCCCCCTCTTCCATTGAGATGGACCCTGTCAAGGTTCAGGCTATTTGTGATTGGACGCAACCCTCTTCTCTTAAGAGCCTTCAGAAGTTTTTGGGCTTTGCTAATTTTTATCGTCGATTTATAACTGGTTTTTCTGATGTTGCTAAGCCGTTGACTGATTTGACTAAGAAGGGTGCTGATGTTGCTGATTGGTCCCCTGCTGCTGTGGAGGCCTTTCGGGAGCTTAAGCGCCGCTTTTCTTCCGCCCCTGTATTGCGTCAGCCTGATGTTACTCTTCCTTTTCAGGTTGAGGTCGACGCTTCAGAAATCGGAGCTGGGGCGGTTTTGTCGCAGAAAAGTTCCGACTGCTCCGTGATGAGACCTTGCGCGTTCTTTTCTCGTAAATTTTCGCCCGCTGAGCGAAATTATGATATTGGTAATCGGGAGCTCTTGGCTATGAAGTGGGCTTTTGAGGAGTGGCGTCATTGGCTTGAGGGGGCTAGACATCAGGTGGTGGTATTGACCGACCACAAGAATTTGATTTATCTTGAGTCTGCCAGGCGCCTGAATCCTAGACAGGCGCGCTGGTCGTTATTTTTCTCTCGGTTTAATTTTGTGGTTTCTTACCTACCGGGTTCTAAAAATGTGAAGGCGGATGCCCTTTCTAGGAGTTTTGAGCCTGATTCCCCTGGTAATTCTGAACCTACAGGTATCCTTAAGGATGGAGTGATATTATCTGCTGTTTCCCCAGACTTGCGACGGGTCTTGCAGGAGTTTCAGGCGGATAGACCTGATCGTTGCCCGCCTGGTAGACTGTTTGTTCCGGATGATTGGACCAGTAGAGTCATCTCGGAGGTCCATTCTTCTGCGTTAGCTGGTCATCCTGGAATCTTTGGTACCAGGGATTTGGTGGCTAGGTCCTTCTGGTGGCCTTCCCTGTCGCGAGATGTGCGAGGTTTTGTGCAGTCTTGTGATGTTTGTGCTCGGGCCAAGCCTTGTTGTTCTCGGGCTAGTGGATTGTTGTTATCTTTGCCTATTCCGAAGAGGCCTTGGACTCACATCTCCATGGATTTTATTTCTGATCTCCCTGTTTCTCAGAAGATGTCTGTCATCTGGGTGGTGTGTGACCGTTTCTCTAAGATGGTCCATTTGGTCCCCTTGCCTAAATTGCCTTCCTCATCCGAGCTGGTTCCTCTGTTTTTTCAAAATGTGGTTCGCTTGCATGGTATTCCGGAGAATATCGTTTCTGACAGGGGAACCCAATTCGTGTCTAGATTTTGGCGAGCGTTCTGTGCTAGGATGGGCATTGATTTGTCTTTTTCGTCTGCTTTCCATCCTCAGACTAATGGCCAGACCGAGCGAACTAATCAGACCTTGGAGACTTATTTGAGGTGTTTTGTGTCTGCGGATCAGGATGATTGGGTTGCCTTTTTGCCCTTGGCGGAGTTTGCCCTCAATAACCGGGCTAGTTCTGCCACCTTGGTTTCTCCTTTCTTCTGTAATTCGGGGTTTCATCCTCGTTTCTCTTCCGGTCAGGTGGAGTCTTCGGATTGTCCTGGAGTGGATGCTGTGGTGGAGAGGTTGCATCAGATTTGGGGGCATGTGGTGGACAATTTGAAGTTGTCCCAGGAGAAGACTCAGCAGTTTGCCAACCGCCGTCGTCGTGCTGGTCCTCGTCTTTGTGTTGGGGACTTGGTGTGGTTGTCTTCTCGTTTTGTCCCTATGAAGGTTTCTTCTCCTAAGTTTAAGCCTCGGTTCATCGGCCCGTACAAGATATTGGAGATTCTTAACCCTGTGTCCTTTCGTTTGGACCTCCCTGCATCTTTTTCTATTCATAATGTCTTCCATCGGTCATTGTTGCGCAGGTATGAGGTACCGGTTGTGCCTTCCGTTGAGCCTCCTGCTCCGGTGTTGGTTGAGGGTGAGTTGGAGTACGTTGTCGAGAAGATCTTGGACTCCCGTGTTTCCAGACGGAGACTTCAGTATTTGGTCAAGTGGAAGGGCTACGGTCAGGAGGATAATTCTTGGGTGACAGCCTCTGATGTTCATGCCTCCGATTTGGTCCGTGCCTTTCATAGGGCTCATCCTGATCGCCCTGGTGGTTCTGGTGAGGGTTCGGTGCCCCCTCCTTGAGGGGGGGTACTGTTGTGAATTTGGTTTCTGGGCTCCCCCGGTGGTTACTGGTGGTACTGAACTTGTGTGCTTCATCTCCTCTGTTCACTTGTTTCCATCAGGATGTGGGAGTTTCTATTTAGCCTTGCTCCTCAGTCATTTCTATGCCGGCCAACAATGTTACCAGAAGCCTTTCTGTTGCATGTTCCTGCTCCTAGACTACTATCAGCTAAGTTGGACTTGTAGTCCTAAGATTGTTTTGCATTTTTGTTCCAGTTCTCTGTTTTTGAATATTTCTGAGGCTGGAAGCTCTTGTGAGCTGAAATTGCCACTCTGGTGTCATGAGTTGATATTAGAGTCTTAAAGTAATTTCAGGATGGTGTTTTAAAAGGGTTTTCAGCTGACTGTGAAGTTCCCTTTTCTGTCTTCCTACTATCTAGTAAGCGGACCTCAATTTGCTAAACCTATCTTCATACTTCGTATGTCATTTTCCTCTAAAATCACCGACAATATATGTGGGGGCTACTGTCTGCCTTTTGGGGAAAATTTCTCTAGAGGTAAGCCAGGTCTGTATTTTCCTCTGCTAGGGTCAGTCAGTCCTCCGGCTGGCGCTGGGCGTCTAGGGATAAAACGTAGGCACGCTACCCGGCCACTGTTAGTTGTGCGGTAGGTTTAGCTCACAGTTAGCTCGAGTTCCCATCTTCCAAGAGCTAGTCCTTTTGTATGCTTTACTACGGTCTCTTGCCATTGAGAACCATGACACTCCAGCCTAAAAAACGATTCTGCTGGGGCAATGACAGAGACACGGGTAGACAAGATGTTTGCTATGATTAACTCCTTACAGCAGGAGATGGAGGCTGTGCAAAATAAAATTAGAGACAAGGACTCCCGGGCTGGCCACAATGCTCAGGTGTTTGGTCAGGCTCTCCAAGATTTACGTACCTTGATAGGAGCTCAGGAGACCTCACCTACTCAGCATATACCACCCACCAGTATGCCTAAATTGCCTTCTTTCCGGTTTAAAGGTGACCGAAGTCAATTCCGTGGGTTTGTTAATCAATGCATATTATTCTTTGACGTACATGCTTCCTACTACCAGGCTGATAGATCTAAGTTATTATGTATTATTATGTTGTTTACATCACGGGCACTGGCTTGGGCAAATCCTATGGTTGAAAGTTGCGATGTCCGTCTAAATAATTTGGATGATTTTCTGGCAGCTACGTCGCAAATGTTCGATGATCCCAACGGCCGTGCCACCGCTGAAAGTGCCTTGCTTTCCTTACGCCAGGGGAAACATTCAGTCATAGAATATATTACTGAATTTAAGAGGTTAGTGGTGGATACCAACTGGGATAACAATGCTTTATTGACAATTTTAGGAAAGGGTTGTCCAGTACAATCAAGGATGAGCTAGCTCGCTCAGAGTCTTCACAGGAGTTTGAGTTATTTTTACAACACTGTGTGCGTATTGATATCCGCCTAACTGAACGCAGACAAGAGAAATGGGCATTTTTAAACCGCATCACTAATTTTGCTCTTCCGTCTAGGAAAACTACCAGCAAGAACCCGCGGGAGGCCGAGGAGGTGCCTATGCAAGTGGACTCACTACAAAAATGTGAGAGTAATGAACGCCGTGAATATCGTTTTCGTGAGCGCTTATGTTTTTACTGCGGTCAATCGGATCATTTCCTCACTAATTGTCCTAATTGTCCCAGGCAACCTAACAAGGTGTTGGCGGCAGTAGGGGATTATGACAATACGGACACTGAGTCAAAAGTTTCGGAGACCAGTTTACATCTAGATGCTGTGGTTCCCCTAACAGTGATGTCGACTTCCCCTAAAGATCAAGGGGAGAAATACTCACATTGTTCTCTTCCTATTCAGATTCTGTCAGCGGGACAGTGGATACCAAGTTCTTCTATGATAGACTCTGGAGCAGGTGGGAATTTCATGCATTCTTCTTTTGCCAGGGAACATGGTATTAAGACACAACTAAGAGCCTCACCAGTCACCATGGAAACAGTGGATGGTTCTCCATTAGTTTACGGACCAGTAGACCGGGAGATGGTGCTTCTGAAGTGTAAGATGGAACCAGACCATCAGGAAACCCTTTCATTCATGTTAACATCTTCTCCACATTTTCCTGTAATTTTAGGAATTCCCTGGTTACGGTCACAAAATCTAAACATCAATTGGGAAACCAAGGAGATATCCTTTCTCCCAAAGTGTAGTCCTACCATCAGTCCAATGGTAACGGCTCCAGTTACCCAGAATTTGGAGGAAACAATACAGGTATCTACTCTCCCTCTGGTTTACTAGGAATTCTCGGACGTATGTGACAAGAGGAAGGCAGACCAACTCCCTCCATATAGACCATATGACTGCCCCATAGAACTGCTTCCTGGGGCAGCGATTCCTTTCGGCCATGTTTACCCGTTGGCAGCTCCAGAATTAAAGACATTACGAGAATACATAGATGAGAATTTAGCCAAGGGGTTTATCTGACCATCTTCTTCACCAGCAGGAGCTCCCATATTCTTTGTAAAGAAGAAAGATGGGACTCTAAGACCTTGTATTGACTACCGGGAGCTAAATAAGGTAACCATTCGTAACAGGTACCTGTTGCCGCTAATTCCTGAATTGTTGGAGAGAGTTCGCCAAGCTAAAATATTTACCAAATTAGATCTTCGCGGGGCATACAATTTACTCCGTATACGTCCCGGAGACGAATGGAAGACAGCTTTCAGATGCCGGTATGGACATTTTGAATATTTAGTGATGCCATTCGGACTCTGTAACGCTCCTGCTGCTTTCCAACACTTAGCCAATGATATTTTCAGGGATTTACTGGATCATTATGTAGTAATTTACCTGGATGACATCTTGATTTTCTCCGATTCCCTACAGGAACATCAGGAACATGTTAAGACCGTGCTCAGATGTTTGAGAGATAATCATTTGTACATTAAACTCGAAAAGTGTGAATTTCATTGCTCCAAAATTCAATTTTTTGGCTACAGTATGTTGTTTCTCCCCAGGGATTGAATATGGAGTCCAGCAAGATCCAGGCGATCATAGATTGGCCAGTACCAGGAAACATTAAAGAGGTACAACAATTCATTGGTTTTGCTAACTTTTATAGACGTTTTATCTGGAATTTTTTGGAAACTGTCCATCCCATCACTCTCCTCACTAAAAAGGGGAATACTTTTGTATGGTCTTCACAAGGCCAGGGAGCCTTTGACCACCTCAAGGTTTGTTTTACCATGGCTCCGATATTGATGCATCCGGATCCTGCACTGCCTTTTGTCATGGAGGTGGATGCTTCTGACTGTGCACTGGGAGCAATCCTCTCACAACGAACCGGAGACAAAGGTTTGCTGCACCCGTGTGCCTTCTTTTCTCGCAGGTTATCATCTGCTGAACTATGACATTGCAGATAAGGAACTTTTGGCAATCATTTCCGCCTTTAAGGAATGGAGACACCATTTGCAGGGAGCAACTCAACAAGTAGTAATGCTCGCAGATCACTGTAATTTGGAATTCCTTAAGTCCGCCAGATGCCTCTCTCCTCGACAAGCTAGGTGGAGTTTGTTCTTGAACCAGTTTGATTTTATTATCTCGTACCACCCAAGTTCACGTAATGGGAAAGCCGATACATTATCCCAAATCCAAACAATGGACTCAGTGCCTGGGACCCCATATAAGACCATTTTGTCTGATGCCAATTTCATAGGAGTGCTCCAGGACCGGGGCTTGTGGGAAGAGATCAAGCTGGCCAATGATGGTGACGTATTTCTTGATGCCCTACCTGACAGTGTGAATCCTGTCTTTCAGAATGGTGTATGGCTTAGAGATCGATGCATTTATGTCCCAGAGGCTGTGAGACTTCGAATTCTCAAATTGGTCCACGACTCCGTATTGGCTTGTCATAGGGGGGTACAGAAGACGCAGGAATTTTTAAGTCGTTTTTTCTGGTGGCCTACCTGCTTGAAAGATGTGAATGACTATGTTCGCTCTTGTGAGGTTTGAGCTCGGTACAAAGTTCCTCGCGTTTCACCAACTGGCCTTCTTAAGCTGCTACCCGTACCATCTCGCCCTTGGGGTCTATTTCGATGGACTTTATTGTAGAGTTACCCTCCTCTGGCAGTAAAAATACTATTTTGGTGGTAGTGGACCGTTTAACAAAAGCTGCACATTTTATTCCTTGCACCGGTCTTCCCTCAGCTACAGAGACAGTGGATCTGGTTATCCAGAACGTTTTCTGGCTGCATGGGGTACCAGATGAGATCATCTCTGACCGGGGAATACAATTTACCTCTAGGTTTTGGAAAGGATTTTGTTCTGTGCTCCACATTAATGTTTGCTTGTCTTCTGCATACCACCCTCAGACCAACAGGCAGACCGAATGGACCAATCAAACCTTGGAGCAATATCTACGCTGTTACATCAGTCATTTGCAGGATGATTGGCTGAAGCTACTTCCTTTAGTGGAATTTTCTTATAACAACTAACAGAGCAGTTCCACGAAGGTAATGCCTTTTTTTGCCAATCTGGGATATCATCCAAATATTTTGCCTAGGTCTCCGGTTGCTACTTTGGTACCAGCAGTTCAAGACAGAGTGGCGTTGTTGCAACATAATCTTGAAGTTTTGAAAGACTCCCTGACTGCAGCACAGGAGTGTTACAAGAAGTCGGCCGATAGATTCCAGAAACCGGCACCTATGTATAAGGTAGGAGACTCGGTTTGGTTGTCCACCAAGAATCTAAGATTGGGTGTTCCTTCGCAGAAACTGGGACAGAAGTTCATCGGTCCATTCAAGATCACCGGGATTGTAAGCTCCGTTGCTTGTCGGCTGAAGCTACCAGGAACTCTAAAGGTTCACACAGTATTTCATGTTTCTTTATTAAAACTGGTCTCTCAACACATTTCAGGGATGCATATTACCTCCCCCTCCACCAGTGTTGGTTGATGGCGAAGAACAATTTGTGGTACAGGACATTATCGATTCAAGACTCCATAGGAACCAGCTTCAGTATCTTGTTAGATGGCAGGGTTACTCTCCTGAAAACGATTCTTGGGAACCTTTAAGTAACATCAATGCTCCCTTCAAGGTTGCTCAGTTTCATCATAGATACCCAGACAAGCCTGGTCCAGGACCGTCCTGAGGCCGTTTCAAGGGGGGGAGTAATGTCAGTATTCCGGGTTTTCCAAATCACCTTGTGAATGATCTTATCCTCTGTTAAGATGGAGTTTGCTGTTTTTGTCTGCCCTACTTCCTGTTCGTTTGTTTAAAACCTGGTTCAGGTGTGAGCTTCCTTGCTGGAGTATTCTGCTTCTGTTCCCCTTCAGGTCAGCTGCTTGTTCTGAGTGTGCCTCTACCCCTGGCTCTGGACATTCTCTGCATATGAAATCTACACTCTCTATGTTATCATTAGTCTGTTGACTTTGGAACGTAACCCTTGGTTCACTCCTCCTGGTAAGAACTGTGTTTTTTGAACTATGTTTCTGGACTGTTTGTTGCTACTTAATCCTTCATTTACTCCCCCCGGTGGGAGCTGTTGGAAACAACACCAGTATAATACTTTAATGTGAACCTGTTTCTGGACTTACCCGTGCTTATGCCACATCTTGGATCAACTTGTGAACTAGTTTCTGGACTTACCCGTGTTCATGCCATACCTGGGATTAACCTTTGGACTTGTTCTGGACTTCCCTGTGTTTACTTCATACGTGGATTTGACCCTTTCTGCACTGACAGTGTTTTGGATCTGCACCATGTCACCTGTCACTCTCAACTTTTGATCACCTTGCTGAGGACTCGGTCTTAAGAACTCTGCCGTTTTGCTGTATATGTTTCAAGGACTTGTTTCATTGCAGGTCACTGTGGGTTATCAGTATATTTCTTTCGGTGTTATTGCTGTTGTACAAATACACTATTTGCACTGAAGAAACCCGTCTCTGTCTGTTCATTGCCCCACGCTATCAGAATCCTCGAGTTCCTACAATAGTATTACACAGGTGGTCTAAGGGGTTTCTCCTGGTGGAAAGCCCTAAGTTGGCCTAAGGAAACTTATAGGCCATGAAACATTAACTGTAAATAATAATATAATAATAATAATTTTTATTTATATAGCGCCAACATATTCCGCAGCGCTTTACAACTTATAGAGGGGACTTGTACAGACAATAGACATTACAGCATAACAGAAATCACAGTTCAAAATAGATACCAGGAGGAATGAGGGCCCTGCTGCTCGCAAGCTTACAAACTATGAGGAAAAGGGGAGACACGAGAGGTGGATGGTAACAATTGCTTTAGTTATTTGGACCAGCCATAGTGTAAGGCTCGGGTGTTCATGTAAAGCTGCATGAACCAGTTAACTGCCTAAGTATGTAGCAGTACAGACACAGAGTGCTATTAACTGCATAAAATGTATGAGAACACGATGCAAGGAACCTGATTATGTGTTTTGGTTTTTTTTCTATTTTTAATAGGCCACACAGGGATAGTTAGGTTAATGCGTTGAGGCGGTAGGCCAGTCTGAACAAATGCGTTTTTAGGGCACGCTTAAAACTGTGGGGATTGGGGATTAATCGTATTAACCTAGGTAGTGCATTCCAAAGAATCGGCGCAGCACGTGTAAAGTCTTGGAGACGGGAGTCGGAGGTTCTGATTATTGAGGATGCTAACCTGAGGTCATTAGCGGAGCGGAGGGCACGGGTAGGGTGGTAGACTGAGACCAGAGAGGAGATGTAGGGTGGTGCTGAGCCATGGAGTGCTTTGTGGATGAGGGTAGTAGTTTTGTACTGGATTCTGGAGTGGATGGGTAGCCAGTGTAATGACTGGCACAAGGTAGAGGCATCGGTGTAACGGTTGGTGAGGAATATGATCCTGGCAGCAGCATTCAGGACAGATTGGAGCGGGGAGAGTTTGGTAAGAGGGAGGCCGATTAGTAGAAAGTTACAATAGTCCAGACGGGAATGAATAAGAGAAACAGTAAGAGTTTTTGCAGAGTCGAAAGTAAGAAAAGGGCGAATTCTAGAAATGTTTTTGAGATGCAAATAAGAAGAGCGAGCCAGTGATCGGATGTGGGGGGTGAATGAAAGCTCGGAATCAAGGATAACCCCAAGGCAGCGGGCATGTTGCTTTGGAGTAATGGTGGAACCACACACGGAGATGGCAATGTCAGGCAAAGGTAGGTTAGTAGAGGGAGAGAACACGAGGAGTTCAGTTTTTGACAGGTTCAGTTTCAGATAGAGGGAGGACATGATGTTAGAGACAGCGGTAAGACAATCACTGGTGTTTTCTAAGAAGGTCGGAGTGAAAGCAGGAGAAGAGGTGTATAATTGGGTGTCGTCAGCATAGAGATGGTACTGGAAACCAAATCTACTGATTGTTTGTCCAATAGGGGCAGTATACAAAGAGAAGAGGAGGGGGCCTAGGACTGATCCTTGAGGAACCCCAACAGTAAGGGGAAGGTGAGAGGAGGAGGAACCAGCAAAACATACAGTGAAGGATCGGTCAGAGAGATAGGAGGAGAACCAAGAGAGAACGGTGTCCTTGATGCCGATGGAGCGGAGCATAGTGAGGAGGAGCTGATGATCCACAGTGTCGAATGCTGCGGAAAGATCCAATAGAATTAGCATGGAGTAGTGACCATTAGATTTAGCTGTTAGTAGGTCATTAGAGACTTTAGTGAGGGCAGTTTCAGTAGAGTGTAAAGAGCGGAAGCCAGATTGAAGAGGGTCAAGAAGAGAGTTATCTGAAAGATAGCGGGTAAGACGGGAGTGGACCAGGCGTTCCAGGAGTTTAGAGATGAAGGGAAGATTAGAGACAGGTCTATAATTAGCGGCACAGTTTTGGTCGAGGGAGGGTTTTTTAAGTAATGGATGTATGATGGCATGCTTAAATGAGGAGGGAAAAATACCGGAAGTGAGGGAAAGGTTGAATATTTTTGTTATGTGAGAGGTGACAGCCGGGGAAAGGGACTGGAGGAGATGTGATGGAATGGGGTCACTGGTGCAAGTGGTCGGGCGAGAAGATGCAAGGAGCCTGCTTACTTCTTCTTCAGTAACTGGTTCAAAGTCAGAGAGTGAACTAGATGCAGTGGGGGAGGGAGGACAGTGCCTGGTATGAAGAGATTGGGAGATGATTTCCTGGCGAATGTGGTCAATTTTTTCTTTGAAGTAATTGGCCAGATCTTCAGCGCGGAGATCTGTGGTTGGGGCCTGCTCTCTTGGGTTGAGTAGGGACTGGAAAGTGTCGAAGAGACGTTTAGGGTTATTGGACAGTGAGGTGATGAGGGTGTTGAAATAGGTTTGTTTGGAGAGGTGAAGGGCAGAGTTGTATGTTTTTAGCATGAACTTATAATGGATGAAATCTTCGGGTAGATTAGATTTTCTCCACAGACGTTCGGCGCACCTGGAGCATCGCTGCAGGAAGCGTGTTTGCAGCGTGTGCCACGGTTGTCGCTGTCTGTGTCGAGTTGCTCTATGTATAGGAGGAGCAGCTTCATCCAGGGTGCTTTGCAGGGTTTCATTGTAATGGTTCAGAGCAGAATCAGGACATGAGATGGAGGAGATTGGGGCCAATGAGGACTGCAAGTTCTTCATAAGTTTCTGGGTGTTAATGGCCTGTAAAAGGCCTTTCCATCAGCAAAACCAGATTTCATTCTTTGCACTGACCAGGAGCAATCACTCCAAAACATGTGTTTGCAAATTAAGTCTTTGGTTTGGGTTATTATCCTAAATTATGTGGCAAGGCCTTTTAAAGGGTCATGATTGACTTTTAGACTTGCTTCTTCCAATAGGTGGCACTGGAGCTCCTGTGTTCTCTTCCTCTCTGAAAGGCTACTTGCATAATTAAATTCTCTGAGGAGAACTGCATGGCCTATAAGACACCATACGCCAACTTGGCACTACCAACAAACATACCTATAAGGGCAAATGTACATCACAGCTGGTAGGCCCTGTCAGGACTCCCCTTCTGTAAGCCAAAATGGAAGCACTATTATGTAAAAGTGATTCTTAATTTATTGGTAAAGTGTATCTATACATTACATGGTTGGCTATTAACTTTAAATTTAGAAATGTGCTACTAGATGTGATTTTACCCAGCAATAACAGCTAATTTAGAAAAGCTGGTCTGGTGATAATGATGTGATTGCTGGATTGGCTTATGTTTAAAAAAGTATAGCCTTTGTGAGCTGCAGTTAATGTGACTTAATGGAGCAGAGCTAAAAAGCAACGACTTTATTATTCTAGAGGAACATAAATTGCAGGTAAGAAATATGAAAAGGTAGTGAAACCTGTATCATTTTTAGGATCCCAGCTGCATAATCACCATAAAAGTGTTAGCTTGACAGCTAGCTCTGTGGCAATGCAAAATTTCATAATGACTCATTATTTGGCTAAAACCAGTAAAAAATACATTAACATGCTTTGCAGATAGAAAGGGAAGATATTTCAAACATTTTACAATTTGTAAAAAAAAACCCCTACTCCTATATTAAAGATTAAGCGGTACCATCAAATGAGAAAAAAGAGAAACATTAAAAAACATTAAGTACACAAAATGAGTCCTACCACAGCACACTGGCAATTTACAGATGAATAATTAGGGTATAAAATACAATGTCAGCATTAGTGTAGGAAATTCTACGGATGTTAATGACAAAAATGCAGCACTTTAAATGTACTAATTTCCTATCGCTTAGAAATGTATTTTGGGATGCCAGTCTAGATATGACCGATATTCTGCTGAGAAATGCAATGTCATTCTAGCCCAGCCGTCCACGCTGATACATTGTATCAATAAAATGCTCTTTATTCTTCAGTAAGCAATAAAATGATAGCTTTAGTAAAGCAGGAGATATCTGTAATGCAGATATCTTGGGCATCTCATGAATACATTGGGTATGCATTGTGGGGTCTTATCTGACATCTTAACCCCTTTGCCCATAAAGCTTGAAAAATACAATTTCAAAACATGAGTCATGTAATAAAATTGAGATTGAAAATGCTTTCTGCGTAGGAAGCCCAAAAAAGTATTAACTTCTTACAGAACTTCCTTCATATAGTTTAGAGCCAACCTCAGGCATCGAAAATTGAGAATATGAATTATTCACTTTTTTCTGTCCACTTCTGTTTGTATATATTTTCATCCATCCATCCTTCCATCCATCCATTCATCCATCCGTCAATCCGTCCCTCCATCCATCCATCTCTCTTTTAAAGGTCTTATTTCATTTTGACAAACCCCTTTCTTGAATTAAGTATATTTGGGGTGTTCAGGGGCCCAAACAGGACAAATAGAAAGACGTTGTCTTTTTTCCTAACTCTGGCTAAAAGGGTCTAAATTACCACTTGAATCTTTAGTAATGATTGCTAGGCTCAAATTTTTGCCAGAGCTGTAGGTGACACTGGGGCCGTGGCATATACATCACATGAAATGCTGTAGCTGCAGCAAATATCACATAAGAGACACTGGGGCTGCAGCGTAGATATCACAGGAGATACTGGGGCTGGAGTATACACATCACATAGGTGACACTGGGGCTGGAGTATGCACATCACATAGGTGACACTGGGGCTGGAGTATGCACATCACATAGGTGACACTGGGGCTGGAGTATGCACATCACATAGGTGACACTGGGGCTGGAGTATGCACATCACATAGGTGACACTGGGGCTGGAGTATGCACATCACATAGGTGACACTGGGGCTGGAGTATGCACATCACATAGGTGATACTGGGGCTGGAGTATGCACATCACATAGGTGACACTGGGGCTGGAGTATGCACATCACATAGGTGACACTGGGGCTGGAGTATGCACATCACATAGGTGACACTGGGGCTACAGCACATACAGCACTTAGGAGACGCTTGGGCTGAAGTAAATGTAATAGAAGACATTGGGGCTGGAGTATATTAATTACAGGAGACAGTGAGGCTGGAGCATGTACATCACAGGAGACAGTGGAGCTGGAGTATATTTATTACAGGAGACAGTGAGGCTGGAGCATATACATCACAGGAGACAGTGGAGCTGGAGTATATTTATTACAGGAGACAGTGAGGCTGGAGCATATACATCACAGGAGACACGAGGGCTGCTGCTGTCTTTATCTGTGGGACGGGAGTACATTGTGCGCTAACTCCGTCCACAAAATACCTCTAAATGCTGGCACTGGCCAGCGTCAGGACATAGTCTTTCAATGTAATAGTGAACGCTGCATAGGTTGCTCACAATGCAAGAAGGGATTAAAGAGCTAGAGGCCATTAAAACGCAACTGCCAGACCAAGCACTACAGTGCCGGGAATCTGCCTGGGTAACGTACAGAAGGCCATTGTGGACCGCTAGATACACTAATCTATTTTGACGATACCTGTAACATTAAAAACTTCATCCCTTACAAGCAAATTGATATGCAGAATACCTACCACATGATACATACAAAATACTAAAAGTGACATAATGGATTTATTCAACTACTGTTACTCTTCCCAGCATTATTTCCTGTTTTGAGATTATAAAGATTTTAATCAAATTATTAGGCGAAAATTGACCTATATATTATACCCTTAATGGTACTCCAGCTACTGGTACAGGCAGCTACTCAAGTGGCCTGTAGGCATAGACCCATTGTAGGAAAACATAGCTCCTATTGTCTACTTGATTGCATATAATGGATTGTTCTAATAGTTCCCATAGCTCACAATTACTTATAGATTGGCGCTCTTTTTAGAGATTGCAGGAGAGAATTACTCCATAATTACCCTTCTGTTCTCTGGAAATGGGATTTTCCTGAAAGGGCCCTAATACTTTTTGGACAAAGTTCCTGCTGTTGATGTCCACCCCTGAAGCAGGTAGACTTTTCTTTCTAAACACAGAATTTCAGCACTGCATGAGAAGAGAACTGCCAGAGATCATGGGATATTTCCTCAGGATCTATAGCTGCTTTGAAGATCAGCCAGCTGTGATTCGTCTGATAAAAAGAAAAACAGTTAAGGCATCTGTAAACCCTATCTATTACGCCTAATTTTATTAAGAGGTTATGGGAGCTGCACTCACATAAGGTTCACATTCACATGTACGCAGGAAAGTGGATTTAATAGCATCACTGATTAATGTCAAGCCTTCAGAATCTGCAAACGATGCCAGGCTCACTTACTAAGGCTCTGTTAATAAAAAGTTTATGGCCTCTGTTCTATGGACACGTATTGACATGTACCAGACAGACAGAGGCTTTGTTGGCCTCCATCAGGTCAATGTAATCCTATGGACATGTTTACCATGAACGTCATGAGTGTTTCTTGACATGCACATTAAACATACATCATGAACAGTATGTAAACTTAGCCTAAACAGTAGACAATATTAAAATGAGTGTACTGACCATCCAAAATTACCATATCTCCCTGCCCCTGAAGGATATTCCACCCATATTAGCTGTTGTATGCATACAGTAACACACTGTTATGTCTTAGGGATCAATTTATCACAGGTTTTATGCAAAAAAAGTGGATTAGGCTTTGAAAAACTGCCACACTTTAGTGCAACTTGCAATTTTTGTGGCTTTTGGCATTTTCACTATGTCCCGTAACACAGCGAAATACTTCTGGGACATAGTGCCCCGGCGCATGCGCACTAATGATTTTCGGCTTTGCCCGCAGTTGTGCAAAGCATACTGCGCGTGCGCAAGGCAAGATTGCATTGCGCAGGCGTGTACTACGGAGCACAGAGAATGAACTTCAATCCAATATTGCGGCCAGCATGCAGCCAGCGTTTAAGGAAAGGGTGAATCAAACACCCGAAAACTCCGCCCATATGACCGAAAACTGGTCCTGCCAAATTCCGGTGACAGGTTCCCTTTAAGGTGTTGTGAAAAATTGTTTTTACTTATGCTGGTAAAACAGACAGAACTGGTATTTTGACTTTTTCTCCATACTGCCTTTTGGCCTTGAAAGGAGTCAAGGTGTGGTTCCCAGTGAAAACTTAACCCCTTCACCCCCGGGCCATTCTCTGTTGTTTTTTCGTTTTTTCCTCTCATTCTTCCAAGAACTATAACTTTTTTAGTTTTACATCAATATGGCCATACGAGGGCTTGTCTTTGTGTGGATCGAGTTGTACCTTTGAATGATAAAATTAATTTTACCATATAGTGTACTGGAAAATGGGGAAAAAATTCCAAGTGCGGTGAAATTGCAATTCCATAATTGTGTTTGGGTTTTTTATTTAACATTTTCACTATGTGGTAAAACTGACCTGGTAATATGATTCTTCAGGTCAGTACCAGTATGTAGGTAACAAATATGTATATATTTTTTTAATTTAAGTTCTGAAAAAAATTTGGAAATTTGAATGAAAAAATGTTTTTTTCTTTTGTTGCCATTTTCCAAGACCCATAATATTTTCATTTTTTTGGAATTTGGGGCATTTCAATGCACTTAGGCTGCTTTTTCTATGTGCACGGACTTAACACAAGTGCATTTCCAGCCTAATTTGCTTGTTTTCTTTGTTCTGCAGTCATACCGCTTCTTCCATATGTAGAAAATTGCTGCCGGGTTCCCTTTAACAAGAAACATTGGAAACATTGTATATTCCAAACTTGGTTAAATAATGCGCTTTAACCCCTACTAACAGATTGTAGCACAAACAAAATAGACAGCTCTGACTAGATCACTTAGCAAGCCGGGAACGCACACAGAGATTGCATTGATTCTTACTCAAAGATATAGGAATACCTTCAAGCTCCACAGAGAGGAAGCTCATGTGTGTGGAAACAGGTTCTCCGCGGGACACTCGTACATTAAATTATCCGGTAGGACATTCATGTGAGCAGGTCTCACATACAACCCATATTCATTATTCACATTGTGCTGCTCCTACTTATAGAACCTGCACAGTCTGATACTGCTCTCGTACATATTTCCATTATTTTATTTTCGCTACTATATGCTTGGATGCTTGGTAGGTTTGAGAGCTGATGAACATATGGAAGATAGTGCTGACCGCAGAATGAGGCTACTTGTTGTCTGTAGCTACACAGAATTTTGTTTTGCATTTGGACAAAAAAAACAAATGTTTTGCATTTTGCAGATTTCTATATTAATTAGTTTGTAAGCTTGCGAGCAGGGCCCTCATTCCTCCTGGTATCTATTTTGAACTGTGATTTTTGTTATGCTGTAATGTCTATTGTCTGTACAAATCCCCTCTATAAGTTGTAAAGCGCTGCGGAATATGTTGGCGCTACATAAATAAAATTATTATTATTATTATTATTAATAATTAAATTAATTGGCACCTTATGACTTTTTATTAAAATTCTTCACTGATCAGACAATGTCTTAAAGGGAAATTGTCAGCAGTTTTTTGCTATATAATCTGAAGACAACAGTAGATAAAGGCTGAAACACAGGTTTCAAGGATGTGTTACTTTTTTGGCTGTGTGCTGTTATTTACTTACAATGAAGATTTTATGACCTGGGGAATATCATTGCCTTGACTGGTGCTTGCAGGAGCAGTTGTCTGACTCCTCCCCTTCCCCTGATAAACAGCTCACTGTCAATAGTCTATGCACATAGAGCTTCATGCTACATCTAAGAACTCTGATTGTGTCACATCTGCTGCACCCAGTAATCTGAGTGATGTTAAGAGATTCCCTTTAAGAAAAAGACTTAGGCTGTGTTCATATGTCATGTTTATGTTGCGTTTTTCCCGTGTGATTTTGTCACAAAAAATGCAGCATTTTACTGTCCCATCAAAATGAATGAGATTTCTGAAATTTGATGCACAAGTTGTGTATATTTTCCTTGCAGATGTGAAGCAATTTTAAATCTGTAGCATATCAATTTTTGCAGGGTGTTTGCACAGTTTTTCACCTTTATTGGTCAATTGGAAAAAAGTGCATATAAAAAAAAATACAACAAATGCAAGCAAAAAAGTGGCAAAAACGTTTATTTTACAAAGCATTTTTCCTGCCAACACATCAGGATCTGCAGAATAATTTTCTGCTGAAAATCCTGTTTGTGCTCATAACCTTACTATCATACATAAATCACTGCAAACATTTAGAGGCTAAAAATAATCTAAATGAGAACCTGTCAGCACGGTTTTGTAATGTATAGTAAAGGCATGTCTGCAATGGCGCCGATACATTTGGTGAAGAAATCCCCTTTGTTGTTCTTCTTTAATCACTATTTAGGGTTTTCTGATAATTAGATTTCGGTGCACAGGGGCCGGACTGTGCACTGTGTCTTTTCCTTCCTGTCTGTGATACCATGGCCCCTCCGCCCCCTCCGGTCTGTGAATGGCCAGTCACTGCTGAGATTTCAGAGGAGGAAGATCATTCACAGACCGGAGACAGCAAGGAGAAGATATAGTGCCCCGTCCAGCCCCTGTGCACCGAAATCTAATTAACAGAAAATTTCAAATAATGAGTAAAGAAGCAGATGTCTTTACCAAAGATTTCGATTTATTCAGTATTACAATGCCATTATTTCCACATCTTTCCATTACAAAATTTTGCTCGCAGGTAGTGTTGAGCGATACCGTCCGATACTTGAAAGTATCGGTATCGGAAAGTATCGGCCGATACCGGCAAAGTATCGGATCTAATCCGATACCGATACCCGATACCAATACAAGTCAATGGGACTCATGTATCGGACGGTATTCCTGATGGTTCCCAGGGTCTGAAGGAGAGGAAACTCTCCTTCAGGCCCTGGGAACCATATTAATGTGTAAAATAAAGAATTAAAATAAAAAATATTGCTATACTCACCTCTCCGACGCAGCCTGCACCTTACCGAGGGAACCGGCAGCGTTGTTTGCTTAAAATTCGCGCTTTAACTTCCTTACGTGAAGTCCCGGCTTGTGATTGGTCGCACGCCGCCCATGTGGCCGCGACGCGACCAATCACAGCAAGCCGTGACGTAATTTTAGGTCCTTCAGTATTTTAAAATTACGTTCCGGCGTTGTGATTGGTTGCGTCGCGGCCACATGGGCGGCACGCGACCAATCAGAAGCCGTGACGTCACGGAAGGAAGGAAAAGCGCGCATTTTAAGCAAAGAACGCTGCCGGTTCCCTCGGTAAGGTGCAGGCTGCGTCGGAGAGGTGAGTATAGCAATATTTTTTATTTTAATTCTTTCTTTTACACATTAATGTTGTGTCGATACCGATACCCGATACCACAAAAGTATCGGATCTCGGTATCGGAATTCCGATACCCGCAAGTATCGGCCGATACCCGATAATTGCGGTATCGGAATGCTCAACACTACTCGCAGGTTCTCTTTAATACCCTTTTTTTTTACACTGTCCTGATATGCGATATTTGTCTTTTTATATTTAAATTGTTATCTTGGAAGAGGTTTAAAAACCCAAAATCTGCAACAAAGTCTGCTGGAGATTATAGACACCACTGGCGGACACAATGAGAAAAGGGCCCCTCTTCAAAAACAGTATAAAGGCCCTTTTTAGTCCATTAGCTCATCATAATGCACAATTCCACATGTTTTAAAGGTGGAAATGGGGTCCTTTACCTCCCGGGCCTCTATATTTCTGCACAGGGTGCACCAATGCTAGGTCCGCTCCTCATATAGACTCACTAGATTTTTGTTGATTAGAGCCACACCAAGGAGCAACGTGTAAGGGATTGTGAGTACATTGCCATTAATCCATGCAAGCAGTATGGACTTTCCTACTTGGAAGCCACAGGTTGTTACCCCCGAAGTAGTTTCCATTAGCATTGGCTGGTGTTTGAATGAATAAAAGACACTAATTCATGGTCTAGGTAATGATGAATCTTAGATTAAAAAACACTGGTCAAAGTGGGATGTGTACAGTTGTATACGATGGACAGCCTGGAGGACATCAAGACACTGGCTTACAGGAGAGGTGGGCCAGCGATAAACATCAAAGTCCTTGTGAGCTTTTTGTGACTGTATGTTTGGACTTTTGTCCTGCTGCAGAATAAATTTAGAGTCAATTAGATGTCTCCCTGATGGTATTGTATGATGGATAAGTATCTGCCTGCAATTGTCAGCATTGAGGAGACTCTTAATCCTGACCAAATCACCAACTCCACTTACATAAATGTAGCTATAAAACTTGCAATGAGTCTCCAAAATGCTTGACTGTTGCAAACACTCAGTATTGTACTGCTTTCCCATACCTTTGGGGAACAATCTGAATTCTGTTAAAGCCAAATATTTGAATTTTGGCTCATCAGAACAGAGCACTTGATGCCATTTTTCTTGACCATAGTTTCTATTTTTCATGCAAAGTTTAGTCACTTGGTCTTGCTTCCATGTTGAAAGTATGTTTTTTGCTGTATTTATTCCATGTATGTCTTTTATCTGTTGAACTTGTCTATTTCTTTGTCTATTTCTTGGAGTCCTCAATGCTGAGAAATAGAGGCAGATGCTGTCTGCGATTACATGAAAAGACAGAAGGATTTACACGGGCCTACATCCACAGAAAATCTGTGATTAGTTCTCCTAGATGTTTGGAACAACCTCCATGCTGAGTTTCTTAAAAAAACTGCATACAAGTGTACTTAGAAGAATGATGAGTTCATGAAGAAGACAAAGGGTGATCCCACCAAATATTGATTTGATTTAGACTTTTCTTTTGTTCATTCAATTTCCATTTTGTTAATTATTTTAGGCAGCATGAATTGAGTGACAGATTCCCTTTAATGATAGAGCTCAGATTATAGATATAGTAACAGTTTTCTTACATTTTGCCATGCTCATGGTTCTGCCTCCTGCAGAAAGCAACAGTCAGGATTGAAGAGGCTGGGTGCAAAGTAACAAAGAACTCTCTTAGGTAAGCAATATTTTAAGCAAAATGTAATGAAATATAGGCAGTGACAAAAGAAATGATGCTCCTGTCCAGATTTGCTTGCAGTTGCAAATAATTAATTGGATCCAGTGCTGTACCTAAAATGAACTCTTATAGGTAATAGTCTCACAGAGAATACTTTATGGAAGCAACAAATAATTGGTAAATAGAATGTCTTAAAAGCTCACGTAAATGTGCACAACTGGAATCTTTTGAATGATAAAATCACTTGATTAATTTGCTTGACTCTGCAACGTTAATGTTTCTTATCACATAGTTTATGAATACTATATTGATTGTTAGGCAGGAAATATGCATATAGCAGAGTGTGACCAGGGCTGGCATCAGGACCAAGTAACCCAAAGCAGATGTTGTAGCTTATAAGACTTCAGGAACCCATGGTTATCCAGGTTAAAATCTCTATGCGTGGATTGACAAAACTGCATATATTTTTTTTATTGAAACCTTTCCAACTGTCCCAGTTGAATTAAACTTGCAAAAATTCAAGGGTTTTCCAAAAGGAGACTCTCCTTCAGATTAACTGAACTGATTTTCACTTGTAGAAATTTGTTTAGGGTAAAACTATTATACCCTTTTATAAACTATCAACAAAGCAAAAGTCAGCAATGGGAACAGTTCTGCAGTATTATAATATGTTAAAATGCCTAATGACTAGGTATATACAGTGGGGAAAATAAGTATTTTCTACACTGTCAATTTTTCAAGATTTCCCACCAACAAAGAATGGAGAGGTCTGCCATTTTTATCGTAGGTACATTTCAACTGTGAGAGACAGAATCTAAAAATAAAAACCAGAAAAGCACATTGTATAATTTTTAAATAATTAAATTGCATTTTTTTTTGCATGAAATAAGTATTTGATCTCCTCCAACCAGCAAGAATTCTGTTTCTCACAGACCTATTATTTTTTCGTTAAGCAGCCCTCCTACTCGGCACTCATTACCTGTATTAATTGCACCAGTTTAAACTTGTTACCCGTATAAAATACGAAAATACATTTGTCCACACACTCAATCATTCACACTCTAACCTCTCCAACTTGGCCAAGAGGAAAGAGCTGTCTAAGGACACCATTGACAAAATTGTAGACCTGCACAAGGCTGGGATGGGTTGGAGGACAATAGGCAAGCAGCTTGGTGAGAAGGCAGCAACTGTTGGCACATTTATTATAACATGGAAGAAACACAAGATGCCTGTCAATTTTCCTCCATCTGGGCTTCATGCAAGATCTTGCCACATTGGGTAACAATGATTCTGATAAAGGTCAGGAATCAGCCCAGAACTACATGATCAATGAACTGAACAGAGCTGGAACCACAAACATTGCCATTAGTAGCACACTAAAATTCTGCATGGTGCTCCTGCTCATGACAAAACATATCCAGGCCCATTGGAGGTTTGCCAATGACCATCTGGATGATCCAGTTGAGGCATGGGAGAAGGTCATGTGGTCAAATGAGACCAAAATAGAGCTTTTTGCCATCAACTCCATTTCCTTTCTTTGGAGGAAGAAAAAGGTTGAGTACAACCCCAAGAACACCGTTGTAACCATGAAGCATGGTGGAGGAAACATCTTACTTTGGGGGTGCTTTTCTGCAAAGGGGATAGGACGACTGCACTGTATTGAAGGGAAGATGGATGGGGATCCTGTATTGAGTGATTTTGGCCAACAACCTCTTTCCCTAAGTAACAGCATTGAAAATGGGTGGTGGCTGTGTCTTCCAGCATGACAAGGACCTGAAACACACAGCCAGGACAACTAAGGAGTGGCTCCGTAAGAAGCCATTCAAGGTCCTGGAATGACCTAACTAGTTTCCAGACCTGAATGCAATACAACATTTTTGGAGGGAGTTGAAACTCAATGTTGCCCAGTGATAGCCTCAAACCTGAATATCCTAGAGTAGATCTGTATGGAGGAGTGTGCCAAAATATCTGCTGCAGTGTGTGCAAACTTGGTCAAGAACTACAGGAAACATCTGACCTCTGTAATTGCAAACAAAGGTTTCTGTACCAAATATTAAGTTCTTTTTTTTCTATTGAATCAAATACTTATTTCATGCAATAAAATACCAATTCATTACGTAAAAATCATAGAATGTTATTTTCTGTTCTTTATTTTTAGATTCGGTCTCTCACAGTTGAAATGTACCTACGATAAAAATTACAGACCTCTCCATTCTTTGTAGGTGGGAAAACTTGCAAAATCGTATCAAATACTTATTTTTCCCCACTGTATAAGAAATAGTATGTAACTACTATATGTATCTTTGTCTTAGATTTGGATTTTATTCTTGTGGAAAATAAAGCTATACAGACATTTTACCCATTTAATCCATTAATCCATTTTACCCATTTTATCAAGTGTTCTGGACTTCACATCCTTTTTCTGATGGTTGAGATGGCATTATCGCGTCTGCACACTCCAAAGTGAGCTAGACCCTTTCCCAGTTTGTAGTGATGAGCGAGTATACTCGTTGCTCGGGTTTTCCCGAGCACGCTCGGGTGGTCTCCGAGTGTTTGTTAGTGCTCGGATATTTAGTTTTTGTCGACACGCAGCTGCATGATTTATGGCTGCTAGCCAGCCTGAGTACATGTGGGGGTTGCCTGGTTGCTAGGGAATCCCCACATGTATTCAAGCTGTCTAGCAGCCGCAAATCATGCAGCTGCGTCAACAAAATCTAAATCTCCGAGCACACCAAAATACTCGAAGAAACCCGAGCAACGAGTATACTCGCTCCTCACTACCAGTTTGTATTACTATATCTAATATATTACATAGCAAACTGGTAACATAACATTTTTTTTGGATCAGTTGTCTTTATTCTTCATTTCTTGCTACGTAACAAAAATCATGATTTATCTTGTTTATGGTTCACTTGGTAAGTTGGATTATATAAACCAAAATGGACCACATGCAGGATGGTAGGCAGACAAGCAGAGTAGGAAACACCAGAAGGAACACAGCCATGAGTGGGGATATACTCAGGAACTGAAGGTACATAGTTAATCCAGGACTAACTGTAAACAAATGATTAACGGCTGAGTTGTATGCAATCAGCAGATAGTTGTTCAATTGCCGGGAAGTATGCAATCAGCAGACAAATGGTTATCTGCAAGACAGCAGTGATGTAAAAGTAAAATGGATGTTTTGCAGGAGATTTTGAAAATTTTATAAAATGTGGAACATTGGAATTATCAGCTTTCTCCTTTGACCTCTCTTTAAAATCTATGCCTACTCATGGAAAGAGAAATTAGATCATCAAAGGAAAATGTCAAATCCCTACCGGTAAGCTTATCCTTGATCTGATTAGAGAGGCCAGCGTAAAAAATAGCCAGAAGAGCATCATTGTTCCAGGCCATTTCAGCAGACAGAGTGTGGAACTAGATGACATAATTTCCCAAAGAGTTAGTCCCCTTAAAAAGCTGGACTTCTACGTAAGGCTGTCAGAATGGATAGTAGAGAATGCATCATAGGATCACATCCTGTTCCCATTATGGTATGGATCAAGCCAAAGAGTCTCCAAATAGCAAATAAAAAATATGTCACTTTCAAATGACCAGAAAAAATTGTTGGGGACAAAGTTCAAAGTGAATGGTGCACTGGTTCACAAAGTCCTAGCAGGCATTAGGATCTCCATCAAAACAAGCAGGAGTAGGCCAATATGGAGATGTTTCCAGCAAAAAATGTCCCGGGTAATAATTAGTGTGTGGACCTTGGCAGAGTAGGACTTGCTGCATAACACATTGACCAGTGAGGACAAGGAGCACGGGGAAATCAGTCAGACAAGCAGAATAGGAAACACCAGAAAACACAGAGCCAGGAGTATGAATATATTCAGAAACTGACATTGTTGCATAAGAATTCTATTAGCAGCTCCAGTATTAGCAGAAAAAAGTTTATTATGCTTACAGCAGACAAATGGATAACCACAAGACAGCAATGATGAACAGGAAAAGTGAAAAGTGGCGGAAAAGCACTATGCACTGTTGCAAGTAATAAAAACAAAATGGATGTAGAAAATGTCTCTGACCTGGTGGTACATTGGGTACACTGCCACTACAATGGAGTATACATAATAATAACAATATTGTTATATAGCGCTAACATATTCTGCAGTGCTTTATAGTTTGCACACATTGTCATCGCTGTCCCTGATGGGGCTCATAATCTAAGTTCCCTATCAGTATGTCTTTGGAATGTGGGAGGAAACCGGAGTACCCAGAGGAAACTCACGCAAACACGGGGAGAACATACAAACTCCTTGCAGATGTTGTCCTTAGTGGGATTTTAACCCAAGACCCCAGCGCTGCAAGGACTGTGCTACAAGCACTGAGCCACTGTGCTGCCCTCTCTATGTCCACTCTTTTCTCCTGCAAAGGGAATCCCAGTCTAAAATTTGGAGTTTAGGGAATAGGACAGATATGTAGATTTCACAGTGTTGCAGTAGAGATGAGTGAACAGCAACAGTATTAGCAGAGAAGAGTTTGTTGTGCTTATAACAGACAAATGGTTAACTGCAGGTCTTAACTAGAAACTAAATACAAATAGCACATAAAAAGCAGGAGTTTACTGAAGACAGGATTGGCCAATTGAGTGAAGTGAATGATGAGACAAACTGGAGAAGAACACGTGGTAACAGTGCTGTGCTTACTAAATATTAAGACAATATACAATTGTCTAAGTCGGCCTTAAAAGGCCTTGGGTGATGATGTCAATGGAGGTTGCCTCGGTGCAACAGTAACCAAGTACTGACTTACACTAAGGGAACTAGCCGTAGGTCAATGAACCAAGAGCCGACACCTGAGTCAGAAGAGGTTAGTAACATATCTTTTGATAAATATTTTTAATATCAATAAAATGCACAATGCATCAGTCAGTTCAATTGCAATCTGTCTTGTTTAGAGAATTCAAGAAAGTTTTTGGACTCTGGCAGGACACTCTGCATCCTGTCTTACAGGCCATTATGATAGGCATAAATACAGAATAAATATAGGAATACAAATTAAGAACCACAAAATCATCCTTCTTGGCTAGATACCTAAAATTGTTATACTGGGCTCTGTGGATAATAAAGCTTTTAATGAAAATTAGCAACAGAATCGAAACAGCTATGCGTCCATCAATACAGTATAAATCATGATGTTGCATTGCTGTATAGCCATGAGATACCAACAAGACTGTGCAAGTATAATTTTGATGTGCTATGCTTATAAGAACTGGCAATGTTGCCTCTCTATTGCTTATCATTTTCTCTTGGGTCATGTGACCAGAATATAAAGAGGTATTAAGTAGCTTTTTTAAAGAAGTTTTCTAAAATCAGAATATTGGTAAAGAATTAAGATTAGGCATCAAACCCAAACCAGTGACTGTCCACTCTTGGCACCGTTTGATCAGGGATTACCCTATTAAGGATTACGTTTTCATAGAATGCAGGAATTGGAATTTGTCACAGAGTGGTATTCTCTGGCGCCTAAAAATAGCAAAATAAGCTCACAATGACTGCATTCGCACATGTGTTATTGTATCAATTACTTTAAAGAGGTCGACATTTCAACAAATTTTCATGTTGAATTGGACAAAATATGTAATACTGGCTGCAGAGTAGAATAAAACCTTTTATTAATTTTGTATTTCTTTTTTTCAATTATTTCACCTCTCTGTTGCACAGATATTAGCAATCAATGTCTGTTGTGCTCAAGCATCTTGCATTTGCTCTGCATGGAGAGATTGTTATCATTACATCTCACACATGAGGAGTCTGTTCTCTTCTGCTCCTGTGTGAGATATAATGACAGAGTGATCTGATCTCACTGCCAGATCGATCACAAGTTATTAGAGCACCTCAGATATTACTATGATTACTCACACATTGCCGAACAGGCAGTGTGGATTAAGGGTAATAGAAGGGTTTGTAATGTGACACAGTAAAACTCTGCTATGGTGCCTCTCCCACCACATGGACCTTATTAGAAAGGTGTTAGTCAGCTGTGCTTTCTAATTATGCAGGAGGTTAGACCAGGAAATCAGAGCTGTATCCAAATCTCACACGCTGATAAACCTTCTCTAAACTATGGTGGGGGGCCTGTTCTTTTTCTACTCTATGTTACTGTCTGTTTATGATTGGTCAGCATAATACAGGATGAAGAAATACCTGTCCCTAGAGAAAACTATCTGATAATATTGTTGTAGCTGTTTTGCTGTGATCAAAAATCTAGAGACCAGATGTTAGGTGTCGGGATTCTCCCACTGAGCGGGATAGATCCCAAGCATTGCTTGGTGCTGTGGTCTTCCATAATTCCAGCTTCCGAGTTGGAGTGGCTAGACAAGGTCCTGATTCCTGTTTTTTGGAGGGGCCTTGCAGACCACGTTATGGATGCTTTGGCCACTAAGGAGATCTAAACTGCTCTGGAGGATTTAATATCTGTGTCCACTCGCATTGATCTTCGGTACGCTGAACGAAGATTGGAGCGAGCCCAGTGTAGACCAAGGATTCAGTTAGCTCCAAACTTTACCAATCCTTTGGAATCTCCGGCTCAGTCGAGTGATCATGTGGAGCCCATGGAGGTCTTTCGGGCGGGATCTAAATCCCGTCTAGTACGTCCACAATCGACCTGCTTTGTTTGTAGGCAAGCTGATCGTTACACCAATAAGTGTCCCAGGTGTTGTGAACTCCGTTTTCAGGCTCCCTCTTATGGTCACAGATGGTATTGTGTGACTTTGGTTTTTTGGCTCCCCCTGGTGGTTTGGTTTATTATCCTGCGGGTCTGCTGGATCAGCTGCCTCGTTATTCACCAGGGAGGCTCCTATTTAGCTCTGCTTCACTTCCACTTGTTGCCGGCTGTCAATGTATTCAGTGCTATTCTGATTACTCCTGATTATCTCGTTTTCTTCAAGATAAGCTAAGTTCTGTTTGAATATTTTTTGCTCATCTGCCTGCAATATGATTTCTGTGTATGATGAGTCTAGTCCAGCTTGCTAACATGTGATTTCTTTTTGCTGGTAAGCTCTGGGGTACGGAGTTGCTTCCCCCGCACCGTTAGTTGGTGCGGGGGCTCGAGCAATCTCTGCGTGGATATTTTGAATAGGGTTTTTTATTGACCGCACAGTTTCCTTCCTATTTTCTGCTATCTAGTATTAGCGGGCCTCATTTGCTAAATCTGATTTCATCTCTGCGTTTGTGCTTTCCCCTTAACTCACCGTTAATATTTGTGGGGGGCTATTCTATATCTTTGGGGTCATTCCACTGAGGCAAGTGAGGACTTACTTTCCCTCCAGGAATAGTCAGTTTCTCAGGCCGTGACGAGACGTCTAGGATTTTTAGGTAACGTTCCACGGCTGCCTATAGTTGTTTGCGGATAGGATCAGGTTGCGGTCAATCTAGTTACCACTTCCCCAGAGCTAGTAGTCTGTTCAGTTACTTAGCTAGTCCGACCTGCGATCCTTGCCACTAGGATCATAACACCAAGGTATCAGGGAAACGACTGCGTATAGTGGCTATCGGAGGAGGCAGGCATGTCCTCCAAATTAACCTTCAAGATGTCCTTGTGTATGGATTGACTACTCTCATTACTGAAGCTTGCTTCTGGGGCAAAGGGCAATTTTCTGTCTTCCATCTTCACCCAACGGCACGCAATTCCCGTGGTGGTGCTCCCAAGCCAGTCACCATCCGAGTGGTTAATGGTTCTGTCCTTTCTACCCAGATCACCCATCAAACGATACCTCTTACCCTAATGATGTCTCCAAAACATCAGGAGATAATTTCATTCTTAGTCATCTCCGAGAGCATGGATGACGTACTTCTGGGTATACCTTGGTTGCGTCACCCCTCTCCTTGCATAGATTGGGCTACTGGAAGCATAGTAGGTTGGAGTAGTTCATGTGAGGGACAATGTCTGAAGGCCCAAATTCAGATTGGATCATCTGAGGTCACCACGGATCTAGCTTCCCTACCTAGGCACTACTGGCAATACGCCGATGTGTTCTTCAAAAAGGCCACAGAGACTCTTCCTCCTCATCGCCCATATGACTGCCCCATAGACCTCATTCTAGGGGGCAGAGCCTCCTCATGGGCATGTCTACCCTTTGTCTCTCTTCCGGAGACTGAGGCTATATCAGAATACATCAGGGAGAATTTGGCGAGGGGGTTTATCAGGAAGTCGGTGTCTCCTGCTGGGGCTGGTTTCTTTTTTGTCCAAAAAAAGAGTGGGGAATTACATCCCAGTATTGATTACAGAGGTTTGAACGCCATCACTATAAAAAATAAATATCCTTTGCCGCTAACCTCCATGCTCTTTGATAGACTGTGGGGTGCTAGGATATTTACCAAGTTAGACTTAATTCGTATACGTGAAGGGGACGAGTGGAAAAACGCCTTCAATACCCGGGATGGTCATTATGAGTACCTAGTAATGCCATTCGGTCTCTGTAACGCTCCCGCAGTCTTTCAGGATTTTGTGAATGACATCTTTTGGGAGTTGTTATCCACATCTGTGGTGGAATATCTGAATGACATCCTCATCTATTCTCATCTATTCTCCGGATACTCACTCACTCACCATAAAGACGTATGTAGGGTTTTTGAGCTCCTGCGCGCTAATTCTCTTTTTGCCAAACTGGAAAAATGCGTGTTTGTGCAGGAGTCCCTAGCATTCCTTGGGTATATTATTTCTGCCAAGGGTTTAGCTAAGGACCCTGCCAAGCTGGAGTCGGTGTTGAACTGGCAGGAACCTCATTCCCTTAAAGCAGTGCAACGCTTTATGGGATTCATCAATTTCTATTGTCAGTTCATTCCCCACTTCTCCACCTTAGCAGCTCCTTTGGTCTAAGTGGTCTAAGGAGGTCTCCAAGGCCTTTACCTCCCTGAAATCCCATTTTGCTAGGGCACCATTTCTGCATCGGCCTGATGTGGATAAACCCTTCATCCTGGAGGTGAACATCTTTTCTGTTGGTGCTGGAGCAGTCCTGTATCAAAAGGATGCTCAAGGTCATAAACACCATTGTTTCTTCTTCTCCAAGACCTTCTCACCAGTGGAGAGGAATTATTCCATCGGGAATAGTGATGCTGGCTATGAAATTGGTCTTTTCAGAATGGAGACATCTCCTGGAGGGGTCTCTGTCTCCCTTTAAAGTTTACACGTAACCACAAAAACCTCCTCTGTCTTCAGACCGCCTAACGGCTGAATTTGCATCAGGCCAGGTGGTCCTTATTCTTCTCCAGATTCAATTTTGCCATACATTTTTTGTCTGGGGAGAAGAATTTGCATGCCGATGCCTTGTTCTGTTCTGTAGTCTCATCCAAGGATGGGGATGAGCCACGTCTTATTGTTACCTCTGATATCCTTCGGACGGAGGCACTAGTGTCGCTTGAGCAGGTACCCCTGGGCAAGACCTGTGTCCAACCTAATCTGCGGCCGAATGTGCTCTCGTGGGCACACACTTCCAAATTCGGTGGTCATTTTGGCACCAAGAGGACCGCTGAGCTTTTGGAGAGATCTTATTGGTGGCCTCGGATGGCACGTGATGTTAAGGAGAATGTGCAAACTTGTCTCTCGTGTGCCAGGAATCGACCTTCCAGACAGAGACCTGTGGGCTTGCTTTATCCCTTACTGGTGGCTAGGCCTTGGGAGATGGTTGGGATGGACTTTATTGTGGACCTGCTTAAGTCTCGTAGTAATAAGGTTATTTGGGTCGTCACCAACTATTTTTCCAAAATGGTGCACTTGGTTCCTCTTCCACGTATACCATCTGCACGGACTTTGGCAGCATTATTTATTATGTATATTTTCTGCCTTCATGGTATGCCTGACAAGATTGTCAGTGATCGGGTTCCTCAGTTTGCGTCTCGTTTCTGGAGAGAGCTTTGTCTTCTGCTCAGTATTGAGCTCAATCTGTCCTCTGCGTACCATCCTGAGGTGAATGGGCTGGTAGAGAGAACCAATCACACTCTGGTCATGTATTTACGGCATTTTGTGTCCATCAGGCATGATAACTGGGCGTCCCTGCTACCCTGGGCAAAGTTTTCCTTAAATAATGCCGTCTCTCATTCCACGGGGCAGACACCTTTTCTCCTAAATTATGGTCAGCATCCACGTGTTCCTGTGCCCATGCCTGTCTCATCTTCCGACCCAAGGGTGGTGGACTGGGTAGTAGAGGCTTGTGACATCTGGCACCGCACGCAGGATGCAATTAGAGTTTCTAAGGAAAGAATGAAGACTTCCGCCGACGCGTATTGTCGTCCCGCTCCATTCTTTGCCCCTGGTGATTTAGTGTGGCTATCAGCTCGTAACATCAAGCTGCATGTAGAGTCCACTAAATTTGCTCCTCGCTACCTAGGTCCTTTCAAAGTCCTTGAGCAGGTGAATCCTGTAGTCTATAGCCTCAGCCTTCCACCACATTTGAACATTACTGACACTTTTCATGTGTCTCTGTTAAAACCTGTGTTTATGATCCGGTCTTCTGGGACTCCTGTGGGAAGTTCAGCTACGTCCTTGGACGATTTTTGAGGTCAACGCTATTGTTGGGTCCAAGGCGGTGGTCGGCAAAACATTTTTTTTGGTTAACTGGAAGGGTCATGGAAAGGAAGATAGAACCTGGGAACCTATTGAGCACATTTGTGCCCCCCAGCTTATTTCGGCCTTCGAGCATGGCGATGGTCACCGGGGGGAAAATGTTAGGCGTCCAGATTCTTCCACTGTGCGGGATACATCCCAAGCATTGCCTGGTGCTGTGGTCACCCATTCTGGTCTGGCCGCTGCAAGTGCTGCACAGCACAGATGTCAGTCTCAATGTCTTGCTCAGGCTCATGGTATTCGCTTGGTTACTGCGGTCTTTCTAATCAAGCCTATGGTAACCAACCAACGATATGCAGGTGCAGCCTGATGCTTGGGAGTCTAAGTCCAGAGATCTCCCTACTGAGCATGTCTGTGATGTGGCATCTGCTCATTGGTGGTCAGATGGTTGTTGCCCTGGTGAGGTGGCAACTTCGGATTGGCCCGCAGTTGACGCCTCGGCCAACTGGGCATGAGTTTTTGAGGGGGAGCCTTGTGTATAAAAGACCCCAGCGGCGCACTAGTATCACTAATGTGTGGTTATGTGAGTGGATACTCTAAAATTCTGGTTGCACGTTTGAGTGTGTCGCTCTATTCTCAGAGAGTACTATGTGGGCAGGTAGGGTTAGGACTGGGTAGTTTCTCCTTGGCTTAGCATCTGTTTCCGTCATGTGTGCGGTTAGCACAGTTGAGTTACAGAGAAAGTCCAACCCTCAGTCGATACTTCTCTGAAAAAGCGACAGTATCTTGCACCTAGCGCCACTTGAGTTCTTTTTCTTTACACTGCGTCTGCTTCCTGTGTGTGGTTAGCATGATTTACTTGCAAAGCGGCTTCTACCTTTGTGCTACTTCCCCTGTGACGTTTAACAGGGTTTAGTAAGATATTTACTTCTCACAGTACCACTCCGTGCTGCAACTGAGCTGGGTACTCTGAGTCCTGTTCACACTGTGTGGTGTTTAACACAGTGCGTTTTTGGTGATCACTTGCAGTCTAGTTCCCCCGTTGTTCACTAGCAGCAGTTATACATCTCTGCACAGTGGACCCTTGGTTTAAATTGCACTTCCCCATTTTTTTTATTCAGTGCAATCTGCCAACCCTAACACCAGACCCCCCCAAAATAACGAGCACTCGGAGAAAAGAATGCACACTTTTTGTAATTGTGTGCAAAACAATTCTGTTTATTTTCCTGTGAATACTTCTTATACCATTTACAGACTATGTAATCCTCATTTAGATATCTCCACCCACCGGCCCCTTCTGTAAACATATCACAGTTGGACAAAAGTTTACTCATTAGGTGCTAAACAAAAAAAAAATATTTAATTCTGCTCTGCAGCGACTATTATATTGTGTTTCCAGTTAAGACTGTAAAATTTTGGGAAATGTTCTACTTAATTTTTTTTTTTTTTTGCTAAACACAAGAAAAATAACTTTTCACGATGTATTCATTGGTGCAGCAGATCCTATTAATATCTACAGACTCAAAGCCATGCCAAAATACATCTGTCTATATTTGTCTTCACTAGTTTCTTGAAAATTTGTTTTGTTTTTACAGGACACTAGTTTTCTGGCAGGACCCTACTCTACAGAAATCATCTCACTGTGTGAGCATGTGCAGGTTTCATAATCACATCCTATACATGTTCCTTGGTGGGTCATCATGAGAACCACTGCTAGCAGCATGCATATACAAACGGGGCCTAAAACTCCTGTGTCTCTCCTGTGTTTCGTTAGAACCTTCTCCACCAGTTGTAATTGTTATTAATAGTACATCTTTGAAGATATTTTTAAATTAAATATGTCTCATTATCAGAGTAAATTACATTTAGAAGTATATGTCACAATTCTTTCCTTCTTTTACCAGCATGTGGGTTTTGATAAATGTTCAAAAACCTCATCAGTTCTCAAAAAATTAATCTGTAGTTTAAGACTATATAATTGATAACTGAATTTTATGTAGTGAGATCAGAAGGAAGTTGAAGTGGGAAAACATCGGTTTTACATAGAGCACTAGGGGATATGTAGGCTGCAGGAAACATCAGGCCAGAAAGAACAGAACACCTGGAAACATTGTCCTCTGTGTGTAGATAATTAGATTGGTTAGGAGCCAAGAGTCTCAGGAAGACCAAATATCTTCTCGATGTGCTTCTTCATGATCAAAGAAATGCTAATAAACAGGTAAAGATAATTGCCCCTAATACAGACTGGACAATTCCAACCCAGACCGATGATATGAGGAAGGAACCATGAGAATGCAATATTTCAATGCCATCTCTATAAGAATCCGATGTCAAATCAATCCACGGAGATCAGTGATCAGGAAACCTAATTGCTTCTGTGGTTTTAAGTACGAGAATTTTTTGATATTTAATCAGAACTTTCTGAATTTATCCATTTTTTTGCACTGGTTTGTTTCATCTGTATATCATTTTGTTATTTTGTCTTTTTGACATTTTTTGTAAGTATTGTAGCTTTTGTATATTAAATCTAGGATCTACGAGGTAAGGTTTCTCATGGTGGAGAGTGGCACACCAGTATGAGGATACTAAATGCCGTGCATGCTCCTGTGGGAAATTAAATATACAAATTGTCCCTTCAAAGAGAGAAAGGACTTGAGCTCTAGTGCTACCTATTGGAAGTCGGAATCCTAGAACTCAAAATCGACCCTTTAATGAGTCTTGCAACATGACTTATGATAAAAGCCACATCAGAACCTCAATTTGCAGACACGGCATATCGGTGTATTGACCCTTGTCAGTGCAAAGTATGAGATCTGATTTGGCTAGGTGAGAGGCTAAGACTGAGATCTAAAGGGTAAGGTTTCTCCTTATGGAGAGTGACATGCCAGGTCTGGCATGCCAGTATGAGGAGACTTAAATTCCCTTCCTGGAAAAAAGTCATATTGCAAGGACCGTTAAAGGGTCGATATTGACTTGTAGGATTGCTACTTCCAAAAAGTGGCGGTAAAGTTCAAATCCTCTTCCTCTCTGAAGAGACAATTTGCATATTTAATTTCCCAGAGGAGTATGCAAGGTGTTTAAGTCTCATACTGGTGAGACAGACATGGCATGTCACTCTCCACAGGGAGAAACCTTAACCCTAGATTCTAGTCTTAGCCTCTTATCTAGCCAGATCAGATCTCATACTTTGCACTGATGAGGGACAATACCCCGAAACACTGTATCTGCAAACTGCGATTTTGATTATGATAAGTCATATCGCAAGGCTCGTTAAAGGGTCAATATTGACTTGTAGGATTGTTACTTTGAATAAGTGGCACTAGAGTTCAAGTCCTCTTCCTCTCTGAAGAGACAATTTGCATATGTACAGTATATTAATTCTAAAGTTTAATATGTCTCTTCCTTGCTGTTGTAACTGTACTTACAACCTCAAAGAGGGAAATACAGAGTGGTAGAGGTGTACCTGTTTAGTGCTAGATATCTGGATGTGTGTGTATACAAGTGTGTTATCATGGTAGGCATCGCACTGACCTAACAAAAGCGCAAGTGGTGGCAGCAAGAAGTGTGGTGGGGATGTCCGAACTGGCTGTGGGGTGCCTTAGCTCATTGTAAGCCTACTGCAGTAGGCAAGTGGACAAGGAGCGAGAGGTGGAGTACCCCTTTACAGCTTCATCCATGTCACGTGTGCAGAGAGAGATCAGTGTTTGTGATACATTAGTTTATGGAAAGCTGATATATCAAGGAGAGATATGCAAACTTTTTTTGTAAATCATACGTCTAGTATGTTTCCTGCCATTTATGTATACCTGTATGTCTACAGCTGTCTGAAGGAGTGAGTGTTTTTTTTTTTGCAACAGTAGGATACAAATTATTCTTACAGACCCTTCACTTAGATAGTTCTAGAATTTGCTATTGTTTTTGGCAGCACATGTCCTGTTTACACAGGATGATGTGCTGCCGAAAACGATGACCTGTTAAGCAAGCCAAAACAACATGTAACCCAATGAACAATGGTTTTGCCTATTTGTCTGATGATTGGCAGCCTGTTTACACTATCTGGAAACTAGTGTTCCTTGATAATCATGATAATTGTGCTGTGCAAATATACCCTAAGAAGTCAGATATTAGTTTAACTCCCAAACAATGACAATGAAGTTACATGTGGAACACAATCTTGTTTATTGCCTTCACATATATTATTATTATTTATTTATACAGCACCATTGATTCCATGGTGCTGTACATGAGAAGGTATGAGTTCTGAGTTATGATTATATGCTTTGACAACTGATATTTTTGCACACATTTTAACCATAAATCCACACCAATTTGGGTAGTTGTGTGATAGTTGGTTTGATAATAGTATATTGGACCAGAATAATGCATGCTACCATTTTTTCTATGCATGTAATATATATAACCCGCTTGTCTCAATTTTCTGATTGACCACAATGTTTTAGAGTATAAAAATAGTTCTTTTGTGAAAAGGGAGCCTGTTGTTTTTTATGCTGCATGTCGTTAGGGTAACATGAATCTGCTGACAACGATCCCTTTAAAAATATGCCTTCCTCACTATGTGTAGATGACAAGTGCCCATCGGTGTATGGCCCTTCAGTAAATTTAACCCCAAAATGTAAAATGTATGGCACCCTCTTCTGACAACATAGCTGAAGATCTTCTGACATCCAACAGATTTCCTGGAAAGACCTTTGGAAGATTTGTCTGAAATAATAAGACCATGAATGAACATCCAGCGATGAGACGTGCGAGACGGAGAGTTGCAAATTAGATATTTATGAGATGCATGGATCATTTCCTCTTTATTTTTCTTATTTTTCCCCTTACTCTTCATAGACTCAAGGTGAAAAAAATGCAGTTTAGCTTTAGTAATTCAGATTGATAAATTACATTTCTGTGCTGGATCTTTTTCATGGCTGGTGACTTTCCAGCAAAGCAATTATCACAGCTGAATGCATAATAGCCTAATTAATTACTATTGTCAGGCCGGCCTCTCTGCAATGATCATACCTTCTTGTAAGGCCCGCTTTCAAACATTTCTTTCTGAAGTATTATCTCAATTTACCAGTAAAATTGTTACGCTATCTTCTCTTTAATCACATTCAGGGATGATCCGAGAAGAATCGGCTGCAATTAGAAACATAGGTGTTTCCTCTAAAAACAGTAAATAATGAAATAATAATGTGTCCCAGCTAAAATATCTAGTAATAAAATTGTCTTCTTCAAAATAATGGTACTATGCACTTGTTCACACCAGCAACTGTATCTTTACAAAAGATTTTTTTTATTGTCCATTTGCTTCCTACATACAAAACTAAACACCTTTAGGGCTTGTTCACACTTTGCAGATTTTGCTGCGGTTTTTTCCGCAGCGGATTTGGAAAAACCGCAGTGCAAAACCGCTGCGGTTTTCACTGCGGATTTTCCTGCGGTTTCTTCTGCGGATTCCTCTGCGGGTTTTCAACAGCACTTTCCTATTGGTGCATGTTGAAAACCGCTGCGGAATCCGCAGAAAGAAGTGACATGCTCCTTCTTTTTTTCCGCAGCAATTCCGCGCGTTTTTTTCCGGGATTTTCCGCAATGTGGGCACAGCGGTTTTTGTTTTCCATAGGGTAACATTGTACTGTACCCTGCATGGAAAACCGCTGCGGATCCGCAGCAAAAACCGCAAAGTGTGAACAAGCCCTTATAGTCTTCTTAACAAATTCTCCACTATTTTGCTTCTGCAGAGTTGGTGCAAATCCTTCGCCTGTCAAGATGGTCTAAAAATCTCTAAACAAAACCATCAGAACTTTGCCCCGTCTGCTCTCTATGCTCTATACTCTTCTCTTACTGTAAGGCCTCATTCACATGCCAGTGTTAAAACACTCCGTGAAAAAATGGTGTAATCAGTGTTTTGGATCAGGGTGTCATCAGTGTATGGTCCATTTTTGCCATCAGGGATTTTCACGGATGGATAAATAAATAAATCACAAAGCTTCTCTTATCCTTTGGAATGGAACGAACAGCACACAAATGCCATCCGTGTCCTGTACATGTTTCTCACTGACCCATAGACTTTTCATCCGCTATACAGGAGAAAAGGAAACATGGCTCCTCATTTCGGAACAATTATTTTAACCCCTTTCCGACGTTGGGCGTAATAATACACCCACGTCCGACTCCCCCTGTGTGGTGCAGGCTTCAGCACTGAGCCCGCACCTTTTCAGGCACATGTCAGCTGATCTTTACAGCTGACATGTGCCCACAACAGCCACTGGTGGAATCACGATCCACCCATGGCTTTTAACTAGTTAAATGCCTCTGTCAATTTCTGACAGCGGCATTTAACTCACGCTTGCCTTAAGCGCGTACTTTATCCCACCCATCGGTGACTCCGTCACATGATCGTGGGTCACTGATGGGTCAGCATGACAACCAGAGGTCTCCAGCAGACCTCTATGGTTGTCATAGCCAGATTGCTATGAGCGCCGCCCGGTGGTCGACGCTCATAGCAAGTGAGCATTTCTGCTACATACAGGCGATCTGATCTTTGCCTGTGTGTAGCAGAGGAGATCAGAGTATTGCAGCTTCTAGTCTCCAATGAAGATTATTGAAGCATGCAAAAAGTAAAAGAAAAATATTGAAAAAAAATTAAAATTATAAACGTTCAAATCACCCTCCTTTCACCCCATTCAAAATAAAACAATACAAAAATGAAACACACATATTTGGTATCGCCGGGTTCAGAATCGCCCGATCTATCAATATAAAAAAATAATTAACCCGATCGCTAAACGGCGTAACGAGAAAAAAAGTAAAAGCTGCAGAATTATGTTTTTTTGGTCGTGGCAACATTGCATTAACATGCAATAATAGGCAATCAAAAGATCGTATCTGCACCAAAATAGTATCATTAACAATGTCAGCTTAGTGCACAATAAATAATCCCACACTAACCCAAGATCACAAAAAATGGAGACGCTACAGGTATCGGAAAATGGCACAATTGTTTTTAACAATATTTGGAATTTTTTTCACCACTTAAATAAAAAAGAACCTAAACATTTTTGTTGTCTATGAACTTGTACTGACCTGGGAATCATAATGGCAGGTCAGTTTTAGCATTTAGTGAAAATGGTAAGAAAATAAACAAAAAAATACTGTGGAATTGCACTTTTTTTTTGCAATTTTTTTCCTGTTTTCCAGTACATGATATGTTAAAGCCGATGGTGTTGTCCAAAAGTACATTCCCGCAAAAAACAAGCCCTCACATGGCCATATTGACAGAAAAATAAAAAAGTTATGGCTCTGGGAAGAAGGAGAGCAAAAAAGGAAAATGCAAAAACTGAAATACCCCTGGTCGTTAAGTGGTTAATATATCGGACACATGTTTTTAATTTTTTTCTATGGGACAAAGGCTAGTAACAGTCATTTGGACTTGCAACTTTTTTATTATTTATTTTTATCCTGGTTTTATTCATTTCACAGATTGTGCCCCCCATAAGTTCATAACAGATCTTTGCGAGGCATCTTAACCTGTCCCATAGAATGTAAGTCCGCAAGGACAGGGTCCTCTCCCCTCTGTACCAGTCTGTCACTGTAAACCTGTTTACTGTAAACGATATCTATAACTCTGTATGTATCCCCTTTCTCTTGTACAGCACCATGGAATTAATGGTGCTATATAAATAAATAATAATAATAATAAGAAGAAATCTAATTTCTCTTATAAATTATATATTAGTCCCAGTTACAGGGCAAATTCAGCCTCCTGGCTGTAGAACAGAGTTGATTTGTTCATGTTGGGATCCAGCTGCTCCTACTTTCTCTGCGCACCTAGTGATCACATGATCACCTGGTCAGGAAAAAATCTTGTTAGCAGTTACATACAGTATATTGTACAGACAGCGGTTGTTCAGCACTGTGGATACAAATAATCAGGAAGGCAGAGATGGTAATAAACCATCTCTCTCTTCCATCTTTCTCTTCTCTATGTGGCGTCTAGCTGTGTTTGACTCACAGCTCCCCACTCCTGCAGCTACACGAGATCATGTAGCTCCCTACTTTGCAATGATATTTTAGAATTTCATTGCAAAGTAATATGTGGATCAGCTGGCTGTTTTAAGCCTATTGGTGGTCCACAAGTTGTAAAAATGTGTTTATCTTTACCAAAATACAATACCAGTCAAAAGTTTGGACACACCTGTTCATACAATGGGTTTTCTTTTTCTTATTAAAAAGTATTCAGGGTAGATTTTAGGTTATTGGTACCAACAACCATGTCTTTGTGAGATGCAGTAAAGATGAGCAGATAATTTCTACTTGTGTGGTGCCCAAGAAAACACACCAATAACAGGCAGAGATGCTTACCTGTCTAAATGGGCCTCAATACAAATGCACAAGCAGGGTGCAGTGGACCCAAATAAAATGGCAACTGCACAGGTGCAATACCTAATGAAACAGCCAGCCTTCAATCAGGGATTGGCCGTGTGGTACACCAATGCACTGAGATACATACTCTGTATGTGGCGTGTTCACGCAAGGAATGCAGAGCATCTGGTTCTCAGCCTATTAATGATGCCCTATGGCGGGCTGCCCAGTGCTAACTATAATGCATCCTGTGTGAACAGAGGCCACAGTGTACAGAACCATTTGTGCCCACCATGAAGCAAGGAGGGGGAGCTGCAATGGAGTGGTGTGCTTTTCTGATGATGCTGTTGGTAATTTATTCCAAATTGAAGGCACACTTACTCAGCATGGCTACCAATGCATTCTGTATAGATATGCCATCCCATCTGGTTTCTCCATAGTGGTAAAATCATTGAAGTTGTAACAGGATAATGACCCAAAACACCTCAAGGCTATGTAAGGGCTATGTGACTAAGAACGGACAGGGGCAAAGTGCTTCTCCAGATTACGTGACCTCCTCAATCATCCGACCTCAATTTATTTGAAATGGTTTGGGAACAGTTGGACTGGAATGTAAAGGTAAAGCAGCCAAAAACTGCTTAGCTTCTCTGCGAATACCTTCAAAATTTCAAAACTGTTGGAAAACTATTCCAAGTGACTAAAGGATGAAGTTGCTTGAGAGAATGCCAAGGTGGTGTAAAGCTGTAATCAGAATAAAAGGAGGTTACATTGAGGAATCTAAATTTTTACACATAATTTGATTAGCTTCACTCGGGTTCCATTAATCTTTATTTTTATAGGTGCTCCTTCATATTTTTGCTGCTTTCAGTCTGAATCTTCATTGTGCACATTCAAATAAAAAACAAGGCAAGCCATTGCATAAACAGGTGTAACTTTTGATTGGTACTGTACATTTTCAATTAAGTTAACCTAATTAAAAAAAGGCTCTGTTCACATTCATAAAGGATCCAGTATTTAAAAAAACCAAACTGAATCCACTACAAACAGAGCAAAAATAAAAGCAAAATGTGTTATGATTCGTTATGTTGTTTCTCATAGACTTCAGCCCTAAAAACAAATTGGATCCAGTAGCTATCTGTAATTTTGAAAAACACAAAAAAAATTTGTGCAGACTACATTTTTCGATAAAAAAAAATAGATAGCGGCTGGAAGAGAGGTAAATGAAAAACATGCTATAGGTCCTCTACTGGAACCTTTAATTTCCAATCATAACGTTCCAAAACAGATCCAAAAACTAAAATAACTGCTACACATAGAGGCCCCTATACACATTAGGCCGGTTTCACACATCAGTGGCTCCGGTACGTGAGGTGACAGTTTCCTCACGTACCGGCGACACTGACACACGTAGACCCATAAAAATCAATGCATCTGTTCAGATGTCATTGATTTTTTGCGGACCGTGTCTCCGTGTGCCAAACACGGAGACATGTCAGTGTTCGTGGGAGCGCACGTATTACACGGACCCAATAGAGTCAATGGGTCCGTGTAAAACACGGACCTCACACGGACGTTCTCCGTCTGGGGTCCGTGTGCGTGCAGGAGACAGCGCTACAGTAAGCGCTGTCCCCCCCACTGGTGCTGAAGCCGCGATTCATATGTTCCCTGCAGCAGCGTATGCTGCAGAGAAAATATGAATAATAGTGTTTAAAATAAAGATCTATGTGTCCGCCGCCCCCCCACCCCCTGTGCGCCCCCCCCGCTGTTCAGAAAATACTCACCCGCTCCCACGTTGGCTGTCACTCCTTCCTCTCTGCCCCGCGCCTCCTACTGTATGCGGTCACGTGGGGCCGATCATTTACAATCATGAATAGTCGGCTCCGCCCCTATGGGAGGTGGAGCCACATATTCATGACTGTAAATGATCGGCCCCACGTGACCGCATACACTAGAAGCCGCGGCCAGACCAGGAAGCAGCGAGGGAGGCGGGTAAGTATTTTCTGACCAGCGGGGGGCGCACAGGGGTGGGGGGGCGGCGGACACATAGATCTTTATTTTAAACACTATTCTTCATATTTTCTCTGCAGCAAACGCTGCTGCAGGGAACATATGAATCGCGGCTTCAGCGCGATGCAGGGTACCACACGCGTGGGTACCACACGGTCCGTGTGGTACCCACTCGCCATACGGGCGGCACACGTGTGCCGCACGTATGGCCTACGTGAGTTCCCAGGCACACGGACACAGATAACTCCGGTACCGATTTATTCCGGTACCGGAATTATCTGGACGTGTGGGACAGCCCTAAGACTAATGTCGGCCGAACCCGCAGACCAGAGGAAGGCGAAGAGGCCGTGGAATTGCAGTCCCACCCCGTGCAGAAATCTAAACAGCAGAAAACTTCAAATGTCAATTAAAGAACAATAAAGTGGATTTCTTCCTCAATTTTTTATAAGTATTATAGCATAATTATAGCCATGCCTTTACTTTACATTACAAAATCGCTCTGACATGTTGTCTTTAAGATCTATGGAATGTAGCGAACCACACTGGACATGACTGCAATGGATAATAGGAATGGTAGCCAAAAAGTCCAGAATAACCTCTGAAGAGATTAGAGGAGAACTTCAAGGTCAAGGTACATCAATGTCAGATCTGATCATCCACCACTGTCTTTACCAAAGTGAACTTCATGGAAGATGACTGAGGAGGAAAACACTGCTCAAAGCAAGTCATAAAAAAGCGAGACTGCAATTCGCCAAAATGCATATTGACAAGCATTAATGACAAAACTGGAGCTTTTTGCTAAGTCACATCATCTCTATGTTCGCAAATTTTGTAAGCATATAAAGAAAACAAAATTGTACCCACTGTGGAACATGGAGAAGTCATGTTATGTTTATGGGCTGATTCGCTGCATCTGGCACAGGGTGTCTGATTTTCCCGTCAGTTTCAAGTTATCTCTGTGACCATTGTGGGTACTTATTACTTTAACAGAAGGGTGCTAACAATATATATACAGTGCGAAAGTATTCGCCCCCCTGGAACTTTTCAACCTTTTCCCATATATCATGCTTCAAGCATAAAGATGCCAAATGTAAATTTTTGGTGAAGAATCAACAACTAGTGGAACACAATTGTGAAGTTGAACGAAATTTATTGGTTATTTTAAATTTTTGTGGAAATTCAAAAACTGAAAAGTGGGGCGTGCAATATTATTCCGCCCCTTTACTTTCAGTGCAGTAAACTCACTCCAGAAGTTCATTGTGTATCTCTGAATGATCCAATGCTGTCCTAAATGCCTAATGATGATAAATATAATCCAGTAACATTGACTTTGGTGGGTCCTCTTTTTACCTGCATACAAATATTACACTACCCTCATTCACAAATTTACGTATATCTCTATGTACTAATAAACTGGGCAGTTTGGTTAATGACTAATGAGATGCTGCTTTTTTCTGTACAGAGTGAATCAAGTGAATTATGCCAAGTACTGCCCATACAGTGGGGTTGGGGGCCCGCATCTGCACAGGGACCCATCTGGGGATTCCCTTGTTACCCTATGTGCCAGTCCAAGCCTGTATATATTAACATAACCAACACATATATAATCAATTTGAGGGAGTAGCTTACAGTTTCCCATTCATAGCAGCTGCAGACTGGATGCAATATAATATGTTTGATAAAAAACTGTTTGCAGGTTTGCAAAAAAAAATTGGATTGTAAAGGTTTACATACATTTTAATTAAAAAAAGTCATACTAAGACCTCATTCAGACATCTATGTGCCACTTATGTGTTCAATCTGTGTTTTTAACTGTTAGAACATGCACTCATTATAGTCATTGTGGCTAGTACTCCATAGTTATGAACTATGCATAGCTCCGCCCCCACTGATTGACAGCTTTCTGCCCATTCGCAAAGCTGCCGATCAGTGGTGTGGGCGGGGTTATACAGAGCTCAGCATTCAGAGAGCTGCAAGATCTGCTGTAAATAAAACAGTGATTTTACCAAAACTGCAGCAATCAGCTCAGTAAGTGATACATATCTAGAATCAGTGTCCCTACATCATGATGCTCTGATGGGGTAGCAAAGACCTCGTGGCAGATCCCCTTTAGCATTGCAATGTATAGGAGAGACTTTGCAATATATTTAATTTTTTATCGGTGAAAATTACTGATGGTAAAAACTGACACAAGAACGAAACACTTGGATCCAAAACACGGTAAACAACAGTCACACATACAAGAAAAATTACGGGTGTCTGAATGAGGCTTAAGGGACCTGAACATTTGCTTTGATTCTTCAAGGGAGTCTAAAAAGTAACAACAAATTATTCTGAAAACTAATTGTCCATGGAATGGTTGCCTTCATCAGTAAAAAATGATAGAAACTTTCTTTTGCTATGCACAATCATTTAGCCGTAATTTTCTGTTCAGGTCCTAAACAAAATTTGGGTTGGAAAGCTCAGATCGCATTTCTATTCAGCTTCAATATCCACTCATGAGTGAACAGTTCTAACTCTTAATTAAATACCATTTGCATTCACAATGTCAAGGAGTAATGAGTTCTGCCAAATGCACAGTGCTTTGATTCATTTTCTACCTCACTGGTTTAGAAAACAGGACCAAAGAGACAAATAACAGACCAGTATGAATAAGCGCAGGTGAATAGGTAAACAGCTGTCATTAGCGTGACCTAGCTCACAATTCTCCAGAAAACCTTCAAAAGGGTCCACCTTCAAAATGTGTTCGTTTTCTATATTGAAAGCTACGATGGTGGGTTGGGCAAGTCTATTTTACATTTTTCACCAACAAAAAAAACTAAGCCCTATGGGAATATTTATTTATATCTAAAAAAAGAATTATTCTTTGATAAAAAATGAAAAAATAATTAAAACATACAACACAACACTGTTCATAAGGATAAGAAGATACCCCATGCTTGCCCAAGAACGTTTTCAGCTGATAATTTCAGTACAACAGGAACGTAATACTTTTTCCTAGTGTGAAGGGAAAGGTAGACTGTGTCTAAAGGCTGTGGGGGTCTCATCATCATCACCATCAGGAAGGAAGAATGGTATAGACAGTGTGATATACAGTATTTTAAGGTGCTGGGTTGTAGACGCCAAAGCTATGTTGAGATAATGACTGTGTTTAGTTAGACGCCCAGAATTTATATTAAACTGATGTGCTGCTTGACTTTATATAAGGATGATACTTTTGCATATACAGTGGGTACAGAAAGTATTCAGACCCCTTTAAATTTTTTACTCTTTGTTTCATTGCAGCCATTTGGTAAATTCAAAAAAGTTCATTTTTTCACATTAATGTACAATCTGCACCTGATCTTGATAAAAAAAACCAGAAATGTAGAAATTTTTGCATATTTATTAAAAAAGAAAAACTGAAATATCACATGATCACAAGTATTCCGACCCTTTGCTCAGACACTCGTATTTAGGTCACATGCTGTCCATTTCCTTGTGATCCTCCTTGAGATGGTTCTACTCCTTTTTAATAACTTTGCAAACATTTCTATATTTCTGTTATTTTTTCAGTCAAGATGGGGTGCAGAGTGTACATTAATGAGAAAATAAAATGAACTTTTTTGAATTTACCAAATGGCTGCAATGAAACAAAGAGTGAAAAATTTAAAGGGGTCTGAATACTTTCCGTACCCACTGTAAATATATACATATATATATATATATATATATATATATATATATATATATATATATATATACATGTCTGGGAACACAAGACATCCCATTTAAAGAGCCTCACTGCTGTTTCCTAATTAGACACATTAAACAGTCTTGACCAAAAGTTTTGAGACTGACAAAAATTTGGGTTTTCACAGAGTTGCTGACTCAGTATTTTTAGATCTTTTAGTCTGATATTTCTATGGTTACTGAAGTACAATTATCAGCATTTCAGAAGTATTTACATTTTTATTGACAAGTACATCAAGTTTAGTAATGGGCGAGCGTGCTTGGCACTACTCGATACTCCACTGAGCATTTGGGTGCTCGATCGAGTATCACGTGGTGCCCGAGTGCTCGGGTCCCTGTAATTAGCTCATTGGCTCATTAGCTCATTCTCCTGCTGGGAGCACTGGGGCTCCGCTGTCAGCCAGAATCTTTGTGAGCTTTTAGGGTACCGTCACACATTGAAATTTCCATCGCTACGACGTTACGATTCGTGACGTTCTAGCGATATCGTTACGATATCGCTGTGTCTGACACGCTACTGCGATCAGGGATCCTGCTGAGAATCGTACGTCGTAGCAGATCGTTTGGAACTTTCTTTCGTCGCTTGATCACCCGCTGACATCGCTGGATTGTTGTGTGTGACAGCGATCCAGCGATGTCTTCGCTTGTAACCAGGGTAAACATCGGGTAACTAAGCGAGGGCCGCGCTTAGTAACCCGATGTTTACCCTGGTTACAAGCGTAAACGTAAAAAAACAAACCGTACATACTCACCCGTCGGTGTCCTTCAGGTCCCTTGCCGTCTGCTTCCTGCTCTGAGTGCCGGCCGGAAAGTGAGAGCAGAGCGCAGCGGTGCTGCGATCTGCTCTCACTGTACGGCTGCACTCAGAGCAGGAAGCAGACGGCAAGGGACCTGAAGGACACCGACGGGTGAGTATGTACTGTTTGTTTTTTTACGTTTACGCTGGTAACCAGGGTAAACATCGGGTTACTAAGCGCGGCCCTGCGCTTAGTTACCCGATGTTTACCCTGGTTACCCGGGGACTTCGGCATCGCTCCAGCGCCGTGATTGCAACGTGTGACCGCAGTCTACGACGCTGGAGCGATGCTTATACGACGCTGCGACGTCACGAATCGTGCCGTCACAGCGATGAAAATTTCAATGTGTGACGGTACCCTTACTCTCTCTCATCTCCATCAATCTGTCATATGTACATACACATACCTCGTCCAGGGAGCCAGCCACAGCAGAACAGAGGATGTCAGGAGAGCCTGCCACAGCTGCACAGAGGATGTCAGGAGAGCCTGCCAGAGCAGCACAAAGGATGTCAGAAGAGCCTGGCACAGCAGCACAGAGGATGCCAGTGGAACACCCGCCAGGGCCATGGGGCACGCGGTACCGGGTCCAGTACTTAAGGGGACGTGTCACAGCGGCGACCCAGTCCGTGGCCCTGGGGGCCCATGTAAGAGGAATATTGATTAAAGTTTATGTTCGTGACGTCACCTGGGGTATTTGGTCAGTAGGGACCGACGCTGCTTAAAGGGGTCCTCTGGGATGATGGTATGGCAGCTAGATGGTATAACTTCCCACAGGTGAAATATGTTCCCAGGACTCCCGATGAATAAGTGAAGATGGTGAGATGAAGTGCAGTGAATAATGAGGACATAGGTTTGCAGTCTCTTTACCTGGTTTACTGAAGCTTCAGGCAACCGCAGTCCAGGGCACCAGATCACAGGACAGGCAGAGTCCGGCCGGCTTGGAAGCGAATCCAGAGTCCCCTTCACCAGGTGGAGATGAAAGGCTTCCTCAAAGCGCGGTGATGTTGTAGTCCCTTACTGCCTATGGCTTCTGATAAGGTCACAGTTCCTCTCTGTCCCCCATAAAGGTTAGGACACAACCCGTATGACAGGTGAAGCAGGCCTTTTTATAGGGTCTCTATCATGACCCGGGCCCTATAAGTATCACTGTGTCTCCTGGGTGTAAAGGCGGACAGGTAACTTGAAGTTCAGCTGTCCTGCTGGCTTCAGCTATGCCACTTAGAGTTCAGCACGGCTTCGGTCTTCCGGCTACCGGAATCTGCGCCAGGCAGGGAGGTAGCTGATTCACTGCTCTGCTATGCTGGTATCACTCTCCTGTGCCTTTTCTCTCCTGCACACTTTCCACAAGCTTGTTCGTTCTTTCTAAGTTCTCCTTTCTCCAGGAGCTGTAATACCTCAGACTACATGGCTCCTTCAGACCTTCTGATACTCTTTGTCTGTCTGCTCTCTTCCCTGTCCTCTGACAGTCTGACTGAAATCTCTCTTTCCCTCCAGACCAGAATGTATTTATAGGGGAGTTCACCCTAAACCAGGTTTAGAGCTCCCCGTTCTGGCCTGGAGTGTGAACATGTTGTGTGTATGTGATTACCTGGTGAAAGATATCCTTCATCGCTTCCATGCATGACATCACTCTCCCCAAGGGGAAAGCAATGCCACTGTGATGACCAGGATCCTGGGGCATCACACCAGGAGAGCCTGCCACAGCTGCACAGAGGATGTCAGGAGAGCCTGCCACAGCTGCACATAGGATGTCAGGAGAGCCTGTCACAGCAGCACAGAGGATGTCAGGAAAGATAGCCATAGCAGTACAGAGGATGTCAGGAGACCCAGCCACAGCAGCACAGAGAATGTCAGGAGACCCAGCCACAGCAGTACAAAGGATGTCAGGAGAGCCTGCCACAGCAGCACAGAGGATCTCAGGAAAGCTAGGCACAACAGCACAGAGGATGTCAGAAGAGCCAGCCACAACAGCACAGAGGATGTCAAGAAAATCTTCCCAAATATGGTCTCCGTGACATGGTGGGATGGATTTTAGACTTTTTGATCAAAATTATGTTATCTAAGTACTCTACATCATTTTCATGTTTATTTGCTGCAGGGTATTTGCTTAGAATTAGCTGTTAGTGCGCTGCGGCACCCCAGCTAAGTGAAAGGCTAAAGGTACCGTCACATTAAGCGACGCTGCAGCGATAGCGACAGCGATGCCGATCGCTGCAGCGTCGCTGTTTGGTCGCTGGAGAGCTGTCACACAGACCGCTCTCCAGCGACCAACGATGCCGAGGTCCCCGGGTAACCAGGGTAAGCATCGGGTTGCTAAGTGCAGGGCCGCGCTTAGTAACCCGATGTTTACCCTGGTTACCAGCGTAAAAGTTAAAAAAACAAACAGTACATACTCACCAGCGCATCCCCCAGCCTCTGCTTCCTGACACTGACTGAGCTCCGGCCCTAACAGCACAGCGGTGACATCACCGCTGTGCTTTCACTTTCAGTTTAGGGCCGGCGATCAGTCAGAGCAGGAAGCAGAGGCTGGGGGACGCGCTGGTGAGTATGTGCTGTTTGTTTTTTTAACTTTTACGCTGGTAACCAGGGTAAACATCGGGTTACTAAGCGCGGCCCTGCGCTTAGTAACCCGATGTTTACCCTGGTTACCAGTGTAAAATATCGCTGGTATCCTTGCTTTTGCTGTCAAACACGGCGATACACGGCGACCTAGCGACCAAATAAAGTGCAGACCTTCTAGCAGCGACCAGCAATTTCACAGCGGGATCCAGATCGCTGCTGCGTGTCAAATACAGCGATATCGCTATCCAGGTCGCTGCAACGTCACGGATCGCTGGCGATATCGCCTAGTGTGACGGTACCTTAAGTTGTAAAGACATAAAACCATTTACTGCCAATACTAACTTTACATAACAACAAAAGGCCCATTTATTTGGTCCAATTATTGTCACAATTCATTTGTTAGAGATGATAACTGGGCAGTGAAAATGTAGGGAAATATTAATGATGCATTTCATTTATTATTGATCAATTATGCTGGTGTAAAAACTATTGTTATTGGCAAAATAATCATTGAATAAAAAACACAATGAGATCTTGCTAGTGAAAACAATGTGGAGAGAAATATCTTCTTCAGTGGCTGCACGAGTTTCCCTGCATTGATAGTCTAACAAGGATTCTCCCTACAGATTTTTAAACCCCAAATGTTTATCAGTGATTTAAATGGTTGGCCCCAGAAAAAGAAAAGGGGCATTTAAAATAAGATAACATCCCTATGACCTAACTAATAGGAGATCTCAAAACTTAAGAAGAACAGAATTGACTAGTAATGGAAGATTCCTCACCAGCATGTTTAATATTTTTAAAGGCTGCTGTAATATTTTGTCAGTTTCTGAGTTAGATCCCTATGTTTAAAAGCAACTTTGCCCAGGATTCACCAGGTTATAAGCAGTTAAATGTAAATATGCTTCAGATTTTTTTTTCGTAAGTGGTAGGTTGCATACATACTCTACCTTGCCTGAGGGAAGTAGGACAGAGATATGACGAGGTGCTGATAGCAGTGGTCAGGTTTTCTTCACTAGAAAATCCTCATGTCAGAAAAATTGAATATTTAATCATGAGGCAGGCAATGAAATTGGTGATTTCTGACTCCCAGGAAGATTATCTTGGCAGTCATAAGCTAATCATACATCTATGGCAGAAACTATGAATTGCAGTTGACTTTGTGACCCTAGATAACTGTCAATTCTACTGCACGAATTTCGGATCCCAATGTATTATACCTACAGTGTATATGTAGATCTATATATTCATGAAGAAATATTATAAAAAAAAATTATTGGGATTTTATGTGATATGCCAACACAAGGTATTTGTGAAGTGTAAAGGAAACGATACATGGTTTTATAATTATTTTAAAAATCTTAATCTGAATTTGTATTCAGCCCCCCTGCGTCAATAGTTTGTAGGACCACTTTCCGCTGCCATTGCTGCTGCAAGTCTTTTGGGGTATGTGTCAACGAGAAAGTCTTTTGGGATATGTTTTTGTAGCTTTTCATCTTTGCAAACTAGCTCTAGCTCAGTGAGATTGGATGGAGGTGTCTGTGAACAGCAATTTTCAGGTCTTGCAACAGATTCTCAATGGGATTTTGGTCTGGACCGTGACTGGACACTTCTCACACAGGATTATGATTTGGTCTAAACCATTACATTGTAGCTCTGGCAGTATGTTTAGGATTTTTGTCCTACTGGAAGGTGAACCTTTACCTTGGTCTTAAGTCTTTTGCAGCCTCTAACAGGTTTTTCTCCAGGATTGTCCTCTATTTAGCTCCATCCATCTTCCCATCTCCTCTAACCAGCTTCCCTGTCCTTGCTGTAGAAAACATCCCCACACCCTTTGTTGATGGGGATGGTGTTTACAGGGTGATGTGCAGTGTTAGTTTTCAGCCATGTACAGGTCCTTCTCAAAAAATTAGCATATAGTGTTAAATTTCATTATTTACCATAATGTAATGATTACAATTAAACTTTCATATATTATAGATTCATTATCCACCAACTGAAATTTGTCAGGTCTTTTATTGTTTTAATACTGATGATTTTGGCATACAACTCCTGATAACCCAAAAAACCTGTCTCAATAAATTAGCATATTTCACCCGTCCAATCAAATAAAAGTGTTTTTTAATAACAAACAAAAAAACCATCAAATAATAATGTTCAGTTATGCACTCAATACTTGGTCGGGAATCCTTTGGCAGAAATGACTGCTTCAATGCGGCGTGGCATGGAGGCAATCAGCCTGTGACACTGCTGAGATGTTATGGAGGCCCAGGATGCTTCAATAGCGGCCTTAAGCTCATCCAGAGTGTTGGGTCTTGCATCTCTCAACTTTCTCTTCACAATATCCCACAGATTCTCTATGGGGTTCAGGTCAGGAGAGTTGGCAGGCCAATTGAGCACAGTAATACCATGGTCAGTAAACCATTTACCAGTGGTTTTGGCACTGTGAGCAGGTGCCAGGTCGTGCTGAAAAATGAAATCTTCATCTCCATAAAGCATTTCAGCCGATGGAAGCATGAAGTGCTCCAAAATCTCCTGATAGCTAGCTGCATTGACCCTGCCCTTGATGAAACACAGTGGACCAACACCAGCAGCTGACATGGCACCCCACACCATCACTGACTGTGGGTACTTGACACTGGACTTCAGGCATTTTGGCATTTCCTTCTCCCCAGTCTTCCTCCAGACTCTGGCACCTTGATTTCAGAATGACATGCAAAATTTGCTTTCATCAGAAAAAAGTACTTGGGACCACTTAGCAACAGTCCAGTGCTGCTTCTCTGTAGCCCAGGTCAGGCGCTTCTGCCGCTGTTTATGGTTCAAAAGTGGCTTTACCTGGGGAATGCGGCACCTGTAGCCCATTTCCTGCACACGCCTGTGCACGGTGGCTCTGGATGTTTCCACACCAGACTCAGTCCACTGCTTCCTCAGGTTCCCCAAGGTCTGGAATCGGTCCTTCTCCACAATCTTCCTCAGGGTCCGGTCACCTCTTCTCGTTGTACAGCATTTTCTGCCACATTGTTTCCTTCCAACAGACTTACCATTGAGGTGCCTTGATACAGCACTCTGGGAACAGCCGATTTGTTGAGAAATTTCTTTCTGGGTCTTACCCTCTTGCTTGAGGGTGTCAATGATGGCCTTCTTGACATCTGTCAGGTCGCTAGTCTTACCCATGATGGGGGTTTTGAGTAATGAACCAGCCAGGGAGTTTTTAAAAGCCTCAGGTATCTTTTGCATGTGTTTAGAGTTAATTAGTTGATTCAGAAGATTAGGGTAATAGGTCGTTTAGAGAACCTTTTCTTGATATGCTAATTTATTGAGACAGGTTTTTTGGGTTATCAGGAGTTGTATGCCAAAATCATCAGTATTAAAACAATAAGGGTATGTGCACACGTTCAGGATTTCTTGCAGAAATTTCCTGAAGAAAACCGGAAATTTTCTGCAAGAAATCCGCATTTTTTTTTTTGCGTTTTTTTTCCGTTTTTTTCGCGTTTTTTTAGCATTCTGCAAGCGTAATTAGCTTGCAGAATGCTAAAGTTTTCCAAGCGATCTGTAGCATCGCTTGGAAAACTGACTGACAAGTTGGTCACACTTGTCAAACATACTGTTTGACAAGTGTGACCAACTTTTTACTATAGATGCAGCTTATGCAGCATCTATAGTAAAAGATAGAATGTTTAAAAATAATAAAAAAAATTAAAAAATGCTTATACTCACCCAGACATCTCCTCAGCGGCCGTCCGGCTCCTCTTCTAGCTGGTCTGTGCGCACAGGACCTCCCGTGACGTCACGGTCACGTGAGCGGTCACATGACCGCTCACGACCAATCACAGGACAGTGACGTCATTCGGCGAGGTCCTTCAGCGCACACCAGCTACAGGAACCGAACGGCAGCGTGCGAGGAGGCGGGAATACATCGAGGGTGAGTATAGGACTGTTTATTATTTTATTTCTTATTTTTTGACCACTTATATGGTGCCCAGTGCGTGGAGGAGAGTCTCCTCTCCTCCACCCTGGGTACCAACCGCACATAATCTGCTTACTTCCCGCATGGTGTGCACAGCCCCGTGCGGGAAGTAAGCAGATCAATGGACCCCTAGGTGTGCGGAATCCCTGCAATTCCGCATTTTTAATGAACATGTTGCTTTTTTTTCCGCTATGCGATTTTTTCGCGGAAAAAATCGCAACATTTGCACAAAAAATGCGGAATACCCTGTAAATAATAGGAGGCTTATGTAAGCGTTTTTTTTCGCGTTTTTATCACGTTTTTATAGCGAAAAAACGCGAAAAAAACGCTAACAATCCTGAACGTGTGCACATGGCCTTAAAGACCTGACAAATTTCAGTTGGTGGATAATGAATCTATAATATATGAAAGTTTAATTGTAATCATTACATTATGGTAAATAATGAAATTTAACACTATATGCTAATTTTTTGAGAAGGACCTGTATAGCGTTTTGCATTTAGTTCAATTTTGGTCTCATCTGACTAAAGAACCTTCTTCTACATGCTAGCTGTGTCGCCTTCATGGATTTTTGCTAAATGTATTTTCTTATGGCTTGCTTTCCAAAATGTCTTTCTTCTTGCCACTCTTCTATAAAGGCCAGATTTGTGAAGTATACGACTTATAGTTGTCCTATGGACAGATTCTCCCACCTGAGGTGTTGATCTCTGCAGTTCCTCCAAACTAATCGTGGTGATCAATTACAGTCATCTCAGGATTGAGAGTGGTGGTTGTAAGAAGACCCTAGCATTGACTGACAGTGGGCTCAGTGCTGCACCAGTACGGAGCTGGCTGTCAGTCAGTGCCAGGCTGTTCTTACAGCAGACACTCTCAGTTCTGTGAGAGCTGACGGTAATTGCTCTGTCGACGCCTGCATGACTGAAAGCTTCCAGGTACTGCACTTTCAGATCAGCAGCCAGGCACCTTCATAACACTGTTAATTGCAGATTAACCCTATATCTGCAGGTTAATAGCATTATTGGACTTGACAGGTTCCCTTTGAGCCTTCAGAACGCTATTACCTTCCAGATTAAACCTATATCTACAGGTTAATAGTGGTATCGGACCTGACAAATTTCTTTAAAGAATATGGCAAAAGTACTGCTCTCAATAATACAAGACCCTTGTATTGTATAGTGGGGCAAAAAAGTATTTAGTCAGTCAGCAATAGTGCAAGTTCCACCACTTAAAAAGATAAGAGGCGTCTGTAATTTACATCATAGGTAGACCTCAACTATGGGAGACAAACTGAGAAAAAAAAATCCAGAAAATCACATTGTCTGTTTTTTTATCATTTTATTTGCATATTATGGTGGAAAATAAGTATTTGGTCAGAAACAAAATTTCATCTCAATACTTTGTAATATATCCTTTGTTGGCAATGACAGAGGTCAAACGTTTTCTGTAAGTCTTCACAAGGTTGCCACACACTGTTGTTGGTATGTTGGCCCATTCCTCCATGCAGATCTCCTCTAGAGCAGTGATGTTTTTAGCTTTTCGCTTGGCAACACGGACTTTCAACTCCCTCCAAAGGTTTTCTATAGAGTTGAGATCTGGAGACTGGCTAGGCCACTCCAGGACCTTGAAATGCTTCTTACGAAGCCACTCCTTCGTTGCCCTGGCGGTGTGCTTTGGATCATTGTCATGTTGAAAGACCCAGCCACGTTTCATTTTCAATGCCCTTGCTGATGGAAGGAGGTTTGCACTCAAAATCTCACGATACATGGCCCCATTCATTCTTTCATGTACCCGGATCAGTCGTCCTGGCCCCTTTGCAGAGAAACAGCCCTCAAGCATGATGTTTCCACCACCATGCTTTACAGTAGGTATGGTGTTGGATGGATGCAACTCAGTATTCTTTTTCCTCCAAACACGACAAGTTGTGTTTCTACCAAACAGTTCCAGTTTGGTTTCATCAGACCATAGGACATTCTCCCAAAACTCCTCTGGATCATCGAAATGCTCTCTAGCAAACTTCAGACGGGCCCGGACATGTACTGGCTTAAGCAGTGGGACACGTCTGGCACTGCAGGATCTGAGTCCATGGTGGCGTAGTGTGTTACTTATGGTAGGCCTTGTTACATTGGTCCCAGCTCTCTGCAGTTCATTCACTAGGTCCCCCCGCGTGGTTCTGGGATTTTTTCTCACCGTTCTTGTAATCATTCTGACCCCACGGGGTGGGATTTTGCGTGGAGCCCCAGATCGAGGGAGATTATCAGTGGTCTTGAATGTCTTCCATTTTCTAATTATTGCTCCCACTGTTGATTTCTTCACTCCAAGCTGGTTGGCTATTGCAGATTCAGTCTTCCCAGCCTGGTGCAGGGCTACAATTTTGTTTCTGGTGTCCTTTGACAGCTCTTTGGTCTTCACCATAGTGGAGTTAGGAGTCAGACTGTTTGAGGGTGTGCACAGGTGTCTTTTTATACTGATAACAAGTTTAAACAGGTGCCATTACTACAGGTAATGAGTGGAGGAAAGAGGAGACTCTTAAAGAAGAAGTTACAGGTCTGTGAGAGCCAGAAATCTTGATTGTTTGCTTCTGACCAAATACTTATTTTCCAACATAATATGCAAATAAAATGATAAAAAAAACAGACAATGTGATTTTCTGGATTTTTTTTTCTCAGTTTGTCTCCCATAGTTGAGGTCTACCTATGATGTAAATTACAGACGCCTCTCATCTTTTTAAGTGGTGGAACTTGCACTATTGCTGACTGACTAAATACTTTTTTGCCCCACTGTATGTGACAATTGCACTCCCTTTATAAAGGCGGTTTCACAATATGGGTTACATAGACATTAATATAGCAGTGTTCTAGCCCATAAAACACAGATGTAACAGATAATATTGTCTATTATTTAAGCAGCACAGTGGAAACTTTTCATAATTCATAAAAGTCCTCCAGTTGCAGCCATCTCTACAGGCACAACATTGAAATCATTTTCACAAGGACAGAAAGTAATATACATCAAGGAAATCAATATTATTAAAATAAAGGACACAACACTAGTTAAAATGAAATGCAATATGAGTATGCCTTCCACGTTCATTATTTGAGGATGTATAAGAAAAAAAATCAATAATTTTTTTTTTAGATCAAGTTATTTCAAATAAATACAACAAGAGCAGTGCAAATACAGGTTGAATGGAGAAGAACACATTTATAATTCATTGCATAAATATAGAATTGTGTACATGGGACATAAATTCTGAAACTAACTGTATAAACATATTTCTTCGGCGTACGAGTCAATGTAACTGCTTACCTTCCCTATGATGGTATAAAACTACACTTCTTGGTGTTCTCAACTTTAGCCCCTGTCCACATTATGGACTGTAAGCTCCAAATTTATAGTGCTGGAGGAGAAAAAGTATGCAAACCTTCTGTAGTAGTCACGCTACAAGGATGCTACAATATCTATATGCTGCCATAATTGGGCATATGGACATGGGCTATGTTCGTAAAACAAAATAAAAAACATGACACTAGGGTTCTTCAGGAATATTCTTCTTACGGATGTAGAACAACATATGGGATGATTATAATATTACTCTACACTTCGTAGATACAAGGAAGGAACTGAAAGTTGGTTCCATCAAACATGTTGTATGTTCACAAAGTGGTGTTGCATATTACATTAGATGTACATTACATGGATCAACATATTAGAATATATGTCTTAATCACTGAATTCAGATTTTTAATTGAAACTAATTGACACGTGTATAAAATCCAGCCTTCCCCATGCAGTCTGCCATTACCAACATTTGTTACATAAAGGTTCGTTCTAAAGATCTCACTGATACCAGTCAATTCATGACATTTCTCCCTAAATGTTCCCCTATCAACTGTGTGAGGTATCATTAAAAAGTGGAAGCGCTTAGGAACTGCAGCAACTCAGCCACAAAATGGAGACCTTCCAAAGTTACAGAGCAGGACCATTATGCTGAGTAGCATAGTGCTTACAATTTTACTCAATAACTGCAGAGTTCAAACCTCTGGTATTAAGATAAGCACAAAAACTGTGCACTAGAAACTCTGGGGAATGGATTTTGGGTTAGTTTGTTTTGGATGCCCTTCACAGGCATTGCTGGAGTTCTGACCCCAACCCCACACCGAAATCGAACACCCTTAGAATAAACTAGAATGGAAATTGTGAGTCAGGTCCTCTCCTCCAACATGCGACAGACCTCTAGTAGAAATCCTTCCAAGAAGAGTGAAAGGAGTTTTAGCTGCAAATGGGGCATCAACTCCATATCATTGCCTTTGGATGTCATAAAACGTCCTGTAGATATAATGTGCAGGTGTCTAACTAATTTTGTCTAAGCTGGGCTGTGAACTGGGTCTTCTCCTCTCTGTCTGATTGCCTGGCCCCTCCACCTGCCTCTGGTCTTTGAATGACCTGTCTTCTCTGTTGGAAGTCTGAGCAATGACCTTGCATTCAAAGCCTGGCAGCTGGCGCAGGAACTGGGGAATCACAAGGGAGGAGAAGACCCAGTATACAGCCCAGCCGCTGTGCATCAAAATCTAACTAGTAGAAAACTACTAAGGATGATTACAGAAGAACCACAAAGAGGATTTCTTCACCAAAGGTATCACTGTATCACTGTAATCAGTATTACAGCACCACTACTGCCATGTCTGTACATTACCTTACAAAATCATGCTGATTGTTCAATACAGTTGTGCTAACAAGTTTACGTACTCCAGGAAGCATTTGTAAGGTGTGCATTTTTTTAAAAAAAAACAGGAATGATAATACAAAACTATTTAAAATTTTTGGTCAGGTGAAATAATTTATCAGATGTGTGTATTCTCTTACTATTAAGATAACTGAAATTAGACAGATTACGCCGTGAAATAAAAGGCTACATATTCTTGAATGTTGGACCGGTAATAATAATCAATGAAGTTAGAGCATACAGTTTAAAGGGAACCTGTCACCTGAATTTGGCGGGACCAGTTTTGGGTCATATGGGCGGGGTTTTCGGGTGTTTGATTCACCCTTTCCTTACCTGCTGGCTGCATGCTGGTCGCCATATTGGATTGAAGTTCATTCTCTGTCCTCCGGAGTACACGCCAGCGTAAGGCAATATTACAGTACAATAGTACAGACCAAAAGTTTGAACACACCTTCTTATTTAAAGATTTTTCTGTATTTTCATGACTATGAAAATTGTACATTCACACTGAAGGCATCAAAACTACTGTATGAATTAACACATGTTGGATTATATACTTAACAAAAAAGTGTAAAACAACTGAAATTATGTCTTATATTCTAGGTTCTTCAAAGTAGCAACCTTTTGCTTTGATGACTGCTTTGCACACTCTTGGCATTCTCTTGATGAGCTTCAAGAGGTAGTCACCGGGAAAGGTCTTCCAACAATCTTGAAGGAGTTCCCAGAGATGCTTAGCACTTGTTGGCCCTTTTGCCTTCACTCTGCGGTCCAGCTCACCCCAAACCATCTCACCCCAAACCATCTCGATTGGGTTCAGGTCTGGTGACTGTGGAGGCCAGGTCATCTGGCGTAGCACCCCATCACTCTCCTTCTTGGTCAAACAGCCCTTACACAGCCTGGAGGTGTATTTGGGGTCATTGTCCTGTTGAAAAATAAATGATGGTCCAACTAAACGCAGACCCGATGGAATAGCATGCTGCTGCAAGACGCTGTGGTAGCCATGCTGGTTCAGTATGCCTTCAATTTTGAATAAATTCCCAACAGTGTCACCAGCAAAGCACCCCCACACCGTCACACCTCCTCCTCCATGCTTCACAGTGGGAACCAGGCATGTAGAGTCCATCCGTTCACCTTTTCTGCGTCGCACAAAGACACGGTGGTTGGAACCAAAGATCTCAAATTTGGACTCATCAGACCAAAGCACAGATTTCCACTGGTCTAATGTCCATTCCTTGTGTTTATTAGCCCAAACAAGTCTTTTCTGCTTGTTGCCTGTCCTTAGCAGTGGTTTCCTAGCAGCTATTTTACCATGAAGGCCTGCTGCACAAAGTCTCCTCTTAATAGTTGTTGTAGAGATGTTTCTGCTGCTAGAACTCTGTGTGGCATTGACCTGGTCTCTAGTCTGAGCTGCTGTTAACCTGCGATTTCTGAGGCTGGTGATTCAGATAATCTTATCCTCAGAAGCAGAGGTGACTCTTGGTCTTCCTTTCCTGGGGCGGTCCTCATGTGAGCCAGTTTCTTTGTAGCGCTTGATGGTTTTTGCCACTGCACTTGGGGACACTTTCAAAGTTTTCCCAATTTTTCGGACTGACTGACTTTCATTTTTTAAAGTAATGATGGCCACTCGTTTTTCTTTACTTATCTGCTTTTTTCTTGCCATAATAGAAATTCTAACAGTCTATTCAGTAGGACTATCAGCTGTGTATCCACCAGACTTCTGCACAACACAACTCATGATCCCAACCCCATTTATAAGGCAAGAAATACCACTTATTAAACCTGACAGGGCACACCTGTGAAGTGAAAACCATTCCCGGTGACTACCTCTTGAAGCTCATCAAGAGAATTCCAAGAGTGTGCAAAGCAGTCATCAAAGCAAAAGGTGGCTACTTTGAAGAACCTAGAATATAAGACATAATTTCAGTTGTTTCACACTTTTTTGTTAAGTATATAATTCCACATGGGTTAATTCATAGTTTTGATGCCTTCAGTGTGAATGTACTATTTTCATAGTCATGAAAATAGAGAAAAATCTTAAAATGAGAAGGTATGTCCAAACTTTTGATCTGTACTGTATATCTTTGCACATCTAATCTAACATGCCAAAGAGAGACGAAAAATTAAATGAGCTGAGGTGCGGGATTCAAACAGTGAGCGTGGGAACATACCCTTAGGCTAAAAAAAATTAGGTTACATGATGATTGTTGGCTTCATTTCTTCAGATGTCTATACATTTACATCCATGACTCCTCCAGAGAATTTTTCAGATCCTAATCTCCTACATTAGTTTTGCATCTTGTGTGTAAGAGCATATGTCTATTCATGTAACTCGAGACAAGTTTTGAAGAAAGAATAGTGTAAGATACAAATATGCATAGTTTCATATACCCTGTTGAAAAACATATAAACTAATGGTTGCCATAATGTAGATTAGTGCTTCCCAACAAGTGTCTCAGGAGATACATGTGGTTTTGAACCCTATCTTTTAACTCTAGAATAAGAGCCAAGTTAAGTGGTTATATCTTTAATAGACTTCTTAATATTTATTAATATTAATATTTGATAGACTCAATACTGAAACTGCAAAACCAAGAAGGAAAAATCATGGAAATATGGAAATCACGGGATAGCTAGACATGTCATTAGCCTGATGTCCAAATTCAGATGTTCCACTGACCTCACACCTATGCTCTCAAAGGCTATCACGATGCACAACAAAACAGCAATGGAGGCTGGAATTAACATCTATCCTCATCAGTCCTACTTTTTTCTTAGATGGATTGATAGCTGGAAATTAGATTGGAGACCATGTGGACAACGCCATAAAGAGGCCTTCATAAGGGAAAGTCACACTGGTCCTCCTCCTGGGACTAGGATGTGAGGGGGCATAATCTACAGGAGTCATCCCAAACTAGTCTTCTCTTAGGTACACTAACAGCTCAGCATTACATTGAAGAAATGGCTGTACTACAAATTCCACAACCAGATGAAAGTGTCCCAGGATCCGTTTTTCAAAATGACAACACCATGTTGCTTATTATATTGTGAGCAGCCTGCATGGCCTAAATGTGCTACCATGACCTGCAGAGACACCGGAATTGTCTCCCCTCAAGCACATCTGGGACGTCATTAGACGGCAATTGCAAAGGTTACTGCCAGCAGCGGATCTTGATGATTTGTGTGCCTAAGTTAATTCAGCATAGCAGGACATTCCTCAGACAAGAATTAAGAACTAGAGATGAGCTTTGATGCTCGTTACTCGAACTGAGCAATTCCTAATGTATAATTGGAGTCAGTGGGAAATCCAAGCATTTTTCCGGCAGACTCTACAAAGAGGTCTGGGGCAGTGAAAATGTTGAAATGGATGGAAAAAGTGCTGACTGGAAGAAGAACAGGATGGGGAATACCTCTGGAAGGACCACTGACTCCCAGATTGCTGCTGAGAACAATGGTGTCACACTTTTACTCCACTTTAACCCCTTTCTGCCAGCTGACGGAATAGTACGTCAGCTGGCAGATCCCCTGCTTTGAGGTGGGCTCCGGCGGTGAGCCCACCTCAAAGCCGCGACATGTCAGCTGTTTTGTACAGCTGACATGTGCGCGCAATGAGCGTGAGCGGAATCGCGATCCGCCCGCGCCCATTAACTAGTTAAATGCCGCCATCAAACGCTGACAGCGGCATTTAACTAGCGCTCCTGGCCACGTGGCCGGAAGTGCTCGCACCGCTGACCCCCGTCACATGATCGGGGGTCATCGGTGCATTGCCATAACAACCAGAGGTCTCCTTGAGACCTCTATGGTTGTTGATGGCAGATTGCTTTGAGCGCCACCCTGTGGTCGGCGTTCAAAGCACACCTGCATTTCTGCTACATAGAGGTGATCTGTGCTTCACCTCTATGTAGCCGAGCTGATCGTGTAGTGCATGCTACTAGCCTCCAATGGAGGCTATTGCAGCATGCCAAAATTAAAAAAAGTGTTTAAAAATATAAAAAAATTAAAAAATATATAAAAGTTCAAATCACCCCCCTTTCGCCCCAATCAAAATAAAAAAAAAAAAAAAAATCAAACCTACACATATTTGGTATTACCACATTCAGAATCGCCCGATCTATCAATAAAAACAAAGGATTAACCTGTTCGCTAAGTGGTGTAGCGAGAAAAAAAATCAAAACGCCAAAATTACATTTTTTTGGTCGGCGCAACATTGCATTAACATGCAATAACGGGCGATCAAAAGAACGCATCTGCTTCAAAATGGTATGATTAAAAACATCAGCTCGGCATGCAAAAAATAAGCCCTCACCCGACCCCAGATCACAAAAATTGGAAACGCTACGGTTATCTGAAAATGGCGCAATATATATATTTTTTTTAGCAAACTTTGGAATTTTTTTTACCACTTAGATAAAAGAGAACCTAGTCATGTTAGGTGTCTGTGAACTCATAATGACCTGGACAATCATAATATCAGTTTCAACATTTAGTGAACCTAGCAAAATAGCCAAACAAAAAACAAGTGTGAGATTGCACTTTTTTTGCAATTTCATCGCACTTGGAATTTTTTTCCCGTGTTCTGTTACACAGCATGGTAAAACCAATGGTATCATTCAAAAGTACATCTCGTCCCGCAAAAAATAAGCCCTCACATGGCCATATTGACAGAAAAATAAAAAAGTTATGGCTCTGGGAAGGAGGGAAGCGAAAAACAAAAATGAAAAAAGCTCCGGGGGTGAAGGGGTTAAGGACCGAGAATAAAACATTCAAAATCGACAAGAAATTGGAGTTTACATGTAAAAGAATGTTAAGAAACATTCTGTCCTGTATAATGACTTTTATATAAAGCAAAATTTAAAAAGCATTTTTTTAAAGAATAATAATAATTTAAGTAAACCAGAATTGAAATTTTTAGTGAACAATTGGAAAGTTCAGTAATATTTATGAAGGAAACAAAAACTTTAAAAAATGTGATGTAAAAGTGACTTAGATACACCCCATATTAGACATAAAGGAGGGCCTCATACACATTCCATTCAAATTGTCATGTAGTGGTACTCCTAGACTCATAAAAGCTATGACTAAGTGCAAAACCTTCGAAAAATTACAAACAGGGTCATCCATACAACCTTGAAGGCACTAGCTGTAGTGCCTCATTCCAATATTGTGAGCAAAATATAGTTGTGGTACTCCAACACTCATAAAAGTTCTGCACAGTGCAAAGCCTGCCAAAAATTACAAGCAGGGTCATCCATGCAACCTTGAAGGCATCAACTGTAGTACCTCAGTCAAATATTGTGAGCAAAGTATAGTTGTGGCACTCTTACACTCCTAAAATTTATGCAGAGTGCAAAGACTTCCAAAAATTACAAGCAGGGTCATCTATACATCCTTCAAGGCAACAACTGGATGGCCTCATTAAAATATTAAGAAAATGTACCTGTAGCAAGCCAATTTTGTTTTTTAGTTCAAACCACCAAAATTTCACGCAAAGCAGGTTCTACAGTATTTATCACAATAGTCAAGTTTATGATCAAAAATATTTTGTGAACTGTACTAGGCCTAGGGATTTTAAAATTTTTTAACCCACCATAATTTTACACAAAGCACATTAAACAGTATGCATGAATCATTGAATCCATAAACACTTTTGAAGCTTTTTTTTTAGTTTAATATACCAGCTAAATGTAACATGAACAGCATTAAAGTGTATGGATGAATCACTGAATCCATAAAAAGTTTTGTAAGGGTTTTTGTGAGTTTATTATACTAGCAAATTGCAAGAAGAACCATGTTACAGTGTATGAATGAATCCTTGAATCCATAAAAAGTTTTGGAAGGTTTTTGTAGAGTTTAATATACCAGCGAAATATAACAAAAACCATGTTACAGTGAATGGATGAATCATTGAATCCATAAAAAGTATTGGAAGGTTTTATTTTAGAGTTTAATATACCAGTGAAATGTAACAAGAACAATGTTACAGTGTGTTAGGGTTGGCGAATTGCACTAAATTAAATTAAACTATAAAGTGCAATCACAACCCGGGGTCCAACGTGCAGAGATGAATAACTGCTGCTAGTGTGAATAATGATGGATAAAAAACTAGCGAACGTTCCTCCTTAAACACACTGAGGAGTACAGGAAAGGTAAGTACCATCTCAGCTAACCACCTAGGGGTACAAGGACAATAGGAAGTGTGCAATACCGTTAGAACTACTGCTAAAGAACACGTGGGTAAAACTTGCTCTGTGGTGCAATACCCTGTTAAGCCCAAAGGGAAGTATAGCATACACACGGGACGGAAACAGATAGCAAAAACTCACAGTCAGCAAGAACACGTAGCAAACCTCCTCTCCCGAGGAGCTGGAATTCTAATGGCTAGATCCAAGTTCTGAACTCACACAGCCAATTTCCTCTCTGGAGGTGCCGGAATTCTAATGGCACAGGGCCAGCCCTGAACACTTGCTGACACAGATCACTGACGTCCCATTAGTAGCTGATACAGTGCAAAACACAGAAAAAGCAGAGACAGAGCGGTAGCGTCTCCACCCACACATACACCAAATACAGGTGATGCTAGCATGCCCGCGTGCTTCGCTGAAGGCCCTTTATGCATCAGGCTCCACCCCAAACACTCACACCCAGTCGGATGGGGTGTCGCCTGTGGGCCAATCTGGAGCTGCCACATCACCAGAACAGAAAGCATCCGAATACCAATGACAAGGCGCCACATCAAGGACATGCTCAGTAAGGTGATTTCTGGATTTAGACTTCAGAGAGTGGGGCTGCCTCTGAATACCACTGGTTACCGTAGACATTAGCTGGAATGTCAGCAGTAACCACACATATAACAGGAACCTGAGCAAGATAGCAAGATGCCAGGACCAAAGGCTGCACTAAGCAGCATACCCAGCAGCCGGTCCTTGAATTGGAGACCAGAGCAACAAACAGTGCTTGCGATACATCCCATCGGCAGGGTAGTCCTGGCCTCTAACACAGTGTATGGATGAATAATTGATTCAATTAAAAGTTTTTTAAGGGTTTTTGTGAGCTTAATATACCAGTCAATTGTACCAAAAACTGTGTTACAGTGCATAGATGAATCACTGAATCCATAAACATTTTTTCAATTTTTTTGTAATTGAATCCAGACAAATTTCTCATTGCTTTTTTGTAGCATTATATATACCACTGAAATGTACCCATCTATGGATGAGCAATATAATACCGAAAAATGTTGTACAGTTTTATTGAGGGTTAGATACCACCAAAATGTACCTAAAAACATGTAATACTTTATGAATAAGCAATATAATACATAAAAAATTCTGAACAATTTTTTTGAGGGTTAAATATCACCAAAATGTATCCAAGAAGACGTAATACTCTATGGATGAGCAATATAATATTAATACATCTTTGAACAATTTTTTTAAGGGTTAAATACCACTTAAATATAACCAAGACAACGTAATACTCTATGGATGAGGAACATAATATCCATACATTTTTTAACTATTTTTTTGAGGGTTAGATACCACTGAAATGTACCCAAGAAGATGTAATACTCTCACCTTCCCCTTACTGCTGGGGTTCCTCAAGGATCAGTCCTAGGCCCCCTCCTCTTCTCTTTGTATACTGCCTTCATTGCACAAACAATCAGTAGATTTGGTTTCCAGTACCATCTCTATGCTGATGACACCCAATTATACAATTCTTCTCCTGCTATCACACCTGCCTTTTTAGAAAACATCAGTGATTGTCTTACCGCTGTCTCTAACATCATGTCCTCCATCTATCTGAAACTGAACCTGTCAAAAACTGAACTCCTCATGTTTTCTCCCTCTACTAACCTACCTTTGCCTGACATTGCCATCTCTGTGTGTGGTTCCACCATTACTCCCAAGCAACATGCCCACTGCTTTGGGGTCATACTTGATTCCGAGCTTTCATTCACCCCCCACATCCGATCACTGGCTCGTTCTTCTTATCTGCATCTGAAAAACATTTCTAGAATTCGCCCGTTTCTTACTTTCGACTCTGCAAAAACTCTTACTGTTTCTCTTATTCATTCTCGTATGGACAATTGTAACTCTCTACTAATCGGCCTCCCTCTTACCAAACTCTCCCCTCTCCAATCTGTCCTGAATACTGCAGCCAGGATCATATTCCTCACCAATCGTTATACCGATGCCTCTACCTTGTGCCAGTCATTACACTGGTTACCCATCCACTCCAGAATCCAGTACAAACTTATTACCCTCATCCACAAAACACTCCATGGCTCAAAACCATCCTGCATCTCCTCCCTGGTCTCAGCCTACCACCCTACCCACCCTACCCTCAATAATCAGAACCTCCCACTCCCGTCTCCAAGACTTTTCACTTGCTGCCCCAATTCTTTGGAATGCACCCAGGTTAATACGATTAATCCCCAATCCCCACAGTTTTAAGCATGCCCTAAAAACGCATTTGTTCAGACTGGCCTACCGCCTCAATGCATTAACCTAACTATCCCTGTGTGGCCCATTTAAAAAACTTAAACCATAATCAGGTTCCTCGCATCATGTTCACATACGCTCTATGCATTTAATATCCCTCTGTGTCTGTACTGTTACATATTTAGCTCCAACAAAGTGTTAATCCGCACAGCGGGGAAGCCCACTCAGTGCACAGTGCAGAGGTAATTGAATGAACTGATGCTGCAAGCATGTATACAGCAGTAAGTGCTCCGTGAGCCGGGGTGCCACTCCAAAGAAATTTGCCACAATGGATACAAAAATTGAAAGGAACGGATGGCACTCACTGGTTAAAAAACTTCTTTATTCCAAAACTTTAAAACATCGGCGTCGGGAGGATGGGAGCAGGAGTGTGACCAGTAGAAGCGCCACTGCAGCGCAAAACGGCTGTCGTCCATTCATCCTCCCGACGCCGATGTTTTAAAGTATTGGAATAAAGAAGTTTTTTATCCGGTGAGTGCCATCCGTTCCTTTCAATTTTTGTTACATATTTAGGCTGCTAACTGGTTCATGCAGCTTTACATGAACACTCGATTCTTACACTATGGCTGGTCCGAACAACAAAAGTAATTGTTACCATCCACCTCTCGTGTCTCCCCTTTTTCCTCATAGTTTGTAAGCTTGCAAGCAGGGCCCTCATTCATCTTGGTATCTGTTTTGATCTGTGTTTATTGTTATGCTGTAATGTCTATTGTCTGTACAAGTCCACTTTATAATGTAAAGCGCTGCTGAATATGTTGGCGCTATATAAATAAAATTATTATTATTATTATGGATGAGCAACATAATACTGAAAAAATTTTGAACCATTTTTTTCAGGGTTATATACCACCAAAGTATACTCAAGAAGGCGTAATACTCTATGGATGAGCAATATAATATCAATATATTTTTTAACAATTTTGTTGGAGGGTTACATACCACCAAAATGCAATGTACCCCAGAGCATGTAATAGTATATGGATGAGTAACTGAATCCAGATAAATTTTTCAACACTTTTTAGAAGGGTTATATACCACCAAAATTTACTTCAGAGCACATAATACTCTATGAATGAGTAATTAAATCCTGAAACATTTTTCAATGCTTTTTTATAGCTTTGCATACCACCGTAATGTAACAATAACCACGTTCCACTGTATGGATGACTAATTGATTCCAGAAAATGTATTTAACATAAATATTTTGAAAGTTTAGTTTATGTACAGTACAGATCAAAATTTTGGACACACTTTCTCATTTAAAGATTTTTCTGTATTTTAATGACTATGAAAATTGTACATTCACACTGAAGGCATCAAAACTATGTATTAACACATGTGGAATTATATACTTAACAAAAAAGTGTGAAACAACTGAAAATATGTCTTATATTCCAGGTTCTTCAAAGTAGCCACCTTTTGCTTTGATGACTGCTTTGCAAACTCTTGGCATTCTCTTGATGAGCTTCAAGAGGTAGTCACCGGGAATGGTTTTCACTTCGCAGGTGTGCCCGGTCAGGTTTAATAAGTGGGATTTCTTGCCTTATAAATGGAGTTGTGACCATCAGTTGTGTTGTGCAGAAGTCTGGTGGATACACAGCTGATAGTCCTACTGAATAGACTGTTAGAATTTGTATTATGGCAAGAAAAAAGCAGCTAAGTAAAGAAAAACGAGTGGCCATCATTACTTTAAGAAATGAAGGTCAGTCAGTCCGAAAAATTGGGAAAACTTTGAAAGTGTCCCCAAGTGCAGTGGCAAAAACCATCAAGCGCTACAAAGAAACTGGCTCACATGAGGACCGCCCCAGGAAAGGGAGACCAAGAGTCACCTCTGCTTCTAAGGATAAGTTTAACCAAGTCACCAGCCTCAGAAATCGCAGGTTAACAGCAGCTCAGATTAGAGACCAGGTCAATGCCACACAGAGTTCTCGCACCAGAGACATCTCTACAACAACTGTTAAGAGGAGACTTTGTGCAGCAGGCCTTCATGGTAAAATAGCTGCTAGGAAACCACTGCTGAGGATAGGCAACAAGCAGAAGAGACTTGTTTGGGCTAAAGAACACAAGGAATGGACATTAGACCAGTGGAAATCTGTGCTTTGGTCCGATGAGTCCAAATTTGAGATCTTTGGTTCTCACCACCGTGTCTTTGTGCGACGCAGAAAAAGGTGAACAGATGGACTCTACATGCCTGATTCCAACCGTGAAGCGTGGAGGAGGAGGTGTGATGGTGTGGGGGTGCTTTGCTGGTGACATTCTTGGGGATTTATTCAAAATTGAAGGCAGCATGGCTACCATAGCATCTTGCAGCGGCATGCTATTCCATCTGATTTGCGTTTATTTGGACCATCATTTATTTTTCAACAGGACAATGACCCCAAACACACCTCCAGGCTGTGTAAGGGCTATTTGACCAAGAAGGAGAGTGATGGGGTGCTACGCCAGATGACCTGGCCTCAACAGTCACCAGACCTGAACCCAATCGAGTTGGTTTGGGGTGAGCTGGACCGCAGAGTGAAGGCAAAAGGGCCAACAAATGCTAAGCATCTCTGGGAACTCCTTCAAGATTGTTGGAAGACCATTCCCGGTGACTACCTCTTGAAGCTCATCAAGAGAATACCAAGAGTGTGCAAAACAGTCATCAAAGCAAAAGGTGGCTACTTTGAAGAACCTAGAATATAATACATAATTTAAGTTGTTTCACACTTTTTTGTTAAGTATATAATTCCACATGTGTTAATTCACAGTTTTGATGCCTTCAGTGTGAATGTACAATTTTCATAGTCATGAAAATACAGAAAAATCTTTAAATGAGAAGGTGTGTCCAAACTTTTGGTCTGTACTGTATTTCTATACTCAAAAAGGCTTTTCAGAAAGTGCAAAGCTAGAAAGAAATTATAAGGAGGGTCATCCATAGACCTCTGAAAGGCAACAACTGGCAAGCCTCATTTAAATATTTTTAAAGTGTAGCTGATGAACTCCTACACTCATAAAGGCTTTGCAAAAAGTGCAAATCCAAGAAAAAATTATAGCAAGAGTAAAACAGTAATCTTCTTCAGGTGTCCGCTTCTTTTTCTCCTTATTCGGAAGGCTGGGAGAATTGCTTCCACCTGCTTCCTGGAGCCTGATTTCCTAGGCTATAAGAGACCCGGCTTCTGGTAGTGCTGGAGCTCCTAACATTTAGAAATGTGTCACCTGTACCATCACGTGCTCCTGAATAGGAGGGGGGAAACCCCAAGTACAGTATGATCTTTTGGGGTGGTAGTTGCCCTGTCTCGAGCCACCTCGCGGAATGGCTTCCAAGCTCATTCATTCCTCAAGCAGGGTACAACGTGTTTCTTTCCTTCTGGGATCACACCCACCGCATACCAGCAATGCTGACCCTCCATTTGAGGAATGTGACCCTGGTTCCAGCCGTTAGCTCTTGCAGCCTTTGAGGCATATGCTCCATCTCTACTGCCTGATGGTTGAATGAAATGTGATGGTGGGTCTTTTAACTCTTCAATGAACCCCCTCCACTGCCGGACATACGTAACAACGACCCGCCTGAATGTCAACTGTCAGGACCTTGCTTCTAGCGGGCCTGATAGCATTCCTCCAGCCCTGGTCCTGACTCATGTCCTTGTCTCTTCTGACCAGACTAGGACCTGCTGTCTGCTCATCAGTTCCTGGATCCTTGCTCTCCTGTCTGCAGTCCGCAAGAACCCCAGCAGTGAAAACTGAGGCCTGGCTTTGAGAATTGGTGGTTCCAGGAAAGCAACCGGATCTGGACCACAGGCTTCTGCCACCTTTTCCAACATTGCTCCGGTCACTTCCTTGGGAGTCTCGCATAGTGCTAGCATCCTTGTCACCCACTAAGCATGTTCCACTGTATGGATAACTAATTAAATACAGAAAAAAATGTAACTTTTTTGGAGTTTTATGTATCACAGAAATGTACCACAAACCACGGAATACTGTATGGGTGAGTAATTTAACCCAGAAAAATTTGTAATGCTTTTTTGTAGAGTTAGATATCACAGAATTGTACTCCACACCACGTAATACTGTACGGGTGAGTAATTTAACCCAGAAAAAAATTGTAACAATTTTTTAGTGTTAGATATCACAAAAATGTACCCCACACTGCGGAACACTGTATGGGTGAGTAATTTAAGCCAAAAAAAATTTTCATCGCTTTTTGGAAGTGCTTTACAACATTGAAAAGTACCGCAGAACACATAATACTATATGGGAGAGTGATTGAATCCAGAAAATGTTTTTAAAGGTTTTTGGAAGTGTTTTATAACACCAAAATGTACCACAGAGAATGTGATACTATATGGGCTCCTTCTCACTTGCGAGAAATACGTCCAAGTCTCGCAGGTTAAAACCCTGCTCTGGCGCCGGCACTCATGAGCGGAGAATGCAGCTCCATGTATTGATGTGCAGCTGCACGCTCCGCTCTGGAGTGCCGGCGCCAGTGAGAAGTGAGTGAGAAGGAGCCCTATGTGTGAGTAACTGAATCAAGCAAACATTTCTATGCTTTTTGTGAGTCTTATATATCATTGAAATTTAGCACAAAGCATGTAATACTCTAATGATGACAATGTAGTTGCCCCCCAAAAAATCTGGTCACATGCAGCACTTATATGTTTAGCAATGACTGTGAAGCACTCAGCCCTGCCTTGAGCCTTTATTCTAGCTCAGAGTGGGAGGGGCTAAGTTGAAGGGAGAGAGACAGTTTTCGGTCAGGAAGACAGATAGGATCCAGCATGCAACAGAAGTAGACCTAAGGCCTGAGTAGCCAGCAGAGCCACATGATGTGGGTGTCCCTGACATGAATGAGGACCGAAGCAGCGGATAGGTGAGTAAAGAAAGGAAAAGTGACAGAAGGACGGAGTGGTGCACTGGAAATGGGTCCTGGGACAGAATGACTAGCAGTAAAGCCCCGAGTGCACAGACAGAGAGGTAACAGGCCAGAACAGAACAGGGAATGTGAGACGAAGAGAGTGTCCTGGACGGTAGTTCCAATACATCAGCAAATAAGTTAAGTAATGGCCATAATGGCAAATTCTCAAAATGGAAAAGAGGACAAGCAACCACGGGTTGAGGATACGACTTTCACTGACTGGACTGTAGTACTGTGGTGGGCTCTGGTGAAGGCACAGGAACTTGGGGACAGAAACACGTAAGCCTGAAAGACATAGAGATAGAGAGAACGTGTGTGATGATGCTCCATATGTTGAAAAGGAAACATTTGTGAAGTTATGCACCCGCTATCTATTGTACATAATCCCCACCAAGGTTATGTTCAGTAAAAGACTGTTTATGTTTGGTTGGTGGTCTTTCTCACAGACCTTTACACCATCTGGTCCTGGCCAGCCGAAGTCACCAGCATTAGGGTTGAGCGACTTTCATTTTTTTAAGATCGAGTAGGGTTTTGGGAAACCCGATTTTGTCCAGAGTCGAGTCGAGTGCAGTCGGCCGATTATCGCTAAAAGTCGGGGATCGACCGAAACACGAAACCCAATGCAAGTCAATGGGGAAGCATAGTCGGCAGTGAGTGGAGGCCAGGAAAACACCTACAGTGCCCATTTTAATGCCAAAAACATCCATTCTTGTTTCTGAAGCTTGCCAATCTTAATTAACTGTATAATAATAGTTGGGCATAGGGAATTGGGGGAAAGTTGTGGGGGGAGTAGGGCTGGCTCAAGTTTTTCGTGGGCCCAGGAAATGCGGACTACGTCACGGCGGTGTTGCAGGGAAAGGTAAGTATTTAAACGTTGCAAGTGCTGTGATCCTGAGCAAGCAGGGGGGGGCCCACTCGTTCGCATTGCCACTGGCACAGGGCCCCTCAAAGTACGGCGGTGTGTTTGCATGGCGGGGGCGCCTCCCACCAGCAGCGACACTTTTGCCTACTCTGAGGGGCCCTGTGCCAGTGACGTCGCCAACGAGTATGCCCCCCCACCTGATGAAGGAACCTGCACTTTCATCTGCACCTTCCTCTTTGTCCCTGTGTAAGGTGGTATAACATGCGGGAAGGGGAACCTTACTTTCAGCAGGGTCAGATTCTGGCTGTGTAGAGTACAAGGGGAATGTAGTGGTCTAGGTCAATGTACCAGCAGACTCATTTAGCAGTGGCTGGGCAATGGGCAGGATGAGGAGGAAACAGATATAGGGCCAAAGAATAAAGTAGGCTACATGCAGTTCAAAATTGGTAACAGGACTAAACAGGCGGCATTGCTTTGTTCAGTGGAGTAGCAAACCCAAGAGCAGCAGACACTGTTTCAAGGGCCTAATCACACTAGTAGGCCAAATGCAGTTTAATATCTGATAGTATAGGGCGAAAGCCAGAATGTGGACGCTCAGCTTTGTTCAGTTGAGGACAACACCAGGGAGGGGCAGACACCTTTAGTAGGCCGGAAAAGCCTATTGCATTTTTTAAAATGGTAATTTGGAGCAGAAGGTTGAAGCTCAGCTTTATTTAGTTGAGGACAACACCAGGCAGGGGCACACAGACAGACACCTTTAGTAGGCCGGAAAAGCCTATTGCATTTTTTAAAATGGTAATTTGGAGCAGAAGGTTGAAGCTCAGCTTTATTTAGTTGAGGGCAACACCAGGGAGGGGCAGAAGCCGTTAGTAGGCCCTAACCACCATTTTTTTTTTTTAAAACCACTTAATGAGAGCCGGAAGGTTGAAGCTCAGCTTTATTTAGTTGAGGACAACACCAGGCAGGGGCACACAGACAGACACCTTTAGTAGGCCGGAAAAGCCTATTGCATTTTTTAAAATGGTAATTTGGAGCAGAAAGTTGAAGCTCAGCTTTATTTAGTTGAGGGCAACACCAGGGAGGGGCAGAAGCCGTTAGTAGGCCCTAACCACCATTTTTTTTTTTTAAAACCACTTAATGAGAGCCGGAAGGTTGAAGCTCAGCTTTATTTAGTTGAGGACAACACCAGGCAGGGGCACACAGACAGACACCTTTAGTAGGCCTGAAAAGCCTATTGCATTTTTTAAAATGGTAATTTGGAGCAGAAGGTTGAAGCTCAGCTTTATTTAGTTGAGGACAACACCAGGCAGGGGCACACAGACAGACACCTTTAGTAGGCCGGAAAAGCCTATTGCATTTTTTTAAATGGTAATTTGGAGCAGAAGGTTGAAGCTCAGCTTTATTTAGTTGAGGACAACACCAGGCAGGGGCACACAGACAGACACCTTTAGTAGGCCGGAAAAGCCTATTGCATTTTTTAAAATGGTAATTTGGAGCAGAAGGTTGAAGCTCAGCTTTATTTAGTTGAGGGCAACACCAGGCAGGGGCACACAGACAGACACCTTTAGTAGGCCGGAAAAGCCTATTGCATTTTTTAAAATGGTAATTTGGAGCAGAAGGTTGAAGCTCAGCTTTATTTAGTTGAGGACAACACCAGGGAGGGGCAGAAGCCGTTAGTAGGCCCTAACCACCATTTTTTTTTTTTAAAACCACTTAATGAGAGCCGGAAGGTTGAAGCTCAGCTTTATTTAGTTGAGGACAACACCAGGGAGGGGCAGAAGCCGTTAGTAGGCCCTAACCACCATTTTTTTTTTTAAAACCACTTAATGAGAGCCGGAAGGTTGAAGCTCAGCTTTATTTAGTTGAGGACAACACCAGGCAGGGGCACACAGACAGACACCTTTAGTAGGCCGGAAAAGCCTATTGCATTTTTTAAAATGGTAATTTGGAGCAGAAGGTTGAAGCTCAGCTTTATTTAGTTGAGGACAACACCAGGCAGGGGCACACAGACAGACACCTTTAGTAGGCCGGAAAAGCCTATTGCATTTTTTAAAATGGTAATTTGGAGCAGAAGGTTGAAGCTCAGCTTTATTTAGTTGAGGACAACACCAGGCAGGGGCACACAGACAGACACCTTTAGTAGGCCGGAAAAGCCTATTGCATTTTTTAAAATGGTAATTTGGAGCAGAAGGTTGAAGCTCAGCTTTATTTAGTTGAGGACAACACCAGGCAGGGGCACACAGACAGACACCTTTAGTAGGCCGGAAAAGCCTATTGCATTTTTTAAAATGGTAATTTGGAGCAGAAGGTTGAAGCTCAGCTTTATTTAGTTGAGGGCAACACCAGGCAGGGGCACACAGACAGACACCTTTAGTAGGCCGGAAAAGCCTATTGCATTTTTTAAAATGGTAATTTGGAGCAGAAGGTTGAAGCTCAGCTTTATTTAGTTGAGGACAACACCAGGGAGGGGCAGAAGCCGTTAGTAGGCCCTAACCAAAGTTGAAGGCCAAATGCAGTTTAATTTCTGATACTATAGGCCGAAAGCCAGAAGGTGGAAGCTCCGATTTAGACAGTGGAGGACAATTTGAATTAGGGACTGCAGACAGACTTAGTAGGCTGTCCCCTGTGGACCATGCATCCACCACATTAACCCATTGCGCCGTAATGGACACGTAATCTTCCGTGGCCATGCCTACAGGTCCATGCGTCTGTTGTCAGGTGCACCTTTGTACTCACAGATTGCCAGAGTGCATGGACAATGCGGTCTTCTACATGCTGGTGGAGGGTTGGGATGGCTTTTCTCGCAAAAGAAGTGTCGACTGGTTAGCTTGTAGCGTGGTACAGCGTAGTCCATCATGGCCTTATTAATAGTAAATAAAATATATAACTAGGCTCTATGAACTTTTAAATAGGTTCCAGGGGTACACGGGCAGCATTGGTGTGGTCAGTGGAGGAGTATTGCAAGTAGGGGCTGCAGACAGGCTATCAAAGGCCTAAAATAACAAACAGTAGGCAGTCATGGCAGTTTTACATCGGTTACGTGGATACACAGGCAGGCACTCCAGGCAGCATTGTGGTCAGTGGAGGAGTATTGCAAGTAGGGGCCGCAGACAGGCTATCAAAGGCCTAAAATAACAAACAATAGGCTCATTGCAGTTTTACAGCGGTTACATGGATAGACGGGCAGGCAGCTTGGTGGTGAGTGGAGGAGTATTTAAAGTAGGGACCGCAGACAGGCTATCAAAGGCCTAACATAACAAACAATAGGCTCATGGCAGTTTTACAGCGGTTACATGGATACACGGGCAGGCAGCTTGGTGGTCAGTGAAGGAGTATTTAAAGTAGGGACCGCAGACAGGCTTCAAAGGCCTAACATAAGAAAATGGGCTGGCTGTAGGCACTTTATAATTGGTTCCAGGGGTACACGGGCAGCAGTGGTCTGGCCAGTGGAGGACTAGTGGAAGGAGGGACCGCAGACAGGCTTCAAAGGCCTAACATAAAAAAATGGGCTGGCTGTAGGCACTTTATAATTGGTTCCAGGGGTACACGGGCTGCAGTGGTCTGGCCAGTGGAGGACTAGTGGAAGGAGGGACCGCAGACAGGCTTCAAAGGCCTAAAATAACAAACAATAGGCTCATGGCAGTTTTACAGCGGTTACATGGATACACGGGCAGCTTGGTGGTGAGTGGAGGAATAGTGCAAGGAGTGTCTGTCCCAGTACTCCCAAAATATAAATAGATGTTAATGTCTCGCAAAACAACCAAAACAAAAAAAAAGGTGGCATACTTAGGTACAGGGGTGGGCTCATCTGCTGAGTTTCTGACATAGTAATTTGGCAGTAACTATTTAATGGTGCCAATATAGGACACAGACACAGACTACTTTAAGTTGCATCATAGATGTCTACAAATTTGTATTGTCAGTGCCAGACATTGAATGATGTCAGCGAATAGACTAAAGATTGGTGGAGCTGTGCGACATAATTTTGCATGTGGTAGAGCACATTTTGAGCTGGGGTACGGGGGGAACTCTCTAGAGGCCGGCGGGACCGCCCCAGGGCCCCTCATGTTACAACGGTGTGTCTGACGTTGGGTGCGCACCACCACCGCCAGAGACACTACATTGTACTATGAGGGACCCAGTAGCAATGCCGTCAACCAAAAGCGAGCACACCCACCTCTTCAGACAAACAGCAGTCTCACGGGTGCTTGCGCCAAGTCGCGATACCACGGCCCCGTGTGGGGAGTTTTGCCATTTAGGGAGGTGTAAACATGTCGTATGCTGTACAATCAGCTGCAGCAAATTAGACATTAGAAAAGTAATTCACAGGCAAGAGCTTTTCATAGGAAAGCTAGGTGTCGGCCGGACAAGGTGGGGCAAAAGATTTCGAAATCCAGTTGTGGTTCATTTTAATGAATGTTAGATCGTCAACATTTTGGGTAGCCAGACGAGTCCTTTTTTCGGTTAATATTGAACCTGCAGCACTGAATACTCTTTCTGATAGGACACTTGCTGCCGGGCAAGCAAGCTCCTGCAATGCATATTCTGCCAATTCTGGCCAGGTGTCTAATTTGGAGGCCCAGTAATCAAATGGGAATGACGGTTGAGGGAGAACATCGATAAGGGATGAAAAATAGTTAGTAACCATACTGGACAAATGTTGTCTCCTGTCACTTTCAATTGATGCAGCAGTACCTGTCCTGTCTGCGGTCATAGCAAAATCACTCCACAACCTGGTCAGAAAACCCCTCTGTCCAACGCCACTTCTGATGTGTGCACCCCTAACACTCCTAGTCTGCTGCCCCCTGGAGCTCGTGTGAGAACGATCACGTGCGCTGTGTGCTGGGAATGCCTGAAGCAAACGGTCAACAAGAGTTGATTGTTTGGTTGCTAATATTAGTTCCAAGTTCTCATGTGGCATAATATTTTGCAATTTGCCTTTATAGCGTGGATCAAGGAGGCAGGCCAACCAGTAATCGTCATCGTTCATCATTTTCGTAATGCGTGTGTCCCTTTTTAGGATACGTAAGGCATAATCCGCCATGTGGGCCAAAGTTCCAGTTGTCAAATCTCCGGTTGTGATTGGTTGAGGGGCAGTTGCAGGCAAATCTACGTCACTTGTGTCCCTCAAAAAACCAGAACCCGGCCGTGACACGCAACCAATTTCCTGTGCCCCCGGGAAAGGTTCGGCATTAAAAATATACTCATCCCCATCATCCTCCTCGTCCTCCACCTCCTCTTCGCCCGCTACCTCGTCCTGTACACTGCCCTGACCAGACAATGGCTGACTGTCATCAAGGCTTTCCTCTTCCTCTGGTGCAGACGCCTGCTCCTTTATGTGCGTCAAACTTTGCATCAGCAGACGCATTAGGGGGATGCTCATGCTTATTACGGCGTTGTCTGCACTAACCAGCCATGTGCATTCCTCAAAACACTGAAGGACTTGACACATGTCTTGTATCTTAGACCACTGCACACCTGACAACTCCATGTCTGCCATCCTACTGCCTGCCCGTGTATCCTCCCACAAATAAATAACAGCACGCCTCTGTTCGCACAGTCTCTGAAGCATGTGCAGTGTTGAGTTCCACCTTGTTGCAACGTCTATGATTAGGCGATGCTGGGGAAGGTTCAAAGACCGCTGATAGGTCTGCATACGGCTGGCGTGTACAGGCGAACGTCGGATATGTGAGCAAAGTGCACGCACTTTGAGGAGCAGGTCGGAGAACCCAGGATAAGTTTTCAATAAGCACTGCACCACCAGGTTTAAGGTGTGAGCCAGGCAAGGAATGTGTTTCAGTTGGGAAAGGGAGATGGCAGCCATGAAATTCCTTCCGTTATCACTCACTACCTTGCCTGCCTCAAGATCTACTGTGCCCAGCCACGACTGCGTTTCTTGTTGCAAGAACTCGGATAGAACTTCCGCGGTGTGTCTGTTGTCGCCCAAACACTTCATAGCCAATACAGCCTGCTGACGCTTGGCAGTAGCTGGCCCATAATGGGACAACTGGTGTGCAACAGTGTCATCTGCCGATGGAGTGGTTGGCAGACTGCGTTCTGTGGAAGAGCTGTAGCTTCTGCAGGAGGACGAGGAGGAGGAGGAGGAGGGGGTGCGAACGCCTACAGCCAACTGTTTCCTAGACCGTGGGCTAGGCACAACTGTCCCTAAATTGATGTCGCCTGTGGACCCTGCATCCACCACATTCACCCAGTGTGCCGTGATGGACACATAACGTCCCTGGCCATGCCTACTGGTCCATGCATCTGTAGTCAGGTGCACTTTTGTACTCACAGATTGCCTGAGTGCATGGACGATGCGCTGTTTAACATGCTGGTGCAGGGCTGGGATGGCTTTTCTGGAAAAAAAGTGTCGACTGGGTAGCTCGTATCGTGGTTCAGCGTACTCCATCAGGGCTTTGAAAGCTTCGCTTTCAACTAACCGGTAGGGCATCATCTCTAACGAGATTAGTCTAGCTATGTGGGCGTTAAAACACTGTGTACGCGGATGCGAGGATAAGTACTTCCTTTTTCTAACCAGAGTCTCATGTAGGGTGAGCTGGACTGGAGAGCTGGAGATCGTGGAACTTTCGGGTGTGCCGGTGTACATGGCAGACTGAGAGACGGTTGGAGACGGTATTGTTTCCGCCGGTGCCCTAGATGCAATATTTCCTCCTACAAAACTGGTGATTCCCTGACCCTGACTGCTTTTGGCTGGCAAAGAAACCTGCACAGATACTGCCGGTGGTGCGGAAAATGGTGGCCTTACAGTGACGGAAGGGATGTTGCGTTGCTGACTAGCTTCATTGGCCGAGGGTGCTACAACCTTGAGGGACGTTTGGTAGTTACTAGTCCAGGCTTGAAAATGCATGGTGGTTAAGTGTCTATGCATGCAACTAGTATTTAGACTTTTCAGATTCTGACCTCTGCTTAAGCTAGTTGAACATTTTTGACAGATGACTTTGCGCTGATCAGTTGGATGTTGTTTAAAAAAATGCCAGACTGCACTCTTCCTAGACTCGGATCCCTTTTCAGGGATTGCAGACTGAGCTTTAACCGGATGGCAACGCTGTGCTCCAACAGGTTTTGGCTTTGACACGCGTTTTGGGCCAGATACGGGCCCGGCAGATGGAACCTGTTGCGATGTTGATGCCTGCTGCGGCCCCTCCTCCACCTCCGCTTCTGAACTACTGCCGCCTGCACCCTGTTCCCCCAATGGCTGCCAATCGGGGTCAATAACTGGGTCATCTATTACCTCCTCTTCGAGCTCGTGTGCAACTTCGTCTGTGTCACTGTGTCGGTCGGTGGTATAGCGTTCGTGGCGGGGCAACATAGTCTCATCAGGGTCTGATTGTGGATCTGTACCCTGAGAGGGCAATGTGGTGGTCTGAGTCAAAGGAGCAGCATAGTACTCTGGCTGTGGCTGTGCATCAGTGCACTCCATGTCAGAATATACTTGTAATGGGCATGGCCTGTTAAATGTTTCACTTTCTAAGCCAGGGACGGTATGTGTAAAGAGCTCCATGGAGTGACCCGTTGTGTCGCCTGCTGCATCCTTCTCTCTTGTTGTAGTTTTTGCTGAGGAGGACAAGGAAGCGACTTGTCCCTGACCGTGAACATCCACAAGCGACGCGCTGCTTTTACATTTACCAGTTTCGGAAGAGGAGGCAAAAGAGCTAGAGGCTGAGTCTGCAATGTAAGCCAAAACTTGCTGGTGCTGCTCCGCCTTTAAAAGCGGTTTTCCTACTCCCAGAAAAGAGAGCGTTCGAGGCCTTGTGTAGCCTGATGACGAAACTGGCTCCACAGCTCCAGACTTAGGTGGAATATTTTTATCCCCACGACCACCTGATGCTCCACTACCACTACCATCATTACCAGCTGACAATGAACGCCCACGACGACCTCTTGCACCAGACTTCCTCATTGTTTTAAAATCTTAACCAAAGTAACTTTATTTGTTGCTGTCAAACAACTTACACGGTGAGCTATAACTTCAGTATGATTTCAATATCCCTTAACAGGTTGGTGAGACCACAAGGAAAATCAGGCACAATGTTACACACTCTGTTTTCTGTGGCACAAAATCACAGAGATGACACACACGCAGGACTGTCACTCAAGCACTAATGTCAAAATTAATCTCCCACCTAATTTATTTTTTTTTTTTTCTCAGGGAGACTTTAGAAACCAAATAATATTAAAAAAAAAAAAAAAAAAAAAAAGGCTTTCTATGGCCCACAATTAGAGAGAGAGAGGTGGCACACCCAGGAGTCAAGACTGGCGCACAAGCTGAAAGGGCAATATTACTCTCCCACTGTTTTTTTAAGTTTTTTTTTTATTTCAGGGAGACTTTAGAAACCAAATAATATTAAAAAAAAAATAAATAAAAATAGGCTTTCTATAGCCCACTGAATGAGAGAGAGAGGTGGCACACCCAGGAGTCAAGACTGGCACACAAGCTGAAAGGGCAATATTAATCTCCCACCTAATTTATTTTTTTTTTTCTCAGGGAGACTTTAGAAACCAAATAATATTAAAAAAACCAAAAAAATAAATAGCCTTTCTATGGCCCACTGAATGAGAGAGAGAGGTGGCACACCCAGGAGTCAAGACTGGCACACAAGCTGAAAGGGCAATATTACTCTCCCACTGTTTTTTTATGTATTTTTTGTTTTTTAAGGGAGACTTTAGAAACCCAATAATATTTAAAAATAAAAATAAATAGGCTTTCTATGGCCCACTGAATGAGAGGGAGAGAGGTGGCACACCCAGGAGTCAAGACTGGCACACAAGCTGAAAGGGCAATATTAATCTCCCACCTAATTTATTTTTTTTTTTTCTCAGGGAGACTTTAGAAACCAAATAATATTAAAAAAACCAAAAAAATAAATAGCCTTTCTATGGCCCACTGAATGAGAGAGAGAGGTGGCACACCCAGGAGTCAAGACTGGCACACAAGCTGAAAGGGCAATATTACTCTCCCACTGTTTTTTTATGTTTTTTTTTTTTTTTCAGGGAGACTTTAGAAACCAAATAATATTAAAAAAACCAAAAAAATAAATAGCCTTTCTATGGCCCACTGAATGAGAGAGAGAGGTGGCACACCCAGGAGTCAAGACTGGCACACAAGCTGAAAGGGCAATATTACTCTCCCACTGTTTTTTTATGTATTTTTTGTTTTTTAAGGGAGACTTTAGAAACCCAATAATATTAAAAAAAAAAAAAAAAAAAGGCTTTCTATGGCCCACAATTAGAGAGAGAGGTGGCACACCCAGGAGTCAAGACTGGCACACAAGCTGAAAGGGCAATATTACTCTCCCACTGTTTTTTTATGTATTTTTTGTTTTTTAAGGGAGACTTTAGAAACCAAATAATATTAAAAAAACCAAAAAAATAAATAGCCTTTCTATGGCCCACTGAATGAGAGAGAGAGGTGGCACACCCAGGAGTCAAGACTGGCACACAAGCTGAAAGGGCAATATTACTCTCCCACTGTTTTTTTATGTTTTTTTTTTTTCAGGGAGACTTTAGAAACCAAATAATATTAAAAAAACCAAAAAAATAAATAGGCTTTCTATGGCCCACTGAATGAGAGAGAGAGGTGGCACACCCAGGAGTCAAGACTGGCACACAAGCTGAAAGGGCAATATTACTCTCCCACTGTTTTTTTATGTATTTTTTGTTTTTTAAGGGAGACTTTAGAAACCCAATAATATTTAAAAAAAAAAAAATAGGCTTTCTATGGCCCACTGAATGAGAGGGAGAGAGGTGGCACACCCAGGAGTCAAGACTGGCACACAAGCTGAAAGGGCAATATTACTCTCCCACTGTTTTTTTATGTATTTTTTGTTTTTTAAGGGAGACTTTAGAAACCCAATAATATTTAAAAAAAATAAATAAATAGGCTTTCTATGGCCCACTGAATGAGAGGGAGAGAGGTGGCACACCCAGGAGTCAAGCCTGGCACACAAGCTGAAAGGGCAATATTACTCTCCCACTGTTTTTTTATGTATTTTTTGTTTTTTAAGGGAGACTTTAGAAACCCAATAATATTTAAAAAAAAAAAAATAGGCTTTCTATGGCCCACTGAATGAGAGGGAGAGAGGTGGCACACCCAGGAGTCAAGACTGGCACACAAGCTGAAAGGGCAATATTACTCTCCCACTGTTTTTTTATGTATTTTTTGTTTTTTAAGGGAGACTTTAGAAACCCAATAATATTTAAAAAAATAAATAAATAGGCTTTCTATGGCCCACTGAATGAGAGGGAGAGAGGTGGCACACCCAGGAGTCAAGACTGGCACACAAGCTGAAAGGGCAATATTACTCTCCCACTGTTTTTTTATGTTTTTTTTTTTTTTCAGGGAGACTTTAGAAACCAAATAATATTAAAAAAACCAAAAAAAAAAATAGCCTTTCTATGGCCCACTGAATGAGAGAGAGAGGTGGCACACCCAGGAGTCAAGCCTGGCACACAAGCTGAAAGGGCAATATTACTCTCCCACTGTTTTTTTATGTATTTTTTGTTTTTTAAGGGAGACTTTAGAAACCCAATAATATTTAAAAAAAAAATAAATAGGCTTTCTATGGCCCACTGAATGAGAGGGAGAGAGGTGGCACACCCAGGAGTCAAGACTGGCACACAAGCTGAAAGGGCAATATTACTCTCCCACTGTTTTTTTATGTATTTTTTGTTTTTTAAGGGAGACTTTAGAAACCAAATAATATTAAAAAAACCAAAAAAATAAATAGCCTTTCTATGGCCCACTGAATGAGAGAGAGAGGTGGCACACCCAGGAGTCAAGACTGGCACACAAGCTGAAAGGGCAATATTACTCTCCCACTGTTTTTTTATGTTTTTTTTTTTTCAGGGAGACTTTAGAAACCAAATAATATTAAAAAAACCAAAAAAATAAATAGGCTTTCTATGGCCCACTGAATGAGAGAGAGAGGTGGCACACCCAGGAGTCAAGACTGGCACACAAGCTGAAAGGGCAATATTACTCTCCCACTGTTTTTTTATGTATTTTTTGTTTTTTAAGGGAGACTTTAGAAACCCAATAATATTTAAAAAAAAAAAAATAGGCTTTCTATGGCCCACTGAATGAGAGGGAGAGAGGTGGCACACCCAGGAGTCAAGACTGGCACACAAGCTGAAAGGGCAATATTACTCTCCCACTGTTTTTTTATGTATTTTTTGTTTTTTAAGGGAGACTTTAGAAACCCAATAATATTTAAAAAAAATAAATAAATAGGCTTTCTATGGCCCACTGAATGAGAGGGAGAGAGGTGGCACACCCAGGAGTCAAGCCTGGCACACAAGCTGAAAGGGCAATATTACTCTCCCACTGTTTTTTTATGTATTTTTTGTTTTTTAAGGGAGACTTTAGAAACCCAATAATATTTAAAAAAAAAAAAATAGGCTTTCTATGGCCCACTGAATGAGAGGGAGAGAGGTGGCACACCCAGGAGTCAAGACTGGCACACAAGCTGAAAGGGCAATATTACTCTCCCACTGTTTTTTTATGTATTTTTTGTTTTTTAAGGGAGACTTTAGAAACCCAATAATATTTAAAAAAAAAAATAAATAGGCTTTCTATGGCCCACTGAATGAGAGGGAGAGAGGTGGCACACCCAGGAGTCAAGACTGGCACACAAGCTGAAAGGGCAATATTACTCTCCCACTGTTTTTTTATGTTTTTTTTTTTTTTCAGGGAGACTTTAGAAACCAAATAATATTAAAAAAACCAAAAAAAAAAATAGCCTTTCTATGGCCCACTGAATGAGAGAGAGAGGTGGCACACCCAGGAGTCAAGCCTGGCACACAAGCTGAAAGGGCAATATTACTCTCCCACTGTTTTTTTATGTATTTTTTGTTTTTTAAGGGAGACTTTAGAAACCCAATAATATTTTAAAAAAAAATAAATAGGCTTTCTATGGCCCACTGAATGAGAGGGAGAGAGGTGGCACACCCAGGAGTCAAGACTGGCACACAAGCTGAAAGGGCAATATTACTCTCCCACTGTTTTTTTAGGTTTTTTTTTTTTTTCAGGGAGACTTTAGAAACTAAATAATATAAAAAAAAAAAAAAAAAAAATAGGCTTTCTATAGCCCACTGAATGAGAGATAGCACACACAGCAGTGGCACACAAGCCCTGACTGAGGCCAATATTTTTCTCCCACTGATTGATGTAGTGTTTTTGTGTTGAGGTAGAATTTAGAACACAAATCACGGAAAAAATAAATAGGCTTTCTATGGCCCACTCAGTGAGAGATGGCACACACAGGGATGGCACTGTAGCAGAAATGCCAATCTTAATCTCCCACAAAAAAAAAAAAAAAAAAAAACAGGGACTGTCCTACAATTACTATCTCCCTGCAGTAATCTAAGCCAGGTATGGCAGGCAGCAATAGGAGTGGACTGATGCACAAATTAAATAAAAAGTGTGGACAAACAAAAAAGATAGCTGTGCAGAAAGGAAGGAACAAGAGGATATGTGCTTTGAAAAAAGCAGTTGGTTTCCACAGTGGCGTACACACAGCAATACAGCTATCACGGAGCCTTCTAGGGCAGCCCAATGAGCTACAGCGCTGAGGGGGAAAAAAAAAAAAAAAAGCTTCCACAGTCCCTGCACACCGAAGGTGGTGTTGGACAGTGGAAATCGCTGCAGCACAAGCGGTTTGGTGGTTAGTGGACCCTGCCTAACGCTCTCCCTGCTTCTGACGAAGCGGCAGCAACCTGTCCCTAAGCTCAGATCAGCAGCAGTAAGATGGCGGTCGGCGGGAACGCCCCTTTATAGCCCCTGTGACGCCGCAGACAGCAAGCCAATCACTGCAATGCCCTTCTCTAAGATGGTGGGGACCAGGATCTATGTCATCACGCTGCCCACACTCTGCGTTCACCTTCATTGGCTGAGAAATGGCGCTTTTCGCGTCATTGAAACGCGACTTTGGCGCGAAAGTCGCGTACCGCATGGCCGACAAGCACAGGGGTCGGATCGGGTTTCATGAGACGCCGACTTAGCCAAAAGTCGGCGACTTTTGAAAATGATCGACCCGTTTCGCTCAACCCTAACCAGCATCATGCGGCCTGCAAGGGAGTAGCGTCCCCGTAGACAAAGCCCACACACCTAGCCAGGACCCCCACCTTCATGTAGTGTGATGGGGTGTGTAAATGAGTGCCACGTCCACAACTACCGCTCTGCGTCAATCTATAATAATAATAAAATATAAGCAGCACTCTATGAATATATCCCTATATGATGAAGAGTTAAGTAGTGAAACTTTTTGCTTGCCTCCTAACTTTAGAAATTAAGTATACACCCCTATGTTTCATACTGTATGTTCTGATTGAACGTCTTACACCACATGATATAAGCAGACAAGCACTTAAGTCTTTAATGCATCTAGTATTTTAAGTAGTTAATCCTTTTTGAAAGCCCATTTATATATATATTGAGGTTTTAGGTACTGAGACAGATCAATCACTCTCTTGATCTCATAGATTATACTTCCAGAGTCTGATATACTAAGCAACATTAATTTGACACAAATTAGAAAGGAATATGCATTTCTTGACTTGTGACAATGTTACTTCAGCATATAGGCACAAGCAGTGCACTTTGGAAACAGTTTCCTCTAACTATTAAGGTATTAAGTAGAGATGCTGTCTAATGGGAATGTGTTCTGCCAGCTCCATTACTCACTCCAAATTCCAATAAAGAATAAGGGATTTAGGGAAGACTAATGGCTGCCAATCAATCAATCAATCAATAAAATGTGTCTAACCACAGATGTCTTATATACACTCACATACTATATCATCATATTCAGACCAATCATATTCAGAGGGTCATGTGAATATGCTATACGGGTTAGATAAACACAAATATTACTATTGTATTCCAAATAATAATGACTTTTTCTAAATAAAGTGACATCAGGACCATTTCTTTTGTACAAATCAGCATATATCTGATTAACCCTTTTTGCATTATTTTACTTTTAAAGAAACATGTATTAAGGTGGATCTGTCACCAGATTTCACAGAACAAACAACACGCATTATTAAACAGTTTGCTTACACATGATAAGGATGGCATACTTGTATTGATGTTACTATGGCAATATCATTATTTAATGTTTTAAACTCACTCTCTTCCCACCTAGCTTGATTAACAGTTCCTCAGTGACCCTCCTCCCTGCTGCTACTGAGTTTTCACACTACTCAGTACAAGCTGCAGTTGTCAGAGACTTGGTGAGCAGAGAGTCATGAGCTCTTTCATTCTTTAGCTGGGCTAATTTATACAGCTATTGTGACATGAATTTTCAAAGTAAGCCCAACCTCATCAGGTCTATAAGATGACTTTGAGTAGTTCAAGACCAGGGCATTTTCCTAGTTTCATGAGCAAGCACATTTTTTTTGTACAAGCAATTTTAAGAGTTTTAATGGTTTTTTTACCTATTCACTTACTCAAAAAATTTTCATAATACGTGGAACTTAATTTTCATGTAATTTTTAAATTCATATTCATTATTTTTGTAATATCAAAGGCTCAGATCCCTTATCCATCCTTATTTCCCATACAAATTTTTAAAGGACCCTGTCACTGGGTTTTTGCTATATAAAGGAGCTTACAAGTGCTGGCCCTACTTTATATAGGAAAAAGCTGGTGACAGGTTCCTTTTAATTGTGAGCTACGCCTGGTTTCCTCTTCGCTCCCCATTCACATGAGGTTGGCTTGGCATATAGAGAGGTAGGACATAGAGCAGTTAGGTACCATCCATATTAAAAAGTACACCTTGACATGGTTGGATGGCTTTTGCGTTCCTTTATAAAAAAACGCTGAGTACCTTACTTCTTTAATGTTTATTGCAATATTGGAGTTCATGTATACATTAGTCGCAGTGTGCTGACTCATTGTGTATGTATATGCTTATAAAATGTGCAGGTCCTATTTTTTAATTCTTATTTTTTCTTAATTTCCATGCAATTTTAAAATTCATATTTATTTATATTTTTTGTAATATCAAGTGAAAATGTAAAGAAAAGACTGAAATATGTCTCCATATTATTTAACCCATTTACCCCCAAGGGTGGTTTGCACGTTAATGACCAGGCCAATTTTTACAATTCTGACCACTGTCCCTTTATGAGGTTATAACTCTGGAACGCTTCAACGGATCCTGATGATTCTGACACTGTTTTCTTGAGACATATAGTACTTCATGATAGTGGTAAAATTTCTTTGATATTACCTGCGTTTATTTGTGAAAAAAATGGAAATTTGGCGAAAATTTTGAAAATTTTGGAATTTTCCAACTTTGAATTTTCATGCAATTAAATCACAGAGATATGTCACACAAAATACTTAATAAGTAACATTTCCCACATGTCTACTTAACATCAGCACAATTTTGGAACCAAGATTTTTTTTGTTAGGGAGTTAGAAGGGTTAAAAGTTGACCAGCAATTTCTCATTTTTACACCATTTTTTTTTAGGGACCACATCTCATTTGAAGTCATTTTGAGGGGTCTATATGATAGAAAATAAGTGTAACACCATTCTAAAAACTGCACCCCTCAAGGTTCTCAAAACCACATTCAAGAAGTTTATTAACCCTTCAGGTGTTTCACAGGAATTTTTGGAATGTTTAAATAAAAATGAACATTTAACTTTTTTTCACACAAAATTTACTTCAGCTCCAATTTGTTTTATTTTACCAAGGGTAACAGGAGAAAATGGACCCCAAAACTTGTTGTACAATTTGTCCTGAGTATGCCGATACCCCATATGTGGGGGTAAACCACTGTTTGGGCGCATGGCAGAGCTCGGAAGGAAAGGAGCCTCATTTTACTTTTCGATGCAAAATTGACTGGAATTGAGATGGGACACCATGTCGCATTTGGAGAGCCCCTGATGTGACTAAACATTGAACCCCCCCCACAAGTGACACCATTTTGGAAAGTAGACCCCTTAAGGAAATTATCTAGATGTGTGGTGAGCACTTTGACCCATTAAGTGATTCACAGAAGTTTATAATGCAGAGCCGCAAAAATAAAAAATCATATTTTTTCATAAAAATTATCTTTTCGCCCCCAATTTTCTATTTTCCCAAGGGTAAGAGAAGAAATTGGACCCCAAAAGTTGTTGTACAATTTGTCCTGAGTATGCTGATACCCCATATGTGGGGGTAAACCACTGTTTGGGCGCATGGGAGAGCTCGGAAGGGAAGGAGCGCCGTTTGACTTTTCAATGCAAAATTGACAGGAATTGAGATGGGACGCCATGTTGCGTTTGGAGAGCCACTGATGTGCCTAAACATTGAACCCCCCACAAGTGACACCATTTTGGAAAGTAGACCCCTTAAGGAACTTATCTAGATGTGTGGTGAGCACTTTGACCCATTAAGTGATTCACAGAAGTTAATAATGCAGAGCCGCAAAAATATAAAATCATATTTTTTCACAAAAATGATCTTTTTGCCCCCAATTTTTTATTTTCCCAAGGGTAAGAGAAGAAATTGGACCCCAAAAGTTGTTGTACAATTTGTCCTGAGTACGCTGATACCTCATATGTGGGGGTAAACCACTGTTTGGGCGCATGGGAGAGCTCGGAAGGGAAGGAGCACCGTTTAACTTTTTCAATGCAAAATTGACAGGAATTGAGATGGGACGCCATGTTGCATTTGGAGAGCCACTGATGTGCCTAAACATTGAAACCCCCCACAACTGACACCATTTTGGAAAGTAAACCCCCTAAGGAACTCATCTAGATGTGTTGTGAGAGCTTTGAACCCCCAAGTGTTTCACTACAGTTTATAACGCAGAGCCGTGAAAATAAAAATTCCTTTTTTTTCCACAAAAATTATTTTTTAGCCCCCAGTTTTGTATTTTTCCAAGGGTAACAGTTGAAATTGTACCCCAAAAGTTGTTGTCCAATTTGTCCTGAGTACGCTGATACCCCATATGTGGGGGGGGGAACCACCGTTTGAGTGCATGGCAGAGCTCAGAAGGGAAGGAGCGTCATTTGGAATGCAGACTTAGATGGATTGGTCTGCAGGCGTCACATTGCGTTTGCAGAGCCCCTAATGTACCTAAACAGTAGAAACCCCCCACAAGTGACCCCATATTGGAACCTAGACCCCCCAAGGAACTTATCTAGATGTGTTGTGAGAACTTTGAACCCCAAGTGTTTCACTACAGTTTATAACGCAGAGCCATGAAAATAAAAAATCTTTTTTTTTTCCACAAAAATTATTTTTTAGCCCCCAGTTTTGTATTTTCCCAAGGGTAACAGGAGAAGTTGGATCCCAAAAGTTGTTGTCCAATGTGTCCTGAGTACGTTGATACCCCATATGTTGGGGTAAACCCCTGTTTGGGCGAACGGGAGAGCTCGGAATGGAAGGAACAGTGTTTTACTTTTTCAACGCAGAATTGGCTGGAATTGAGATCGGACACCATGTTGCGTTTGGAGAACCCCTAATGTGCCTAAACAGTGGAAACCCCCCAGTTATAACTGAAACCCTAATCCAAACACATCCCTAACCCTAATCCCAACGGTAACCCTAACCACACCCCTAACCCTGACACACCCCTAACCCTAATCCCAACCCTATTCCCAACCATAAATATAATCCAAACCCTAACCCTAACTTTAGCCCCAACCCTAACCCTAACTTTAGCCCCAACCCTAACTGTAGCCTTAACCCTAGCCCCAACCCTAACCCTAGCCCAAACCCTAGCCCTAACCCTTGCCCTAACCCTAACCCTATCCCTAACCCTAGCCATAACCCTAGCCCTAACCCTAGCCCTAACCCTAACCCTAACCCTAGCCCTAACCCTAGCCCTAACCCTAACCCTAGCCCTAACCCTAACCCTAATAGGAAAATAGAAATAAATACATTTTTTAAATTTTTTAATTTGTCGCTAACTAAGGGGGTGATGAAGGGGGTTTGATTTACTTTTATAGCGGGTTTTTTAGTGGATTTTTATGATTGGCAGCCGTCACACACTGAAAGACGCTTTTTATTGCAAAAAATATTTTTTGCGTTACCACATTTTGAGAGCTATATTTTTTATTTTTTCCATATTTTGGTCCACAGAGTCATGTGAGGTCTTGTTTTTTGTAGGACGAGTTGACGTTTTTATTGGTAACATTTTCGGGCACGTTTTTTTTTTAATCGCTTTTTATTCCGATTTTTGTGAGGCAGAATGACCAAAAACCAGCTATTCATGAATTTCTTTTGGGGGAGGCGTATATACCGTTCCGCATTTGGTAAAATGGATAAATCAGTTTTATTCTTCGGGTCAGTACGATTACAGCGATTCCTCATTTATATCTTTTTTTATGTTTTGGCGCTTTTATACGATAAAAACTATTTTATAGAAAAAATAATTATTTTTGCATCGCTTTATTCTGAGGACTATAACTTTTTTTGTTTTTTTCTTTGATGATACTACATGGTGGCTCGTTTTTTGCAGGACAAGATGATGTTTTCAGCGGTACCATGGTTATTTATATCCGTCTTTTTGATCGCGTGTTATTCCACTTTTTGTTTGGCGGTATGATAATAAAGCTTTGTTTTTTGCCTCGTTTTTTTTTGCGGTGTTCACTGAAGGGGTTAACTAGTGGGACAGTTTTATAGGTCGGGTCGTTACGGACGCGGCAATACTAAATATGTGTACTTTTATTGTTTTTTTTTATTTAGATAAAGAAATGTATTTATAGGAACAATATATATATATTTTTTATTTATTAATTTTTTTTTTTTACACATGTGAATATTTTTTTTTTACACTATAACATTGCCCCAGGGGGGCATCATGTTATAGTGTAAGATCGCCGATCTGACACTTTGCTGTGCACTGTGTCAGATCGGCGATCTGAAGTGCACAGATCCAGGCTTCCCGGGGCCTGCTCTGAGCAGGCGCAGTGAAGCCACCTCCCTGCAGGACCCGGATGCCGTGGCCATCTTGGATCCGGGCCTGCTGCAGGGAGGAGGAGGTAAGAGACCCTTGGAGCAACGCGATCACATCGCGTTGCTCCGGGGGTCTCAGGGAAGCACGCAGGGAGCCCCCTCCCTGCGCGATGCTTCCCTATGCCGCCGGAACGCTGCGATCATGTTTGATCGCAGTGTGCCGGGGGTTAATGTTCCGGGGGCGGTCCGTGACCGCTCCTGGCACATAGTGCCGGATGTTAGCTGCGACAGTCAGCTGACACCCGTCCGCGATCGGCCACGCTCCCCCCGTGAGAGCAGCCGATCGCATATGACGTACTATCCCGTCGGTGGTCATACGGGCCCACCTCACCTCGACGGGATAGTAAGTCAGATGTCAGAAAGGGGTTAAAAGTGTCACTTACACTACTTTGTAATCGCTTTCCCCTTTCCATAAAAATTATGTTTTTATCTAGTTGTTTTTTTCTTTGTCTGGGTGGGGTTAGAAATAACGATTTAGTCTACCAATGGCTTTAAAAAAAATGTTTTATTTATTTTTTCTTTTTATGCCTTTCATTCTTATTATTTTATTCATGAAGCTGAGAGGAATTCTAAGAAAAGTAAAAGAGCTTCTTTAAGATTGTAAATAAAACCAGTTTTGTTAATGGAGCATTGCCCTTTCTTCTGAAATTCACTTTTCAAAAGACATCATGAACTTGCTCTGCCCAACTGTATGACTTACTGGAACTATGTTTTCTGTTGGGAAAACCTAATACCCAAATTGGAAATAAAAAAAATTAAGGGCTCATAGTTTGTTGAGCATAGATAAGACTTTACTATTGGGACATGGCTCTTTTAATATTTGGTGTCTCAGATTACATAGACTTTCATCAATAATTTCTCACTAGAAATTTAAACTGCGTGAAATATTCAGAAATTTTTGGTGTTTTTAAGCCATGTAACTGTAGTCCATTTTTTCAGGTGGCAAATGACAGCTGAATGACCAAACCGCTGCAAGACCAGCTCTGCCCTCGCCTACTGGATTCTCACCTATCCCTTGTAGATTGTGAGCCCTCGCGGGCAGGGTCCTCTCTCCTCCTGTACCAGTCGTGACTTGTATTGCTTAAGATTATTGTACTTGTTTTTATTATGTATACCCCTCCTCATATGTAAAGCGCCATGGAATAAATGGCACTATAATAATAAATAATAATAATTATAATAATAAAAGATTCAGCTTTTAATATAATTGACACATCTTATTCCTGCATATTGCTCATCAAGAATGCATGCAAAATTTCAGTCTTGATGAACTGTGGTCTTTATTTTGTACGATAAATGCAAGAACACAGTACATTTCCTTTAAAGATGGCCTGTAAGTATGATATTTGACCCCTAACTAAAGGCATGATTCTAAAGCCCTTTGTTAAATTCATACCTCACTTGTATCTCACTGGGCATTTTTGAGAAATTCATCCTTGATAGTGTTGAGTGATACCGTCCGATACTTGAAAGTATCGGCATCGGAAAGTATCGGCCGATACCGGCAAAGTATCGGATCTAATCCGATACCGATACCCGATACCAATACAAGTCAATGGGACACCAAGTATCGGACGGTATCCTGTATGGTTCCCAGGGTCTGAAGGAGAGGAAACTCTCCTTTCAGGCCCTGGGATCCATATCAATGTGTAAAAGAAAGAATTAAAATAAAAAATAGGGATATACTCACCCTCTGACGCGCCCTGGACTTTACCGCCGTAACCGGGAGCCGTTGTACCTAAGAATGCGCGCTTGAAGGGCCTTAGATGACGTCACGGCGCTCTGATTGGTCCGTAGCGGTCGCATGACCGCTACGCGACCAATCACAAAGCCGTGACATCACCTAAGGTCTTTCAAGCGCTTGAAATACCTTAGAAGACGTCCGCAGCTTCTGATTGGTCGCGTAGCGGTCGCGTGACCGCTACGCGACCAATCACAAAGCCGTGACGTCACCTAAGGTCTTTCAAGCGCTTGAAATACCTTAGAAGACGTCCGCAGCTTCTGATTGGTCGCGTAGCGTTCACGCAACCGCTACGGACCAATCAGAGCACCGTGACGTCATCTAAGGCCCTTCAAGCGCGCATTCTTAGGTACAACGGCTCCCGGTTACGGCGGTAAAGTCCAGGGGCCGCCGGAGAGGTGAGTATATCCCTATTTTTTATTTTAATTCTTTCTTTTACACATTGATATTAATCCCGATACCGATTCCCGATACCTCTAAAGTATCGGATCTCGGTATCGGAATTCCGATACCGCAAGTATCGGCCGATACCTGATACTTGCGGTATCGGAATGCTCAACACTAATCCTTGAAGTTTTAATTGAAAGTTCAGTGGGGAGGGTGACGCACTGCGAGCTCTGCTGTGCACTCTCCCTTTTCCTGTTTCTTTGGTAGACAGGTCACTCTTCTCTCAGTAATCAGTCTCACCTGCACAGGTGCTTTTCTTTGCCCAGGTCCATTTTATCAGAAGGGGTGGCACATGTGTAGTAATCTTCTGCTGATCTTTCAAGATCAATAGCCTGGCTTCCACAGCTTCATCAGGAGCTTAATGTTCATATGCAATGAAACTAACCTGGTCAGTACCTGTGCAGTGAAACAGATCACTGAAAGAAGAGTGACCCCTCTATCAAAGACCAGAGGCCGGCGGTAGGCAGGGAAAAGAGAGAGACAGGAGAGCTGGTAGTGCAGCTGTAAGAGGGTGGTGCTGTTATGGACAGTAAGGAACACGCTGTCACTTTAAGAGACTGCACCCCCTTGTCTGGTGCGATGGATTGTTCTGCTTCTCCCCTGTAATAGCCTGTGTGAATGAACTGGACTGAGCAAAGGGTGGGGGTGGAGCCTGGACAGCGTGTGAGAACTGAAGCTGCTGCAGAGAGAACTTTGTGCTGTTTGCTGCAAGAGAAGACCCACAGCCTGTAACGGAGTGGACTTGTGAAATTTGACAGACTTTTCCTGGTGCAGCAAGAGTGGCTGTCCTGTGTGAGTTTGAGAAGCCATGAAGATACCGAGAAAGGGATTTACAGTTTCCAGGAGCACCTCCAGGACACCGAAGCAAGGAGAAGACCACGTTTCATGGAGCTGGCAGAAAGCCGTGTGCACCACCATACTGGACTCCTGGGGGCCCCCTGGGACTGGATCTGAGTCCCCAACATCACTGAGTTTGTTCCTGTTTCGTGCACATGTCAGGGCCTAGTGTACAGTAGGCTTCGATAGTCAGAACACGGCAGCCGTGAGGCCTGCTTAGTAAAGGCCAGGGAGGTTATACGTAGAGCAGCATTATTCTTTGTTTATTGTTTGAATTTACTTGTGTGACATATATTGAGTCTGTAACACCGTGCTATTTTACGGACAGGCTAAACAATATAACTCTTGCAAATTATCTTTTGCCATTGCATACCCTTGTTTGCCTCGTCCTTATCCACTTCATTCCTTGCCTTCCAATAAATCTACCCTTTGTTGTTTGCACCTCATCTTGTGTATGGTAGTCTTCCTGCACTGTGGTGGTTCCCAAGCCATCGCTTCACAGCACTTGTGATTAAAATTCAAAGATGGATTTCTCTAAAATGCCTCAACTAAATACTACAAGCAAGATATGTGTCATGGTTCTACCACTCAGTATGTCTGGGATGCAGTTACTGACAGCCCAGCTGTTCAATCTGGTACAGGGGCGTGCTGAGCTCTCGTTATGTTGATTGACAGCTCTGCCATCCTATCTGAGACTGGGAAGTGCTGGCTGTCTCCAGGAGTTCATTATCTCAGGTGATTGCCGGGCTACATAATGGTGCTGTTTCTCCCAGACCTCTGCCAGACGTAGTTTCAGGGCTTCCATCAGGGTATTACTGCTTTTACTGGCATATGGGGCCAAGCAAGCAGAGGGGGCCCGCAGCAGGACCCCTCTCCTCTGCTCACCGGGCCCCAGCCGCAGCATTCTGCAGCTTCAGTTAAAATCTATTGCTGTGCGGGAGGCAACAGTTAACAGCCAGTCAATCACAGACAGACAGCTGACGTCAGCGGCGTATGACATCACTGCCATACTCTGAGACAATGGTAGGCGCCTCAGATGAATCTAGCAGAGGACGCTGCTGGACCTTGGCCAGGTAAGGAGAAACTTGTTTTTTTTTTTGTAAAGCTGCTCTATGGGGTGCATTATACTGCTATGGGTTGCATTGTAGTGCTATGGGGGTGCATTATACTTATATGGGGGTGCATTATAATACTATGGGGGTGTATTATACGGCTATGGGGGTGCAATATACTGCTATGGGGGTACATTATACTGCTATGGGCGTGCATTATACTACTATGGGGGTGCATTATCCTGCTATGGGGTGCATTCTTCTGCTATGGGGTGCATTATACTACTATATATGTATATGGGGTGCATTATACTGCTATAGGGGTGCATTATACTACTATGGGGATGCATTATTCTGCTATGGGGTACATTATACTGTCATGGGGCTGCAATATCCTGTTATGGGGGTGCATTACACTGCTATGGGGTGCATTATACTGCTATGGGGGTGCATTATACTACTATGGGGGTAGCATTATACTGCTATATATGACTATGGGGTGCATTATACTTTCAGAACTGAGGTTCATAGCTATTGGGGTGCATTATGCTTTATGAATGACTATTGGGGTGCATTATACACTATGGATGACTATGGGGTGCATTATACTATTATATATGACTATGGGGGTGCATTATACTACTATGTATGAATATTGAGGTACATTATACTACTATGGATGACTATGGGGCAGTATAAATAATAATCTTTATTTTTATATAGCACTAACATATACCGCAGCATTTTACAGCTTGCACACGTTATCATTGCTGTCCCCGATGGGGCTCACAATCTAGAATCCCTATCAGTATGTCTTTAGAATGTGGGAGGAAACCGGAGTACCTGGAAAAAACCCACGCAAACACGGGGAGAACATACAAACTCCTTGCAGATGTTGTCCTTGGTGGGATTCGCTATCCACTGAGCCACTGTGCAGTATGGAGAGACATGGGGGCAATAAGGAGAGATATAATGGCAGTATGGAGAGACATGAGGCAGAAAGGGAGGACACTTGAGGTCCAGAATGGGAGGACATGTGGGAGCAGGATGTGGGACATTATTACCGTAGGGGCTAATTTAGGGATATTGTTTTTGAGGATAGTGTATTCAGTGTGGGGGAGAAGAGGTCCTGTTACTGTGCAGGGTTTCACGGTCGCTTTTTTTCTTCACCTGGCATTGTGTAGAGGTTAGGATCAAATTGGGGAATGTGCTCTTGATAGCTGTGTTATTTTCTGCAGAGACGAGTCCTGGCTGGAAGAAGTGATGGCGGTCTCTGCTGGAAGAAGATGAAGGACTTGAAATAGAGACATCACTAGTGAGTCAGTGTGTTACCTGTACACTGACACTATACACTATATACAGAGCTCATGTATAATGTTACCAGTGATCATTGTATTATTTGTGCAGTGACACTATAAACAGAGTGTATAATGTCACTGGTGATCACTGTATTGCATGTACTCTATATGCTATATACAGAGCTCCTGTATATAATGTCACTTTTGATCACTGTATTATCTGTACACTGACACTATATACAGAGCTACTGTGTATAATGTCATTGGTGAACATTGTATTACTTGTTCACTATATGCTATATACAAAGCTCCTGTTTATAATATCACCGGTGATCACTGTATTACATTTACATTGATACAATACACTGTGTACTATGTACAAAGCTTCTGTGTATAATGGCAGGTAAAATTACTATTGTGTTTTTTTTTAATTAATGATCAGTATTGTGGAATTCGGTCACTATGTAATGGTAATATATGGTTTGGTCATGGTGTGGCCATATTTGTCCCTTGCATTTGGTATTACAGTTCATTTTTAAAAATGTATGTGACACATTCCTTTAAATAAACATAAATAAAAATATACCTAAAAAGAGTATTGGTATATTAACAAATGTTTGATAGGCTAGCATAAAGTATGACCAGGCTAAAAGAGTCTCCCTTATCGTGGTGGCAGCTTAAAAAAAATCTTTTAGCCAAGGCAAAAGCTGCTGGCTATGTATGTGATCTGGTGTTAGATGGGAACTGATAATGTGTGATTGGTGAGTACGTGGTGCAGATGTGGAGTTTTTCTATGAGTGGGCAAATGAATGTTCGAGGGTTGGAGACGGAGCTGGAGTGAAGCCTGGGCAGAGTCGCAAGGGGACCTGAAAATGTTGCCAGTATGGGGCCCTGAAATTCTTGGTGGCAGTCCTGCGTACATTCATCTACTGTGTAGTTTGTCTTTTTGTGTCTTGTGTTCTGTTTATAAATCATTTGTTGCCTGATCTAAGACCTCGTTCTGATCATCAATAAATTTAGCTCCTTCTGCTCTGATCCGCTATCCTGATATTCTGATGTCGGAACGTTGCCTGACTACGCTTTTGTCTGTTCCTTCTGTTTATGACATACCTTCCTGGCTTCTGACCTTGGGCTCCTTGACTATGCTGACTCACGGCTTGAAGGTAATAAGCATTAAGGAGGATTTACACTCATGTCTTTACTTAGGGGTCAAATTTTGAATTACTTTCATCACCTGAATTATATAGTGATCTGGAATCTAATAAAAACTAAGAAGTTATAATTTAAAAAATCACAACAACATATTTGAAGGGAACATTTTATTTTTTGAGCATTATTTTATAGGTATTCTAATTCATTTATAAAATCAAGCAACTTCTTCTTCTTAACACTATGGTTTCTTGACTCTAAAAATCATGGGAATCCCTGTAGTAAGACCCCAATTGATTAGGAAGTGATAGCATATTTTAGCTATATAGTTATCTTTTTAAACATGAAAACCTCTTCAACATTTTAACATATTTTCTGGCCACTCAAATTATAGTTGTTGGCCAAATTTTTATTTAACCAACAGTTCTCTCGCCCATCTATCTCATGCTCTGCTCAGCTAAGCATTCGTGTTTTTCATAGGAAAAGACTAGAGAGCTGCTGCCAGACATCTCTAGCAGTGGTTTTCTTCCCTGGTAAAAAAGGACAGGTCATTTCAATGTCAATGGCACAATCCTTAGCCTAAAGCCCACCATACACTTTGGATAGCTGTGAGGTGAATGATGGTTTGGCTGATAGTTCAACCGTCAATTATCTTCGCTGACTCTTCCATACACAGAAATGCTCAATCGACTGAGCATCCCCATCTTCTCTAACAGAAAACCATTCCAGACATCTCTGGTAGCTGCTTATCTCAGGGAGAACAAAAGGATCAGCAGTCCAAAATCAGACAAGTCGGTTCCTTTACCCTCTCATCACTATTTGTCATGGTCCTCCATACCCATTAGACTGTCGGCCTGGACCTGTCGAAATCAGCAGGTTCGGCTAAATTTATTTAAGTGTGTATGGGGGCCTTAAGAGAAAGCTAACATTTTGGCCGGACTAGCTGACCATCTGAGATGTATGAGGTTGTTCGACTCTTCCACAAAATCATCTGCCCGGGAGAGTCGTGAGGCTCCCATGTATATAGCAGACGGTTAGATGGTGCTATCTAAATGGACGTGTTTGGACAGCGCTTATCTAATGTGTGTGGGGCCTTTAGAACTTTGGTTATGTGTATGTACTAATTTCCAACAATAAATTTGTCCACTAGGTATCAACTGGGTCCTCATCAACAAATTGCCCCACTGGGTTTTAGATTTATTATTTAACCTGCTATTGATCAAAAAGTATATTTTATTTCCTCACAATGCCCGGTACCAAAGGAGAACTAATGTCCACCAAGCAATGATTTGATTAATGCCAGGGCTTACTTAAGGTTATTAAAAGAGCAGATTTAATGGCATTATGCAATTATACAGCAAATAAAAAGCAACATATTCACACCAGGAAAACTGCCCTTTTTTATATTTCTTCGGGGCATTTTCTAAAAGTTTCATTAGTGAATTAACATAACAAAACCTGTAATTCAGATGTTTTCAACCATGTAGCAAGCAAAAAAAAAAGTAAATTTAAAATAATGATTATAATATATAGAGGTAATTAATTGTACTTTTTTTCTTTTACAGTCTAGTCAGCTTAATTTTACCTTTTCAGCTAATAATGAGAAAATAATTTTTGTGCTCTGGGGGTTAATGATATGTAACTGCAAGAGCTGCTAATTGCATGTTGCAAACCATTCATCAAAATTCCCATCTGTGCTACTTGATTATGTTTGCTAAATATTGCTTTGAATTATCTTTTGTAAAGCAACTTTTGTAATTAGCTGGGCTCGCGTCTTGCTCTGGTTTTTCTATGCAAGGATATTCAAAGTTTGTCCATTTCACGCAGACTTCATTTATTCTGTCAATTATATGGATGCAGACTGTTCTTTTCTTTAATGCCAGGAAAAATACAAACTTCTGTTTTATTTTGACAATCCGGGTAAAAGGAAAAGGGAGACTTGGTGAGCTTGTGTCTGAGCGCAAACACGGGGATCTGTGTACTAATGGCTCCAGATATCCAATGGCTTCTATTAGTGTCATGCTGAGAATACAGCATTTGCTACTCTGCTTCTTTCAACCCAAATAATTCTACTTGACACATAGGCTGTTTAGATCCCTCAGTTTCACCAGTCCAACCTTCAGTATTTTGAAATATCTTGAAACATGGTTGCAAAATATTATTTTATTCCAGCAAACGATTTGACTTTTATTGGCTAATAAAGCCATGCCGATCCAGAACTTACTGTGCGAAAATTCAGTTTTATATCGAGAGATCACTGAATGAGGACCTAGAAGAACTCAATAAGTCCACTACTTAATAACGCATTCACTGACTGAGGTGGACTAATACAATAAAGTATAACCTTTATTCTTAGCAATTAAAATTGAATTTTCAAATCCACAGTGCTTTGTGCAGTCTATCCACTATATATTAGGGTAATATTGTGAGAAAGCATGGGTGCAATAGACACCATCCTGTAGAATGGAAGCCCGCAAGGGCAGGTCCTTGCCCCTCTGTATCAGTCTGTCATTGTTAGTTTTCTTACTGTAAGTGATTTGTATGTAACCCCTTCTCATGTACAGCACCATGGAATCAATGATACTATATCAATAAATAATAATAATAATAGAGTGATCTCCTAAAGCAATCCAAGTGAGCTCTTATAGCTACAGGGATTCTCTAAAATAAGGATCTGGATTTCTGTTTTTGCAGTTTTGCATAATATGACTTTGCTTCACAATTCAAAAAGGGGTTAATGCAATATTCTCATTAATAGATCTTCGGGAATCTAGATTATGAGCCCCAATGGGGACAGTTCCAATAATGTCTGTAAAGCGCTGTGGAATTAATGGCGCTATATAAGGGAGTAAAATAAATACATATTAGTGCAGGAATATGGGATCGATCTATCAATAATATCATACAAATTAACCAGTGTAACAATTGGATATTTTGGTATTACTCTGGGATATTACAATTTTCTAATGTTGTAATAGTGTATATTTTGGTAAAATAGCCATTGCAAACACAAGGATAGGACACACGGGTGTTTTTACACTATATTAGTATCCAAAATAATACCCTAATATATACAAAGGACTATTGTGGATAGACTGCACAAAGCACGGTGGATTCGAAAATGCAATTTTAATTGCTAAGAATAAAGATGATATTTTATTGTATTAGTTTATATTGTAAATACTCCATTACTGCCAGCACCAACACAGACACCAGGTTATGTGCACAAATTCAGTATTTCTAGCAGATTTGTCTGCACCAAAAACCAGAATGTTGGCATGGAAAACACGCGAGTGTTTGACGTGGTTTTACATGCAGTTTTGATGTGTTTTTAATTGTTTTTTTCCCATTATTCTCAATAGATGAAAAACCCAGCAAAAAGCAGAAAGAATTGACATGCTGCAGGCTCGAAAAAACAGATTGAGGGTTCAAATCCACGAGAAAAAGATAAGCATCATGTGCACGTGATTTCAGAAGTCTCATTCACTTTGCTGGTTCTGTAAAGTGCAGCATTTTTTGAAAGCCAGTGATTACAGCTAGGATGGACTGGGGAATATATGTCCTACTATGTGGCTAATATCCGTATGACTGGCAGCTATATAAGTACATATTCCCACATAGCATAAATTCTGTGTATTTTCTTTGTGCAGACAACCTGCTGAGTTGATTGTCTAGGCAAAGAGGATGTGCTTTCATGCCCATTTCACATTTAAAGAAGCTTTTTTTGTACAATTTGTTTGTTTGGGCTTCTGTAACGGCGCTCAGGGTGGTGTCCTTTGCTGTTTCTGGTCCCCTTTGTCACACACACTCAGCTTTTCTCTCCTTGTTCACACTACTCCTGCTCTCACTTAGCTCGCTCGCTAAACAGGAACTAACTCCCAACACAAGTCATATAGCCCCTCCCACTATGGGCCAATCCCAACTTTTCACTATACCTTTTCCCTTCTAGCTCTCCTTTGCTAGGAAGACTTTAAAATCACCACTGCCATCTACTGGCCATTGAATATACCGTAACATTACATTTCATTAAATTAAAACATTGAAAAATGAGGAATGGTGGGCAGTGAAAATCCACAGGGCACCAAGCTTTGAGTATGGACCCACGCAGGTCAGATAAGAGAAGTCGATTTATTCAACACACAACGTGTTTCAGGGATGATCTGTGAGTTGAATACCTCTTTCCTCACCATATTTGTGACATTCTTTACATGGAGCGCCTTCTCTTTTGGTTTATTATTACATTAAAACATAGTATTCTTCAGATGGATGAAGAACCCTTTGACCTCCCCTTCACACTGCAGAGCTTGAAAAAAACAGGTAAAATTTGCAATTATGTTTTTAAAGATCAAATCTTTTCTAAATGAGAAAAAAAAGGATTACAAAGTGCACCAAAATGCAACAAATAAAGGGGAATATGCATAAAAAACACAGCAAAAGCACAATAGCGAGAAAAGATTGTTATTGCACATTTTGGTGCATAAAATATAACAAATAAAAGGCAGCAGACAACATGGAGTTTTTACAGCACATGTTTACATGGCTTAAAAATATCTTTGCTGCATATAGCAAACATGATTTTTAACAGCAAGTACTTCATTGCAATGAAGGAGGATAATGATATCAGTTTGGAGGCCTGCCAGGCTCATTTTCAAATGGGAATCTATCAGCAAGATTTTTCTATGTAATCTGACAGTTGTATGACCTAGGGGCAAAAACCCTGATTCCAGCGATGTATCACTTGGCTGCTTGGTGCAGTTTTGATAGATTCCGTGTTTTCTCTGTTATAGATGTAGCAGTACTCAGAATGCTGAGCTGTGCATAACCCTGCCCACACCACTGAATGACAACTTCCTGAGTACACTGTGAATTGTCAGCAAGCTGCCAATCTTTGAAGGAGGAGGGGTTACACATACCAGCCTGACTGAATATGACATATAGTTCTGCAGTGATAATATCCTGCTGATGAAACACTGATTGTATTGAAACTGCAACACATAGCCTAATACAGTGATTTTCAACCTTTTTTGAGCCGCGGCACATTTTTTATACTTAAAAAATCCCGAGGCACACCACCAACCAAAATGGCACAAAATGGTGCGTCCAGGTTTGAGATGAAAGTCTGCAGTCATTCTATGTGACTGCAGGCTTTTGAATTCTCACAGCGCAAGCACTGCACACTTTCAGGATTCTCCCTTGCCGGTGGCCAGAGTGGACGGTCATGACAGCACAAGTATGTGATTTGGATACTTCTGGTCACATTCTAACTAGACGTGTCCGGCCTCAGTCAATTCATTTTCATTGAATGAGGCCACACATGTCTAGTCAGCACGTGACCGCATGTATGTAAATCACCAACATCAGAGAATTATGATAGCAGTGTGCACTGTGAGAATTCAGAAGTCTGCAGTCACATAGTATGACTGCAGACTCATCACAACCTTGGACATCCCCTTTAATGTTCCTAACAAATAAAAATGAGAATTAGTATCACAAAAAAAACACATTTACATCCAGGTACCTGATAGATGACGTTGTTTGTGGAGTCGCCTCTTTCTTTTCATCTTCACCTTGTCCAGATGCCATGATGACTCTTCTCATCCACCGGCAGAGCTCGTTTCTGCAGACTTCCATCTTCTCCTGTCTTCTGCAGCACATCCCGACACAACACCCTTAAAGATAGCAGTGTTATTATAATGCTCCGGAATAACAATATCTGCCCTAGGCTGAGCCTCTGAGTAAATAATTGCCCCTCACTTTATTCCCAGCACATAATATGACCCTCACTGTCCCTCTTATGGTACATGCCATCCACACTACCCTCTCTCTCTTTTCCATACTTCACACTGCCTTCTCATACGGTGTCCCTCATAGAGAGCCCAGTCTCTCTACTGTGCCCCTTCATTACACTCCTCCTACTTGGCATACTGTCTCCTCCTGGCTGTTACCCTCACACTACTCAGTATCTATTATGTGTCCACTCACACTTTCATCCCCCCATACTGTCTGCACACATTTCTAATAGCCTCCTCCTGTACATCCCCCCCCTGCTAACATACCCCTTTGCTCTCTCCATATTTCCTCCTCACACATTCCCCCCTCACACATTCCCCCGACTCCCCATACTGTCCTCACACATCCCATCACCGTTGCTCCCAGTACTGTCAGCACACATTTTTCCCCTCGCTACTGTGTCCACCCCCATCTCCCCACTCACCCCCACAGAATATATCCACTGCCCTTCCGATAGAATAAATCCATCCCCTTCCACAGAATAAATGCACCCTGCCCCACACATGCTAAATAAATTCCAGCCCCCCCCCCACGTACACACTGAATAAATCCCCCACACACACTGAATAAATCCCCCCACACACTGAATAAATCCCCCCACACACTGAATAAATCCCCCCACACACTCCCCATAAACCCACCCCACGCTGAATCTTCGGTGTCTTCAGCTCCACAGCACAGGAGCACTTACCACCAAGTCTCTTCTTTCTCCTGCGCGCCGGATAGTGACGTCAGCAGCGTGATCACATGACTTGATCACGCTGCTGGCGTCGCTCTGACCCGGCAGTCAGAGCCTCAATTGTACTCGCAGCTGGTAGATGTCTGCGAGTACAATTGATCTCCGGGAGCCGGCGCGCTGCAGCTTCTCTGTGCTGGCTGTCAGCTTGACAGTCGGCACAGAGAACAGCTGACTCCCGTTCCCCGCGGCACACCCGACCATGTGTCGCGGCACACTAGTGTGCCGCGGCACACTGGTTGAAAAACACTGGCCTAATAAGTGACACATCCTTATAATCAGGCTCTCTGCAACTATATTCTGCTTCTCTCAGACTAAATTAGCAAAAACCTGCTGACAGATTCCCTTTCCGACCTTAGAGATTTAGTTACGTCTAAGGTGGACTCCCCCTGTTTGCTACCAGCTCTTGCGGTGAGCCCGCAACTTTCCGACACATGTTAGCTGATTTGAACTGTTAATATCTGACAGTGGCATTTAACATGCTCGCGCCAGAAAAGCGTCACTAATCTTGCCCATCGGCACCCGTGTCACATGATCACGAGTTGCCGAAGGGGTTGGCATGACACCCTGTGGCTGTCATTGCCAGATAGCTCTGAGCACCGCCCTGAAGCCCTATTCTATGTAGCACAAGCGATTGGAAGATCACAGCTTCTAGCCTTCCATGGAGACTATTGAAGCAAGTAAAAAGTAAAAAAAAAAAGTTTTTAAAAATATAAAAAATATATAAAAGTTCAAATCATCCCCCATTCGCCCCATTCAAAATAAAACAGTAAAGAAAAAAAACAACACATATTTGGTATCGCCGTGTTCAGAATCGCCCGATCAATCAGTATAGAAAAAAAATTAATCCGATCGGTAAATGACGTAACAAGAAAAAAGTAAAAACACCAGAATTATGTTTTTTTGGTCACCACAATATTGCATTAAAATGCAATAACGGGGGACCAAAAGATCGTATTTACACCAAAATGGTACCAATAAAATGTCAGATGGGCGCGCAAAAAATAAGCCCTCACCCAACCCCAGATCACGAAAATTGGAGAAGCTACAGGTCTCGGAAAATGGAATTTTTTATTTTTTTTCAAACTTTGGATTTTTTTCACCACTTAAACAAAAAAGAACCTATACATATTTGGTATCAACAATCTCGTAATGACCTGGAGAATCATAATGGCGGGTCAGTTTTAGCATTTAGTGAACATGGCAAAATAACAAAACAAAAACAATTGTAGAATTACACATTTTTTTGCAATTTTACCGCACTTTGAATTTTGTTTCCAGTTTTCCAGTACATTTCATGACAAAACCAATGGTGTTGTTCAAAAGTACAACTCATCCTGCAAAAAACACGCCCTAACATGGCCATATTGACGGAAAAATTTTAAAAAGTTATGGCTCTGGGAGGAAGGGGAGGAAAAAATGGAAACTCAAAAACTGAAAAACTCAAGGTGGTGAAGGGGTTAAAGATGCTTTACTAGATGTAAAATAATCAGAAGAAAAATCATCATCACTATTTTTGCTCTATGATTTAACTATAAAGCATTATAAACTTACTATGTCTTGAAATTTTATAGCATTGTTTGCAGGATACTAAATTGATAGCCTCTCCTTAGGATAAGCAATCGATGTTTGATCAGTGGAGATCGACTCAATATAGTGAGGAGAGTATTCCAGCACATTTAATACTATAGCAATATCCATACAGGCGTGGCTATGCTCGGGACAGCAGCGCAGTCCATTGAACTGACCAGGGCCAACTACAGCAGTATCCTAGAAAACCACTTTATATGATAACAGCGCATCAAAATAGCTTTTTAACCATCATGAGCCAAAAGCTAAACGTTATCTATTCCAGTCATTATGGGATTAGAGACTTTTATTGCTTTCACTTCCAAAGGTTCCCACAATTGCTTGAAGCAAAGAACTTACAATCTATGCAGGAGAATGGAGATAAACCATTCTCACCAAGCCGTTTTTTGCCAGATTTCTGATGTAAATATATTTGAAACGTTGCAAAATTTTTGCACAACTCATACTTTTGGGTTTTTACGTCTGGTCCTATCGGTTGCTTTGGAAACTTTTCAAAGAGTGGATGACGTTTAGCCAAAAAGGTATGGGAATGTGCAGCCAACTGATTCAGCATAATTTACACTACAAATATGGCATAAATTATGATAGAAACTTACTTCATTTCTTGTGGTGTCGCATGGGAACTGAAAGGGACACCAAATTTTACACCAACGTACTCATCATCAAGACTGTCCTACAAAATACCAGTCCTTATTAATTGGGACCCTTACGTTTTACAAAATACATAAAGTTATGAAACAGTTTCCCCAAATAGCATTGTTCCTGATTTAGAAACAGGCATCTTCTCACCTCAGCTTGAAAGCTCTTCAAAACTGGAGCCACAATTTCTCGGATTTCCTAAAAATAAAATAAAGAAGTTATAATTCCCCAAAAGCCACATTACTACTGAAGTTACACTATAGGTTTCCAGCCACCTACATCACATTTACAAATAAATTAAACATAATTTCCAGTTTCTTACATTTTTCCCAATGTATGTCCAATGATAAATTTTAGTATTGTTCACAGGGGTGATCAGATAACAATAATAGAAACAGGCATTTTTCTGCATTAAGGCCATGTTCACACTTTGCGGCGTCACTCTGCGGGTTCTCCCGCTGCTCCAGGGGCCCCCACTGCTCCGGGGTCCCCCCCTGCCGCCCCCCACCCACCCTCCTTGAAGACGATACTCACCCTGCTCCAGCGATGGTCTCGGCGTCTGCTCTGCACTGCATCTTCTTCCTGCTTGTGCGGTCACGTGGTACCGCTTCATTAAGGTCATGAATATGCGCATGTTCATGACTTTAATCAGTATCACATGACCGCACAAGCAGGAAGAAGATGCAGTGCAGAGCAGACGCCGAGACCATCGTTGGAGCAGGCTGCAGGCAGCAGGGTGAGTATCGTCTTCAAGGAGGGTGGGTGGGTGGGTTTTTTGGGTGGGGGGCCCCTGGAGCAGTGGGGGACACTGGGGGGGCAGAATGCTGGACACACACTGGGGGCAGATTGCTGGACACACACTGGGGCAGAATGCTGGAGACACACTGGGGCACATTGCTGGACACACTGGGGCAGAATGCTGCAGACACACTGGGGCAGAATGCTGGAGACACACTGGGGCAGAATGCTGGAGACACACTGGGGCAGAATGCTGGAGACACACTGGGGGCAGATTGCTGGAGACACACTGGGGCAGAATGCTGGAGACACACTGGGGCAGATTGCTGGACACACACTGGGGCAGAATGCTGGAGACACACTGGGGGCAGAACGCTGGAGACACACTGGGGGCAGAACGCTGGAGACACACTGGGAGCAGAACGCTGGACACACTGGGGGCAGAACGCTGGACACACTGGGGGCAGAATGCTGGACACACTGGGGGCAGAACGCTGGACACACTGGGGGCAGAACGCTGGACACACTGGGGGCAGAACGCTGGACACACTGGGGGCAGAACGCTGGACACACTGGGGGCAGAACGCTGGACACACTGGGGGCAGAACGCTGGACACACTGGGGGCAGAACGCTGGACACACTGGGGGCAGAACGCTGGACACACTGGGGGCAGAACGCTGGACACACTGGGGGCAATATGCTGGACACACTGGGGGCAATACTGGACACACTGGGGGCAATACTGGACACACTGGGGCAATATGCTTGACATACTGGGGCAGATTTCTGGACACACTGGGGCTGATTGCTGGACACACTGGGGCAGATTGCCGGACATACTGGGGCAGATTCCTGGACACACTGTCTGGGGGCAATGCTGGACATACTGGGACAGATTGCTGGACACTGGGGCAGATTGCCGGACATACTGGGGCAGATTGCTGGACACACTGTCTGGGGGCAATGCTGGACACACTGGGGCAGATTGCTGGACACTGGGGCAATATGCTGGACATACTGGGGCAGGTTGCTGGACACACTGGGGGTAATATGCTGGACACACTGGGGGTAATATGCTGGACACACTGGGGTAGATTGCTGGACACACTGGGGGCAGGACTGGAGGCATGGGCAGAATGTAGACACGGGGCATGATTGGATACACGGGGCAGAATGAAAGACATGGGGCAGGATTGGATCATGGGGCAGGATGGATACGATGGAGACAGATGGGGCAGGATGGGGAGATCATATGGGGTAGAATGGATACTCATGAGGGCAGGATGCGAGAACATATGGCTGGAGCCAGGAATGAGATAAACGGGGCCAGGGTGGGGAATATTATTACCATAGGGGCTAATTAAGGGATATTATTACTGCAGTGATGTATTTATTTTATTTTTTGAGTATACTGTTTTAATTGGGGGGGCGGTCCTGTTACTGTGTAGAGTGACACTATGTCGCCTTTTTTTCTTCATGTGGTGTAATGTAGAAGTTGTGAAAAATTAAGTAATGTGTTCTGCAAGCGGAGCTCGAGATAACTGTGTTATTTCCTGCAGAAATGAGTCCTGGCTGGAAGAAATGATGGCGGTCTGTGCTGGATGAAAGATGAAGGACTTCACCTAGAGACGTCACTGGTGAGTCAGTGTTACCTATACACTGACACTATACACTGTATACTATATACAGAGCTCCTGTGTATAATGTCACCAGTGATCACTGTATTACCTATACATTATATACAGAGCTCCTGTGTATAATACCACCAGTGATCTCTGTATTACCTCTACACAGACACTGCATACTAAGTACAGATCTCCTGTGTATAATGTCACTTAGGCTGCCGTCACACATTCAGTATTTGGTCAGTATTTTACATCAGTATTTGTAAGCCAAAACCAGGAGTGGGTGATAAATGCAGAAGTGGTGCACATGTTTCTATTATACTTTTCCTCAAATTGTTCCACTCCTGGTTTTGGCTTACAAATACTGATGTAAAATACTGACCAAATACTGCTAGTGTGACAGCAGCCTTATGGTGATAGTATTGTGTTTTTTTTTGTTTTTTTTAAATTTCTGATCAGTATTGTAGTATTCAGTCACTATGTGGTGGTAATATGTGGTCTTGACATGGTGCGGTGGTATTTGTCCCTTGTATGTAGTATTATTCGGTCACTATGTAGTCTGGTCATGGTGTGGTGGCATTTCTTCCTGTATGTGGTAATATTGGTCTTGGTATAGTGGATTGTGTTGTGTATGGCAGTCATTTGTTCTCTCTGATATTAATTAGGAGAAGATTCTTTATTTCCATTAGAGTTTTAATGCTTTGTACACAGCGGCGGAGATGCACTTACAGGGGTTTCCTGTGGAAAAAAGTAATCACCTCTCCACAGGATAAGTGATAACATATTGATTGGTGGGGGTCTGACTGCTTGGACCCACTCAGCAAAATGTGGAACTTTTTATCCCCATTAGACTGGAGTGGCATGTCCGACTAGATCACTGATCCATTCACTCTGTGACTGCACTTTTTTTTTTCTGGAAGCCCCAAAGAGAATGAATGGAGCTGCGGTCAGAAATCCCACCTGCCGCTGCATTTTAAAATAGTGATAAAAGTGTCCTGTCAGGGATAAAACTTCCCCATTCTTCTGATCGGTGCAGTTTCTAATGGTCGGATCTAAGCGATCACCTATCCTGTGGAGCCCATGGATCAGTGATAACTTGTTTTACCAAGAACCACATTAATGTAAACTACCGTAATTATACATCCCAGTTATTGGGGCACACGGTAGATGTGCGGCAGCCGCCGGTGTTTTACAGCCGATGCTCCACTATAATGACAGATATTTGCATATAGCTGTAGGGTGGGCCCCTAGAGTCCATTCCTCTGGTGGGCCCCAGACACCCCAGTCCGACGCTGATCCCTGCAGATTTATCGCGGTTTGTTCTACGGTTTCCGCTGCGGGTTTCCGCCTATACTATTGATGCTGCATATGCAGCAATATGCAGCATCAATAGTAATGTTAAAAATAATAAAAATTGGTTATACTCACCCTCTGATGTCCGGATCTCCTCGGCGCTGCACGCGGCGCTCCGGTTCCAAAGATGCTGAGCGAGAAGGACCCTTCGTGACGTCACGGTCATGTGACCGCGGCGTCACCACGGTCATGTGACCGCGACGTCATCGCAGGTCCTGTTCGCACAGCAACTCTGACCGGCCGGCCGCGTGCAGCGCTGAGAGGTGAGTATATCATGATTTTTTATTTTTATTCTTTTTTTTTACCCCAAATATGGTTCCCAGGGCCTGGAGGAGAGTCTCCTCTCCTCCACCCCGGGTACCACCCGCACATTAGCCGCTTACTTCCCGCAACGTGGGCACAGCCCTATGCGGGAAGTAAGCGGTTCAATGCATTCCTATGGGTGCAGAATCGCAGCGATTCTGCACAAAGAAGTGACATGCTGCGGGTTTTAAACCACTGCGTTTCTGCGCGGTTTTTCCCGCAGCATGTGCACAGCGGTTTGTGGTTTCCATAGGGTTTACATGTAAATGGAAACGCTATGGAAACTGCTGCGGACCCGCAGCATCAAAATCGCGGCGGTTCCGCGGTAAAAACCGCAAAGTGTGAACATGGCCTAAAGCTCTCCATACACTTTAGAATGAAGTTGACCAAACCTGCAGATATAATTGGGTTTGGTCAACTGTCTAACGTGCAGGGGAGTTAAAGGGGTGCTGTGAAGATCTTAAATTGATTTAATTATTTAGCATGAAAATAAGCAAGTTTGATATTGACTTGCTTTTCCTATCTGCAATTATTCTCTTGCAATGAGAGATTTTATCTGTTATAGTGTACAGCTCATTTCCATGGAGTCTAGTCTTTAGTGCCTGCCCAAACCCTGGCCTCCAGTACGCAAAAGTTACATTCTAGGAGATGGGGTTAACTCTTAACATCCCAGTCATCTCTCTCCAGCCCAGTGATTTCCATAAAGCAGCTGGCTGCTCACTTCCCTCCCCCTTCTCCATCTTCTGAAGAGATACAGTTATAAATCACTATCCCATCAGCTTTCAGTGCAAGTCTCCTAACCATGGCTTAGGGCTCCCCTGTCCCTACCTGTGTTCTTGTTCAAATTCCACGTTATCTCTATGTGTAAATGCAGGGATAACGGTGTAGGCAAAGAATAAACTACTGAAGGTTGAATATGTTACAGCAGAATTTGTGTTGAGCTTTATAGTTCTACTAATACTGTAGTATTACTATTCACCAAAGCAGTCACTCAAATAGGAATGCCCAACTTAGAAACCAGGAAGTGAGGAAACTATGCGGAGATTGTGTGGCACCCCAGGAGTCCGGTTGCCACAATGGAATTGCCTTCCTCACAGGAGGGGGGGTGATGTCATGCCTGGATGCAAGGAGGGATTTCCTAATCAGGTAATACAAACATACAACACCTTCCTAGCTGCAGACCAGAAAGGGGAGCTCTAAACCTGGTTTCAGGGTAGCTTCCCTATAAGTTCTGGTCTGGAGGTGGGGTTAGTGAGTTTAGTGTGAGACACTGAAGGGAAAGGAGGAGCCTGGGGTCTGGAGCTGCGATTGGGCTCACCCCAAGAAAAAGCGCTTAGAGATTGGACACTGGAGTCCGTGGTGGTGAGAGGATTGCATACCCAGCCACTGAATCCGGAGGGCAGGAGATTCCAAGTCTCCTGTCCCCAACTGACACCCGGAGGCAACACAGCAGGTCAGGAGCCCGGGGCTGCCAGTGAGAAGGCAGTGTCCATGACAGGCTCAGGCTGTCAGCCATTCAGGTTGGGAGTACAGACACTGAGAGGACTTGTGCAGAGCTTCAGGCAGCAAGGGTCAGAGTACAAAGTGCAGAAGGAAGGCCTCTGAACCCACCTGGTTGTGTGGATCCCAAGTTGCTTCCAGGTCACTCGAACCCCATCATCACCTGTTACCTGTACCCTGGACTGTACCTATATTTCATCAGTAAAAGGTAAAGGAAACGGCTACCCTTGTGTTCCTCAATCATTACCTGCACCCTTAGCCCTGCACTCCATCGTTTACCATCCCCTACCAACTGTACCAGGTAGCCCTGGGGTCCTGCACGACCTGTGGGGAGCAGAACCATCCAAGCTGCATTACCATCAGCCCCAGCAGTCCCTTTAAGCAGCATCGGCCATCCTGACCGAACACCACAGGTGGCGTCACGAATCATCCGTTAAAGACTTTATTTCCACTTTCATTCACATCCCCTTTAATTGGACACCCAGGGCCACGGACCAAGTCACTGCCACTGTGATCACCCCTTTAAGTACCACCGGACCCAGTACCGAGTATCCTACGGGTCCTAGTGTGCGCTCCAACCTTGGCATCACGAACAGGATACGTGCCCTGGCATTGCAGGGTGCTGTGTGCCATAGACTTTGTTAAACTGAGTGATAACGGCCATTGCTGCACTGTGTGGCGCATGAGGAACATAGGAGATGTGTCTTCATGGGTGGAGCCTGGAAAAAGAGTGCGAAGGAAGCTGCACTCTGGGCTCTGCTGTGCACGGATAAAAGAAGTAGGAGGCCCTGGACTGGAGAACAAGAAGGAACGCCGTGCAGATCGCCGGTGGAGCAGCCGCAGACTCCGTTAACAAAGCATTGGGCCGGGCTGAGGTTAACTAGGGGGAGAGGAAGGAATATGTCCAACCCGGGTGGAGATTCAGCGGCGGTTGCAGCTGTAGCCCCCATGATGCCGCCAGATCCAGCGGCAGCCGCAGCCCCTATAGAACAGCAGGCTCCAGCCACAGTTACAGCCTCCATAATGCCGATATCGATGCCATACATACCGGGAGCCGCCTGGTTACCACAGTACTCAGGGGAGTCCCACACCCTGAGCGATTTTAAGGAGAGACTCTGCAGTTTGTTTGAAGGGTACCCCCTGTCTGAACATCAGAAAGTCAGCATCCTCACTGGCCACATATTTGGTGCAGCTCCAAGGGAAGTAAAGTCCTGGCTGGACGCTGATATAAGGACTGCTAAACAGATCTTGGCCAGGTTAAAGGACACCTTTGACACCCGCACCGCAGCAGAGATAAAGTTGAGATTCTTTGGGTGCAAACAAAGGGTGCAGGACAGTATATGGGACTATGTCCTTAATCTCCAGGAGGCACTGCGGGCCATTGAGCAGGTTGACCCTGACAACGTGCAGGATGGGGACAGATTGTTAAAGGAGCAATTTATTGAGGGACTTTTGTCTAGCACCCACAGGACCCAGCTGCGCATCTTGACCCTACAAAACCCTGACCTGAACTTTGCACACTTTAAAGGTAGGGCCATCTCAGTGCTGCATGAACCAAATTCCAGCCGCACAGCGCCTCCTAGGCACCCAGCAATTACATACCACCCGGAGGCGGCATCTTTTTTCAGGACACCGTTGAGGCCAATGCACAGACCCTGGTTAATGACTCTGATGCGGACTGTGTCTCCAGGTCCAGAAGCTGACCTAAAGTGTGGCTGCATTAACTAAAATCGTGCAGTCTATGTAAGTTCCCTCAAAGGAGAAGATCCAGCTGGCCTTCAGGCCAGATGATGTCCCGTGGAGACGGCAGAAGAGGTTAGCACCAACCAGAGGGAGAGACAACGACCGCTATGACCAGGACGGACGACCCATTTGCCTCCGCAGCAGCAGGGCCGGACACATCGCAAGATTCTGCAATTTAAATAAGCAACCCCTGGGGCAGAGGGCCAACCCCTAGGAGTAAGACGACCAGGCCCACAAAGCTGGCGAGCCAAGTACATCGGAGGACGACCAGTCCTCCCAGTTGTGATTGATGGAGCAATATATGGGACTCATTATACTGTATGGAACAATATATGGTGCGTATTATACTCTATGGGGCCCATCCTATACTGTGTGGGTTATTATATGGGGCTCATTATATATGGAGCAATATATGGGGCTCATTATACTGTATAGAGCAATATATGACCCTATTATATACAGTTTGGAGCAATATATGGTGCCTATTAAATACTGTATGGAACATTATATGGGGTCCATTATTCTGTATGGAGCACTATGTGGTGCCCATAATATTGTATGGAACAAAATATGGGGCTCATTATTCTCTATGGAGGACTATGTGGTGCCCATAATACTGTATTGAGCAATATATAGGGCTCATTATTCTGTATGGAGGACTATGTGGTGCCCATAATACTGTATTGAGCAATATATAGGGCTCATTATTCTGTATGGAGGACTATGTGGTGCCCATAATACTGTATGGAGTAATGAAAGGGATTAATTATTCTGTATGGAGGATTATGTGGTGCCAATAATAATGTATGGAGGATTATACTGTCTGTTTTTTGAGCTATTGCAGAATGTACAATAGAAATCACTCATGTAATGTGATAAGTAAGTGAAATCTTTTGCATTGCACTATGTCTATATTTCTCTGCTGCATCTGTAACACCCCAGGGTCCTGGTTGTTACAGTGGCATTGCTTTCTTCACAGTGAGAGTGATGTCACGCTTTGAAGCAAGGGAAGATCTCTTCTATCAGGTAAACACATACAAGCAACATGTTCACACTCCAGGCCAGAAGGGGGAGCTCTGAACCCGGTTTTCCGGGGAGCTGCTCTTGATATATATTCTGGCTGTAGGGGAAGTGACTGAGTAGTCTGTCAGGAGTAGAGGAAGAGAGCAGTCAGACAGTGACTGTCAGATACACTGAAGGGGCCGTGCAGCCAGAGTTGCTGCAGCTCCTGGGGAAAGAGAATTAAGAAAGAAGAACAGTTTGTAGAAAGCGTGCAGGAGATCAATTGTAGAAAGCGTGCAGGAGATCAAAGCACAGGAGTGTGACATCTGGGGAGGATAGCTGTGAAGGGGCTACCTCCCTGCAGAGCGCAGATTCCCGGTAGCCAGAAGACTAAGGACTCTAGGAAGCACGGCAGAAACCGGCAGGACAGCTGGATTATACTTCACCTGTGTACCCTAATACCCTGGAAGCACAGTGGCACATAGAGCCTGGGTCGTGATAGAGACTCTATAAAAAGGCTTGAGCCACCTGTCATACAGGTTTGTGTCCAACTCCTAACCTTCATGGAGGACGAGCGAACTGTGAGGACCTTGCCAGAAGCCATAGGCAGTAAGGGACTACACCAAAGCGCTGGTAGTAAGGCTTTCATCTCCACCTGGTAGAGGGGACTCTGAACTTGCTTCCAAGCCGGCCGGACCCTGCCTGTACCTGTGATCTGGTGCCCTGGACTGTAGCTGCCTGAAGTCTCCAGTAAACCAGATAAAGAGACTGCAAACCTGTGTCCTCGTTCTTTACTGCACCACTCACCATCCTCAGCTATACATCGGGAGCCCTGGGGACTTACTTCACCTGTGGGAAGTTATACCATCTAGCTGCCATAACATCACCCCAGCGGACCCCTTTAAGCAGCGTCGGTGCCCACTGACCGAATACCACATGTGGCGTCACGAACACGAACTTTATTCAAAATCCTTTAAGAACTTTCCCATTAACATGGGCCACGGACTGGGTCGCCGCCACCGTGACATCCCCCTGTGAATACCGGACCCGGTACCGAGTACCCCACTGCTCTGGCGGGCGACTCATATCAGTACATCATGAATTGTGGTATGTGTTAAAAGGGCCTACTGAGACCCTTTAGCCCGGGGCCCACGAAAACCTGAAGCTGGCCCTGATCAGTACACGTGTGAAGTACTATCTAACCTTACTATTTTCCTGGAATATGAAAACTGCCACTCTTACAGCACAATATTGACAATGTATAGAACAGAGCTTCAGCTAACAATGTGAACAAGTTGAACCCAAAGACTTGATCTTTACCTAGAATTACCTTGCGAGACAGCAGTCAATATAAAGAATCACACCATACCCCAGGACTTACGGTAAGTATCCCCAGAACTAATACATAATAAAATATAACTTAATGCCTCAGAGTCAGGATTAAAAAAGTATTTAATATTTTTCTACCTCAAAGCAAATTGCATCTGCAGTCAATAGGTTAAGCAAGACCGTACCTCAGGGACATTCTTCTTAAACTCCCGGCTGAGTTCAATAAGACGCTTGTGGGAATGCTCACTCTCTTCCTGCCGAGCGGCCAGCTCCGAGGCGAGGGAGTTCAGTTCTTTCTGCAACAAGAAAGGGAAGGAGTTTTGGATTTTTAATATCATACATAACCCATATCGTGTCCAAAGTTTGCAAATTTCCAATACGTAGAGACAGCTGCAATATTGATTACAAACATGAATTATTTAGGGAAGAAAAGTATGTATTCAATGAAAATCAGGACAGCTTTTAGATAATGAGAAGCTGCTATAATCAATATCCCTCAGTGAAGTTTCTTTCAAAGGGTTTCAAGGGCCTTAGTTCACTAGTAACTTTTCTGAAGCAATGCGGGATGCAATAACGTGTTCTCAGGGAATTAATGTAAAGAAAGCTTCGCTGCCAACTAATATATATCAACAGGAGGGAATGGATCCAAGCTAGACTTACTTATGCTTAAGTGTTCATAAATAAAGCAGTTAACCATATATATGGCTTTTTAATTTCAGCACAATATGGGAAAATGAATGTGCCCACATATAGCAGACTGACCTCTGAGCGCTGAAGATTAAATCATAAGCAGTTCACTGTAAGTGCAAGTGTTGCTCCAAGACTCCAGGAGAGTTTCCAACAACTCTGCCTGGATCACTTTCATAATCCGCTCACAAATAAAAAATACGATATTTCTATATGATGTAATTGAGCAAATGGTCAGACCGCACTAATTGCAAAGAGATTGCGAGAAAAGGGCAGTCAAAATGACAAGACTGACCGCTGGTTATACAAAACAAGAAAGCGGCAGACACCTAACGTGTCAACTATTATTTATCTGAATTCCCTATCAGTATGTCTTTGGAGTTTGGGGGGAAACCGGAGAACCCGGAGGAAACCCACACAAACACTGGAAGAACACAGAAATCCTTACAGATGATATCCTTGGTGGTAAGTTACAACAAACCTCCCAGCAAAGCAAAGCAACAGTGCTAACCATTGAGCCACCTTGTTGCTGGTTATGACTTTTAGGCCAAGTTTCGCTCCTCGATGCAGTTTTAATTCACCCAAAACCAGGAATGGGTCTCCATAAGTGGAAATATATAAAAATAAGACAAATACAATTTTTTTTCATCTTTTGATCCACCATAAGGTTAGGCTTAGAAAATATGCTTTAAAACTGCATTACGTACTGGGCCTAAGGAGCTTTTTATATCCAATATAAAAATCCATACAAAAATAAGTTTGCTGAAAGTCCTGACTTCTGGAACCTCCATTATTGCCACAACGTGGGCCCCTTTTGTCATCATTGGTAGGCCCCAGGAAGAAGAAAGAGGCGAAACGCGCATCGGGGTGAGGGGACGCCACTAGCACGAGTACCAGCACTGGCACCGCCATAAGGTATAAGCCTGCATTAACTTTACTATGCACTAATAAGGTTTCATCTGTTACTCCCGGGACCATATGGTATAATTGCCAATGTATATGATTTTGCTGTTATGGGAGATCTTTATTATCTTTTGGTCACAGAAGGTTTGTAGTTATGGGAGCTATTGCATAATTCAAGAAGATGTTTTTGATGTATATAAACATTATGAATAATTTTAATCACTCCCCTATACCCTCTGTATAGAAACATGTATGGGATCTTATTATGCATATTATTATGGCCTATTTTGTTGAGGTCAATGGTACTCCTTTTAGGCTGTGATTACTGAGGGATTGTTTGGTCTTGTGTCCTTTTGTGGTGTCCCTTATGGCATTTTTTTGCTTTTTTACTTTTAAATAGTTTTTTAATATAACATTAATAAAATATGGTTTTATTATTGCTACACATGGGATCTCTTCCTTTTTTCCATATTGATATATATGGGGGAATTGTTGTGTTAGTAGTTTGAAGTACCCTTTATTAGGAGAACTTTTGTATTGATCATTAGTGGGATGGAGAGCAGGATGAGAATGATTTGTCCACCACTGTCCTCCACCATCACCACTAAACTCTAGTGAGGTTTCCTTGCTCGTTATGCTCTCCAATTAAGAGCAAAAACTAAGCACACCCCATTCTCAGCAAAAGTAAGGGTCCCAGAAGTAGGATCCTCATCAAACTTCCTTTTATAACTCGTCGAGTTAAAGTCCATAATTTCTAATAGATCCAGGTCTGAATTGTTTTGCTATAAAATTTTAATTGTTGTTAACTTACAATTTCATGGCAACAGTGTGCCCTCCTTAACAAATAAATAAAAATATAGACCAAACTTTTGGCAAATGTAAGAATTCTAGAAAATTCCAGGCTTCATATATTTCAACAAGACATTTTTTCCTAATACCTGAGGCTAAAAACAATTCAATAAAACAATCTCCTTAATTAACTGCTGGGATGTTTGCATTCAAGAGTAATGAAGGGCTGTCAATCAATGCAGAAATGCCTAGTAATTGGTGTTCCAGATATATGTGAGGTCCCACTATACCAGGGCAGGACAGATCCTAAGCACCATGTCATCATGAGTGTGAGAAAAAAAGTCTAGTGATATTAGGTAATTAAATACTGTTCTATATCTAATCATGGTTCGCCAGCCCAGATTCCTATCCTATTGCCCTATAATGTGTATTGTACCCTGTAATATGTGTTACACATCATAGCTCATGGTAACTTTTTCTTTGTGATTCATTATAAATACATACAGTTTATTTGATGTTGTAAATCAATAGAGAATTACGGTAATATTTTATGAAGCAATTTGTGATTTTCTACAAAGCATTATTGAAACTTCAAGGAAAGACTGCCTATGTAGTGTAGCTCAATAACTGGAAAATAATAAGTAGGAGTCACAAGCCATTTATGTAAGCCAGCTTGTGTTGTAGGATAAGAGAACCATAAGCTTTAATGTGTCAGAAACAGAATAGAAAAAGATGACAATGGCAGCCGAACTAACAAAAAGCACACTTGTGAAACATAGACCATTTTACTATTTTTCACGCTCCCTATGTAAGGGGCGGGGGGCAGAAACTGTTCCACGTCCCTATCCCCTTGATGTAGAGTATAATGTTTTACTGCTGTGTATATATGTCATTCTGCTATGTGTTATGTATGTAAATAGAGATTGGGTAAGTGTAGTACCCCAAATCGAACACTAGATGGGGCACATTAGTGCACATAGTCATTTAGGAGGAGCTAGCCGTGGTTAAGACAAGTTTTGCTGTTGTAAGGCAGTGGGGTCCCGGGGGCCTGTGTAGGGTGGATAGTTCCACAACGTTAAGACAAAGCACCCAGCCATCCAGAGTCCAGATGGACAGAAGCTCAGCTGTAGCAGCTGTGTGACAGCAGTGTGGGAGCAGAAGCAAAAGAAGTGGTACTATACAGTACAGGGATGCAGGTCGCTCATCATGTGGCAGATCATCGCATGGGCTGATGCCCTTAGACCCGTGCGAAACGGATGAGGGAACTTCCAATTGCAGTAAGTCTGGACAGGGAGGATACTGCATTACCGCAAGAGGCTGTATAACCCGGGCACATACTGAGGACCATAGAAAGAAGTGCAGGGAAAGCAGAGAATGTGGACTGTATGAATCTCCATGCTGATGCTGTATCTGAAAAGGATGTGCTGCGAACAAAAGAAAGTAAAGTTTTATGTTATAAGTTTGAAATGGACTCTGTCTCTTTATATGCAACCACGCCAGCAGCAGAAATTCAGCCAGCCCGATGGGACCCTGACGGTGCAGAAGGTGAAGCAGAAGGTATGCTGCAGAGGGGTCATTATATTCATGTGACGGGAGACCAGGGAGCGTTAAAGCACATCCTCTCAGCCACGACTTCCGCCCTGACCCTCCCTCACACCTATATTCTATATAGTAAGACACCCTCTTTAAGACTGTAACCCGAGACACCAGCCTTAATAAATCAGGGCCACAGTGTATAAGGCATCCAGCTAAACAGTCTTCAATATACTCACTTAAATACAGTAATACTAAAAGTGCCCAGATATAAAGCGTAGTCATTTGAGCCCATGCCCCAGGTTATTTCAGCTACTGCATATAAAAACAGAAAAAAATCTAGCATCAAACAAGGTGGGTAGGTTGCTTTCCACAAAACTTGGGATTGAGTTGACACTGAGCCCCTCTCAATAGCAGTTTCCAAAGCAAACACTAGTATTCTGCATGAAATATTTGTTTTGGAGACAGCAATACAAGGGAGTTTGTTTCTAAACCCCAATTTTGTGGCAATGGCATTAGATAAATGATCTAAAAACATTATTTCCTTCTTTATCTTGATATTTGTATCTCAATTAAATATCATCAGATATGAGATGCTCATATTTTCAGCAATATTCTGAATTAAATTGTGACTCCGCTTTCCAATAACTTTTTTCAGAATAGGCCTTTATGTGAATGTATGTGAAGTATATCACTCTTCATGTCTTGCATTTTTAGGAGTCTTCCCATCTGCACTAGAAGCCTTAGTATTTTCTTTTTGTGTCTCTCTGCCATTTTTTCTCTCCATCTTCTGCACCTTCCCCTCACTACAGACCTTTATAATCAGCAGCTGTAATTTGATCCCTCACTAAAGACAGACATGTAGATGCAGCGCCCCAGAGACCTGGTCGTTGCAGTAATGTCGCTCTGCCGCTAAGGGGAGTAATGTTACGTCTGATGGCACTAAAAGAGTTCACCTGACCAGGTATCACAGTCACACATTACACTTCACACTCTGGCCACCAGGGGGAGCAAAAGGTTCTATGTATTAGGCCACTCCTCACACTCTGGTAAAACTGGGGGTTGGATAGGAAGTTAGGGAGAAGCTGACTGGGTTTTGCCCAGGTAACATCTAGTGAGAGGAGAGCGTTACTTGGGAAGATTCAGGGGGGTCCCTGTCAGGGGTGGGATCCTGGCAGAGGCCTAGCAAAGGACAGATCGTTACGGAGCCGTGCCTGCAACTCATTGCGGCGGCATCTTAAGAAAGGACACGAAGCAAAGTATATTGTGGAGATGTGAGAAACGAGATCACAGCACAAAGGCGATAGAACCAGAAGGAGTCGTGCCCCGAGATCGACAACATCCTTCTGAGGCACGTAGCCGGCGGCCGGAACGCCGAGGAAGTAATAGACTCTACGCATTACTTTGAACTACGGCAGGGCAGTTAACTTTAGTTTGGCTGTCTCACCTTTTACACCTAATGAAGACAACGGAGGCAATTGTGGGAGAGGGGCGTCTCTAGGGTCCCTATAAAATAACTCCAGGCCTACCCCGTCATACGGGTGCGTCCTATCCATATCATCTGGGGGACGGAGAAAGAACAGAAACATACATGACAGTTGTGAGGACTATCCCGTGGTGCTCAGCAGGGAAGTACTACAACACCCAGGCGCTAGTAGGTAGGCTACTGATTTCCACCTGCAAAGGGAACTCTGGATGTGCCTTCGGACCGGCTGGTCTCAGCCAGCCCTGTTAGCAGTGCTCTGGATTGTGGATACCAAAGCCTTCAGTAAAGAGGTAAAGAGACTGCAACCCTGTGTCCTCGTCATTTACTGCGACCTACACCCTTTTATTGGGCGCCCCTTAGCAGGGCCACGGACCGGGTCAGGCCACCGTGACATCCCCAGAACCGAGAGACCCGGTACCGAGTACCCCGCTGCCCTGCATTTGGGGGCTGCTCCATAGACAGATTTGAGCAGTTTTTGAAAATGAATGGTCAGTGTTGATTTAGCTGAAATACATAAAAGTGTAGTTACTATTAAATTATTTTGGTTATATGTATTTGCGATCTATGGTATCATAAATATATCATATTTCTTCTAGTTTGTGGAAAGGCTTTTCTGGATGGTGTTTGCGTAGTGCAGGCACATTGTATTGTTATGACCGACCATTGCACAGCACACAGCGACCTCACACATCTGTCTGCTGTTTAATGTAACTTAATTGGGACATTAGCAATTAGCGGTGAAGATCAAAGCAGATCACGTGCGTTCACGTTGTATCACTCTCAGGATCATGATGCCTGTTGTAAGAAGGCTAAAACAAGGGCCAATATTCCAGATATAATTGGCTGCATTAGACTTCTAATGTAAGATGACCCCGGGGAGAGTGTGGAGAGACAAGTCGACGGTCTCTTGCATCAAGTAAATGGAAATGGTATGAGCAGAAGGCAGGAAATAAGACATGCTCTTATCAGTATCATATATGATCAGTCTGTTAATGAACACAGCCACAAAAAGACACTAATAGGGTATCGTACACTTCACAAGTTCGAGACCAATGTAAATTAGATGTAAACTTGTGAAGTTTATTGGGAAATGTGATTTTCTGAGTATATGAGTAAAGTCATAAGTATGGTTTCATCTTCACTCCTTCTATAGTGGAGGAACATGGTCAGTTTGCCAGCGAGGGACTATAAAAGGGACCTGTCACCTGCCTTTATGTATATAGGAAAATAATTGTCTGATAATGTTAAGCTTAAAGGTAGAGATGAACCAGTGGTTACTATTGACTGACCAATTTACCAGATTTGTACATCAATAGAGAACAATGGGAAAATTGATTTGTCTATTGTCCTCTTGAATTCATCAGAAGCGAATCTAAAACTTGGCAAATGGATTTGCCCAATGTGACCTAATGGCCGGCGAATTGTTCAACCTCTGTCATGTGCATGGAGACTGAGAATGAAGAGCAATTTTCAAGTCCCACTACAAATCCTCATGTGGATTGAGGTCTAGACTCTGATTAGGATGCTCTGAGAAATTAACATTGTACTGTTTTGAACTATCCCTTTATTGATTTGGCCATATGTTCCAGGTCCTTGTCTTGATGGAAAAAAAATCTGTTTACAAAGTGCAATTCTTTTGCACATGGCAATAGATTCTTCTCAGCATACTAATACATTTTTCTGGGGTCTGAGGTTTGCAAACTACGGTTCTAAGCTTTCCAAAGCAGGACATAGATAAAAACCCTCAAGTTAGATCATAATCAACTATGGCTAGTAAAACTGGTAAAATTATCTCCTTCAGTTATTTCTGTTGGCTACTTGCAGGACCAACTGCCCTGAGAAGTTCAGGAGTAAAGATGAGTGAACATCGTAGGCTCCCTCCTTATTCGGCAAGTTATAGCGCTTACTGAAGAAGCTGCATCGGGAACCCGGATACCTGGAGCGCTCCCGATCAGCTGTTCGGTGCCGCAGCTGCATGTGTCGCGCCTGTGTGACATTCACAACACATGCATGGAGTGTCTGGCATGAAAACACCAAAAGATGCAATATTTTAGTGCAGCTCTGCATTGTGCAAAAATTTTGCAACTTTTCACAGCTTTTTGGTATAATTGACCCATAGACTTGTATGTTAAGTATGATTTGGGTATCATGACTTATATAAGTGTATCACCAATAACATATCACCTTGGTTTAAACATGACACTATTCCACAGTGTTTAGCACTACTTTGATACAATAAATATGACTTACTGTAGCTCTTGCTTCACCAAGTCCCAAATTTATAGGAAATTATTTGTATCTGAGTCTTTTCAGGAATGTGTCAGAAGACTAATCTCAGCAATATCAGCATCGGACCTTGTATTGTTAGAGTCGTGCATAAGTCCATAAGTGATTAAAATAATGCTAGCCTGATATAGGAAGGTGAAGGGTTTTCTATATTCTAAGCATGTAATTCAGACTGTGCATACAGTTTGCTACATTATCAAAGAGCAATAGCAATATTTGGAATACTGCCAGGGTGATTAGTGAGGAATTATGCTTCATGGGTCATGCTAAGAATTAACGAACATTTAAAAGTTGTTCATAACGGTGATTTGTATTTGCTGACCTAGTTCTGGATCAGAATACCTGGCAAGGTAAGGGTCGATTGCTGGCACTTCCCCTTGCTTAGTGCCCACCGGCTGCCCTGCCAGATACCCCCCTCCCCAACAATGCCACTCCTGCCTCTGTACTTAGACTGGGCTAAAAGAAAATGTCACATTTCCTAGAGCTGTGCTACAGATTCTTCAAAAGGCTTCGATCTATTTCCTTACATTTACTACAATTCAAACTTCAAAAGTGTCACTATGTTATAGTAAAAGTATAAAATAATGATGCTCATCAATGTACGTTATTTGAACATTAGAAGCCATTGAACAGTATTAACCATGTTAAATTGCATATTCTCGTCTTTATGGGCCTCTATAGATATCGTAGAACATGAAGGAGAAAATAGTTACTGAATCAATAATTATTTTTAGAAAATTGTGATGAGTAACGTAGCTTTCTAAAAATATATTTTTTTTAATTAATGGAGTATTCTCATACTATGACCTAGCGATAGGAGTTCCACCAGGAAGTGATGTCATATCGAAAGGACCATCTACACTGGGCAATGTGCAGCATGAAATGACCACATGTTTGTTGGTCCAAGGTCATTTAATAGACTGTTAACAAAGGCTGTCCCTGCTTCAGATGCACACCAAATGATCAGTAATAGATCGTTCAGTGCCCATAGTTGTCATTGTCCTTGGCAGAGTGAATCCTTATTGCACAGCGCTGTTAAGGACGATGATCTTTTGTGTAGCCAAAAGATCATTGTACCCCTCCAAATGAGGGTTTTGCTCGTTCATCGGGTGATAAGCCTATTTACTCTGCACGACTATCAGGAAATGAGCGTTCTGGAGAGCACTTGTTCACCATAATCATGCAGCGTAAATGCTCCTATCATCCTTTATTAGAGCAGAGTCTCTTTAAGAATATACTGTAGCTGAAATATAGAAGCTAGTTTTCTTTTTGCTCATACAGTAAATATGTCCAGCATCTGACAGCACTGACACCAGATCTGGACTGTGTCCTTGAGAAGTACTGACAAATGAGACGCTTGAAAAACACTAAAACGGCTCCTGAACAGAGCAAAACAAACAAAGAAAAAGTCAGTAAATACCCGCTGGAGTGCTGCACCTTTTATGGAGCGAATATCAAAAGATAATTGGGTAAATGACTAGACACCTGAACCCACTATTCCTGAGACTGGTTCTGCATTATATCCATTTTGTAGATGCAGTATATAAAAAATATATACAGTTAGGTCCATATATATTTGGACAGAGACAACATTTTTCTAATTTTGGTTATAGACATTACCACAATGAATTTTAACCAAAACAATTCAGATGCAGTTGAAGTTCAGACTTTCAGCTTTCATTTGAGGGTATCCACATTAAAATTGGATGAAGGGTTAAGGAGTTTCAGCTACTTAACATGTGCCACCCTGTTTTTAAAGGGACCAAAAGTAATTGGACAGATTCAATAATTTTAAATGAAATGTTCATTTTTAGTACTTGGTTGAAAACCCTTTGTTGGCAATGACTGCCTGAAGTCTTGAACTCATGGACATCACCAGACGCTGTGTTTCCTCCTTTTTGATGCTCTGCCAGGCCTTCACTGCGGTGGTTTTCAGTTGCTGTTTGTTTGTGGGCCTTTCTGTCTGAAGTTTAGTCTTTAACAAGTGAAATGCATGCTCAATTGGGTTGAGATCAGGTGACTGACTTGGCCATTCAAGAATATTCCACTTCTTTGCTTTAATTAACTCCTGGGTTGCTTTGGCTTTATGTTTTGGGTCATTGTCCATCTGTAGTATGAAACGACGACCAATCAGTTTGGCTGCATTTGGCTGGATCTGAGCACACAGTATGGCTCTGAATACCTCAGAATTCATTCGGCTGCTTCTGTCCTGTGTCACATCATCAATAAACACTAGTGACCCAGTGCCACTGGCAGCCATGCATGCCCAAGCCATCACACTGCCTCCACCGTGTTTTACAGATGATGTGGTATGCTTTGGATCATGAGCTGTACCACGCCTTCGCCATACTTTTCTCTTGCCATCATTCTGGTAGAGGTTGATCTTTGTTTCATCTGTCCAAAGAATGTTCTTCCAGAACTGTGCTGGCTTTTTTAGATGTTTTTTAGCAAAGTCCAGTTTAGCCTTTTTATTCTTGATGCTTATGAGTGGCTTGCACCGTGCAGTGAACCCTCTGTATTTACTTTCATGCAGTCTTCTCTTTATGGTAGATTTGGATATTGATGCGCCTACCTCCTGGAGAGTGTTGGTCACTTGGTTGGCTGTTGTAAAGGGGTTTCTCTTCACCATGGAGATTATTCTGGGATCATCCACCACTGTTGTCTTCCGTGGGCGCCCAGGTCTTTTTGCATTGTTGAGTTCACCAGTGCTTTCTTTCTTTCTCAGGATGTACCAAACTGTAGATTTTGCCACTCCTAATATTGTAGCAATTTCTCGGATGGGTTTTTTCTGTTTTCGCAGCTTAAGGATGGTTTGCTTCACCTGCATGGAGAGCTCCTTTGACCGCATGTTTACTTCACAGCAAAACCTTCCAAATGCAAGCACCACACCTCAAATCAGCTCCAGGCCTTTTATCTGCTTAATTAAGAATGACATATCGAAGGGATTGCCCACACCTGTCCATGAAATAGCCTTGGAGTCAATTGTCCAATTACTTTTGGTCCCTTTAAAAACAGGGTGGCACATGTTAAGTAGCTGAAACTCCTTAACCCTTCATCCAATTTTAATGTGGATACCCTCAAATGAAAGCTGAAAGTCTGAACTTCAACTGCATCTGAATTGTTTTGTTTAAAATTCATTGTGGTAATGTCCATAACCAAAATTAGAAAAATGTTGTCTCTGTCCAAATATATATGGACCTAACTGTATATTCAAAAATAAAAACAACCCTCACTTGGAAAAGTCATATACTAGGTTGGGTATTGCACTTGGGCTAAGAGATCTCCATCTCAATTTGCATCTATAACGACATGTGGGATAGACTGGGCAACTTCATTCAACGATAATATTCCACTTCATGATTATTATACCTTGAAACAATCTTTGATTGGTGCTTTATTAAAATATTGCAAAGTAGAGCATACAATTTTATATGTATGCATGGGATTTAAAGCATTGAGTTTTGTAAAATAATACAACAAACTGAAAGATATCTATATGAAAACCATCAACTGAACTGCCAATAATGTCATACAAGGTACTCTACTATCGCTGGCATTTTACTCATCCCTAATAATAATTTTTTTTTCTGTTAAATGTATCTAAATCTGATCAATTCTAGGAACATTGTGTAACATAAAGGAATTGAATTGTATATAGAGGTCGCTATTCTAGTGCATTCTGTATGTGTCTCTGACCATCATGAAATTAAAGAAGATATTTACAGGTAAAGTATAATAGAGTTTGAAGACAGTGTTGTAACTAGAGTCCAATGGGCCCCTATGCAAAATTGAGATCTTGGCCCCCAACTGCATGTTGGTCAGATGTATGGGCTCTTGGAACACTCTAGATCCTATTCATACGTGTTTACCCCTCATATGATAATGTCCCCCATCGTGGCTTCATCTTGTAATATGTTCATCCTGGGCTCCATGCTATAACATTTTCCCCCATCTTGGGCCCCTTCCTGGTATATTGTCCCCTATCCTTGTATAATGTCCCCCAGCCTTATATAATGTCCCCCATTCTGCTGGTATACTGTCTGTTAGGGGTCGAGTTCCCGCCTCTGCACAGGGGGAATATCGAGCCATCTCCGCTGCGGTCTCTCATTCTTCTCCTGCTGCAGTGGAGCCTGCTCAGTGGAGGCGTCCGTCCCAGCGTCTCGCTCAGTCTGATACTGTGCAAAGGGTTACTGCTGCCTTTTCAGCTTCTGCCATTGTAGTCAGCACTGGTCAGCGGCGAGCAGACGTCTTTGGGACTAAGTCCTACTTTTCCCCTTCTGAGCATGCCCAGGGTAAGATCTCTCATTGGAGATCAAGGGTCACATGTTCAGGTACTGCAGCAACTCCCATTGGTCCTCTAGGAAGGTCCTGAAGTTGCTCAAGTTCTGTGGCAGCCTCCCATTGGTCCTTCTGGGAAGGTCCTGAAGTTGCTGCAGCTATAAAAGGTTCACATGACCGCACGGCCATGCACTAGTATCAATCTATGTTATGTGCTTTGTGCCAGTGTGGTCTTGTGTGTATGTATTTAGGGCCCCGGCTGACATAAGCCCCTAGAATACCGGCACCTCTGGTGAGGAGTTTTGTGTGTATGTATTCAGGGTCCCAGCTGAAATAATCCCTAGAATACCAGCACCTCCAGTGAGGAGTTTGTGTGTGTGCAAGACCACTGACTGCTATCAGCTCAGCAGTTAGCTGTGTACTCCTGTGAGTCTAACAGGGCACAGTGCTTTCTTTTGTCGGCGACTCTGTGAAGTAACAGAGTTCGCTTATACTGCCATATAGTGCCATTTGCTAGCAGCAGGTTCCTCCTGCACGGTGGACCCCAGGCTGCGAACGCACCAATAACTTCATCTATTTACTCGGTGCGTTCCGCTAGCCCTAACACTGTCTCTATTCTGGTATAATGTCTCCGTTATGGTGTATGGCCAACATACTGGTAAAATGTCGCCATTCTGGTATAATGTCCCCTGTTCTCGTATAATGTTCCCATTCTGGTATGTTGTCCCCATCCTGGTATGATGTCCCCAATCTCAGCCACTATGTTCTTTTCCAGCACATTGTTAAAAGAAATAAATGATTATTTTTTACCATCCTCCGCTCCCACGCGCACAGCATCCTGCTCTGAGCTGCCAGCCAACTTCGGCATGATGTCACTGCCATGTGCCATGCAACACTGGCAAGCCGATGTCGGCTCCCATCCTCTGGTTGGCTGGCAGCGTGTATTGCGGCGCAGGGAAGTGGCGGATATCTGCACTGCAATACATTTCACCTGAATAAGCATCCGAGGACACACATCCAGGTGAAATTGGCATTGGCGGGTCCCCCCTCCAGCATGGGCTCTCACATTCTCTGGGGCCGCGGTTATTATGCCCCTGTGAGAAGGAAATAATTCACGGAGAAGGGATTGAATGGGGTTTCTGTAAATACACCTAAGAGCAAATGTTTACTAATGCGCCAATAAGTCCTATACCAAGGTCAAGTCTCATAAGTCATTGCGGAAAAATGATAAACTGTTTATAACTGTTTAACAGTATTCAAAGAGCACCAAAGAATGATTGATTGAAGGACTGATTGATTGAGTGAATGTCATTAAATAAGGCAGGAAGATACTTGAACTTAAAGAAGCTGCAAGAGGCAAAAGATGAAATGGATGTGACTGTAAAGGTTTAAAATAATAGCATGGATGCAGATGGTTTTATATTTTTGTTTTGCATCTAATTGCAATCAACAGCAGACATCTGACACATTGACAGCATCAGCAAAATTGCTGCTGAGAGCACAGAATCTTTGTCTAAAAATAATCAGCCATTCTGTGCACCACTGTTTGTTATAATGGTAATCGATGCTGGAGGCTTTGAATTCCATCAATGTATAGATCTGTTCTGTTCTGCCTGGTGATTGTGTTCTGCACACACATACTCTCCCCGCTGAAGACAGAGCAGACGCACTGTGTGATTAAGATAAGCTCAGATTCTTTTCATACATTCCTTATCAGTTCTAATTCTCCACCAGCCAGAGATGTTTCACAGCGGTTAAAGATTAGTTCAGCTTCTCAGACGCCAAATCTGAGGGGTATTGATCAATAAATCAAATCAGGGGCAATCAATGGCCCAATAAGAAGAGTCTAGCCAATGCATTATTAGTGGCGCCCACAGAACAGGAGCTTTCATCAAAACATTGCTTTTCTGGCTCCTTTCCAGAAGCTGGTCTGGCTAATAGACTCCCACAGCAGTGGAGCTTCATCCCAGCAGAAGAGCAATAAATTTCTCATCAAACAGCCGATAGAGAGACAAGATGAACATCTGTTTTGCTGCAGTGAAACCCTGTGTTCTTCAGGATAAAATGCTACCTGCAAACCAGGTCTGACAGACCACCCCAAAGGCAGACTCCTCTCTCACCGAGTGCAGCTCTTTGTATTTGCCAGTTATTTCAATCCGTTAATTTAAGGTGACTTTGTATTCTTCACAGCTGCCTCTACAGCTTTATCAAAACATATCCCGGCTCAGTCGATATTAAGAACCATCCAGGGATCCCATACTATGAAGGCAATTTTATGATACCCATTATGTGGCAATGCTACTTCATTAAAAGCTGTTTATTCCCTCTAAGCACGGTAACGTACTATCCCTCAGCCATGAAGGATGGTCCTGCTGAAGACTCGAGACTGAGAAAGCCTTTTCTTTTAAAGAGAATTTCCGTGCAATATGTCTTTTCCAGCAAGACAACAAATCGCTGTGCTTTATTTAACAACTAAGCGCTTGAAGATTTTTACAGTCATCTGACTGATGGTTACAGCAGTCGTCTCTGTAACCTTTAAAGCACTGCAAATCTATGTCTTTTGTTGGACATCTGCAATCCAGCAGTTGAGTAATAAAGTAAAAAAAAATCTGCTTTCCTTTAGAGATCATTGCTACAAAAGGCTAAATCACTTAAAGGTTGGCAATTGTTCAACACTATATGCAAGTATTGTATTTGTACATGTCAGAAATGAAAAAAAAAAAAAACTGTCTGAAATGCGTTGCACGCATTGTGACCAGAATGATGTGACTTTTTTATATATATTATTTTGCGGATTATAAGACACACCGGACCATAAGACGCACACCAAATTTTGTGGTGGAAAATAGGTAATTTTTTTTCAAATAAAATGGTGCTGGGTTCATTCGTTTATCTGGGGGGCAGCTGCGGTGTAGAGGGGTCTCAGGAGGCAGGATCGCTGTGTCAGGAGTGTCAGGAGTCTGTGTCAGGAGGCTGGTGGCGGCGGCAGGAGTGAGGCGATGCTGTGGGCTCTGGCTTCTCATAAGATGTCGGCGCCAGTGAGCAAAGTCCCCTCCCTGTGGTGGGCTTCAGGAAAATTGCTGCCGGAGGCTCCCCGCTAAGCTCACTTCAAATTATAAGATACACAGCCATTTTCCTCTAAAAAATACAGTATATACAGGTGTTTTGCACAAAATTAGAATATCATCAAACGGTTAATTTATTTCAGTTCTTCAATACAAAAAGTGAAACTCCTATATTATATATAGTCATTACAAACAGAGTGATCTAATTCAAGTGTTTATTTCTGTTTATGTTGATGTTTATTGCTTACTGCCAAGCATTATCCAGGCAATATAAGTTATAAGGCACAAACCATTATTATCCACTATTATCCACAGCGCATCAAGATGCCACCTGATGAAGACAGCACAGTGCTGTCGAAACGTGTTGTGGATAATAGTGGATAATAAAAGATTGTGCCTTTTAACTTATATTGCCTGGATCTAATCTCTGCCTTAGCGCTACTTACAAGAGCGCGCTGTTTTCTTTTCTCTTTCACTTATCCCTCCCTGAGGGTGCGCGGCAGGAGCTGCTCTGGGCGAGACATTCCTGAAATCCTAACACCGACCATAGCCACAGGACCTGCGGTAGTGCAGTCACGTCTTCAGGACCCATCATCACGCGACTTCCAGTGTGCAACACAGGAGGACCTTACGCCGGCAGTGTGTCTCACCGCTGTGTCTCAAACAGACTGGACCAAACTTTACTTGGCGCTACAGCCCTCCGCTCTTCACTGTTTACTGTGGTTATGCAGGGGTGCATAATCCTAGAAGGTTAGTGGCCTCTTGGCTCAGCTACTAGCACTCTCCATTATTTTAAATGGTCCGACTCATGTGCGTTTCCTTCTCTTGTTTTATTTTGCATTAAAAAATTTGGGGGAGATTCACAAGGAGTGGACTGCTGCTGGAGTCATTGCTTCAAGAGCCACCACACACAGACGTATCCATGATATGGGCTACAAGTGTCGTATTTCTTGTGTCAAGCCACTCACGACCAATGGACAACACCAGAGGTGTCTTACCTGGGCCAAGGAGAAAAAGATCTCGACTGTTACTCAGTGTTCCAAGGTGTTGTTTTCAGATGAAAGTACATTTTGTGTTTCATTTGGAAATCAATGTCCCAGAGTCTGGAGGAAGAGTGGAGAGGCACACAATCCAAGGTGCTTGAGGTCTAGTGTGAAGTTTCCACAATCAGTGATGGTTTGGGGAGCCATGTCATCTGCTGGTGTAGGTCCACTGTGTTTTATCAAGACCAAAGTCAGCACAGCCGTCTACCAGGAAATTTTAGAGCACTTCATGTTTTCCTCTCCTGACAACCTTTTTGGAGATGGAAATTTCATTCTCCAGCAGGACGTGGCACCTGCCCACACTGCCAAAAGTACCAATACCTAGTTTAAAAACAACAGTATCACTGTGCTTGACTGGCCAACAAAGTCGCCTGACCTTAACCCCATAGAGAATCTATGGGGTATTATCAAGAGGAAGATGAGAGACACCAGACCCAACAATGCAGACGAGCTGAAGGCTGCTATCAAAGCAACCTGGGCTTCCATAACACCTCAGCAGTGGCTGATTGCCTCCATGCCACGTCGCATTGATGCAGTAATTGATACAAAAGGAGCCCCGACCAAGTATTGAGTGCATTTACTGAACATACATTTCAGTAGGCCGACATTTCGGATTTTAAAATCACTTTCAAGCTGGTATTATAAAGTATTCTAATTTACTGAGATAATGACTTTTGGGTTTTCATTGGCTGTAAGCCATAATCATCAACATTAACAGAAATAAACACTTGAAATAGATCAAGTGTCTGGTTGTAATGACTCTATAAAATATATGAGTTTCACTTTTTGTATTGAAGAACTGAAATTAACTTTTTGATGATATTCTAATTTTGTGAGAAGCATCTGTAATTAGAAGTTAGCAATAGCCTATATGCTAACATACATGAATTAATATATTTTTAACAAAAGTTATTAATTGTGAACTCAATATATGTTATTTTTATTACATAGTGTTTTCATGACTATTGAGGAGGAAGAAGGAATGGCCTGATGGCTCTCTTCTATATAGCCCTGTTTGTTGCTTGTTTTCTGAATATTCTATATTTGGCATGAAAAAGGCTGTGTTGTGGCTAAAACGTCACATTTTTTGACTTTTTTACAGTAATGTTCTATTAAAAGATTTATTATGGGAATACTCTGATGCCTTGCATACAATTTTTTTAACGTTTTTGCAGCTAGGTGGGAAGATGTCCCAAGGAAGCATGGAACTAATGGCATGATGTATGGGAGAGTTAAGGCTTCACATATTTCAGCAGGATATTGTTATAGAGAAATGCCCTAACGAAAACACAATTTTATCTTTATTACATTAAAAATACCGTATAACAGTATATAAGAAGAGAAAACTATTTTTTATTTAAATCAAGTTATCTATTTTACTTGCTTATATAGCACCATAAATTCTACAAAGCTTTACCAACATCATCATCATTGTCTCCATTGGGACTCACAATCTAGATTCTTTATCAATTTGTCTTTGAAATGTGGGAGGAAACTGGAGAACCAGGGGGAACCCCATGCAAACATGGGGAGAACATACAAAGTCCTTCCAGATGATGTTCTTGGTGGGATTTGAACCCAGGGCTGTAAAGCAACAGTACTAACCCCTGAGCCATCACATCGCCCAAATTCATACATGCAGAATGCAGATCCACGTTCCATAAATATAGATCATATTGTTCCATCAATTCTGCAGCTATATCCCATATGTGTTTAGAATTTTCTAAAATGGATACAAATTAAATAGTCACAGTTGTTTCAACAAATTTTGCATAAATCAAAAGTACAAACAAATATAGGAAAATTTGGAAAATGTCGTATCAGATGCATATGCCTTTTTCCTCTTGTGAACCACTTTTCCAGTCCACTGCCTCTTGAACCAATCATTCACTATGATAAACTGCTGAAGTCTGTCTTGTTCATGACAAATAGAAAGACAGTATTCTGAATGAACAAATTAGTGCTGCTTATTGAAGTTTATGAAGAAGGCATGGAGTAGGGAGGAGCAGAGAGAGAGAGTGGCAGAGAGTCACAGAAATAAGGCTCCTGATTTCTAGTCAGTGTTTTGTTTCACCTCATAGGAACAGTACTCAGCACTGCTGTATAATGTTCTCTATGCTACATCTGTTTCTGTGATTGTGCTGCATAGAGACAAGAGAGCAGGAATCCTCCATGCTACAAGACAGTAAAACAGCAGCTAGTTTTCGCCCAGCTGCTCAGAGACATCTAAAAATTAAAGCTGGTGCCTGGATAGGAAAACACTAGCAAGAAAAATGCAGGACACAAGTCATATAATGGCCAGATAGTGTTATTTCTCATAAAAGCACACAACGGCTTATTCTGAAAAGTCACTTGGAACAACAGGTACGCTTTAATACCATTTGTGATTTTGAAAAGTTTTTCTTTGTCTCTAAGTTGTTTTCTGGGATTTTCAATTGTGGCCTGTCCTTAAGATAGGCCATTATTGTGTAGTTGGTGTAATTGGTGTTGGTACTAAAATGTGGGCTTTACTAGTCAGCAAAAGCCATAGTGCTAGATGTTGGTAGTGCAGATGAGCAGGTCTTTTGAAGTTAGAATTTAAAATTAGCAATTTTGCATGAATCTCAGTAACGGATTGATCAGATTGTAATTGCTCGGAAAATACAGGTGGGGGTGATGGGAGAGAGAAGACCCCACTGACCATAAGAGCTTATACTCTACAGGAGAGAGAACCCTGCAGAAGACCTTACACTCTACAGAAGAGAAAGACTTACTCAGTGATAGAAACAATTCTACCGTACAAATTGCTCCACTGGAAACTGCTGATCTGTGATGGCCGAGGTACTGACCACCACTGTACAAGGTATGATAATTTGTTAGATGTCATAGCTGCGGGGTATTATGGGAGGCCTGTGTGGCAATGCAGAATGACCTTAGACTGCTCTCTGATTCTTAAACAGTGTGAGAAATAGTGCTGGGCAAGTTTTTTATTTTTTTGCACAAACGGCAAATTGAATTTCAAAATGTTCAAATTTGCGTGACACCACAAATGTCAGGAAATTTTACTTAAACTCGATCCTCTGTGGATTGACCCACTCATCTCTAGTTGGCAGTAGCAATAAAGTCATGTATTCTTAAAGGGAATCTGTCACCCCATTTTTTGCCTATAAGCTAATCTAACTTGTTTTTCTTACCTTTCAGGATACATCGGGGGGCTTATCTACAGCATTACAGAATGCTGTAGATAAGTCCCTAATGGCGGCGGCCTTAGCTTATAGGCCAAAAATGGGGTGACAGATTCCCTTTAACATTTCTGAAATGACACACCTGTTTAGCTCAACGCTAGACAGGCGCTATTTTATCTGCCATGCCAATCCCACCTCAAACCGCATTCTGATTTCTCAAAAAATATACTATGGTGAGATGAAGAACCAATTTTTAGAATATACTAGCTTGAAATAAAACATCATTATCAATTATTTTATGCCCATGAAAGATGTTTTCTGCTCATACGAGTTTCCCACTTGTCAAAAACAGTGACATAGCAGGTGGAAATGTCATAGTGTGAGATGAACAATCCACTAACAAGGTTTCCACATTCTATAAATAAGTACACCAAAGTGCAAAGACTTTACAAAAACAACGTGTCAGTGCATAAATATTCACATTACAGATTTTGTGCCCAACAGTCCGGAATTACTTTCATTGAAACATTTTGCTGTCTATTATAAATAAGGTCTCTTCCTGGAGCTTACAAAATGAGGGCTGCATACATGCAAGTCAATAAGATTTATTTGCAATCCCCCTTGGCCTAGGAGGCAAGGTTTCTGTCTACCTACCAAGCAACATGTGAACTAAGAGGGCACTGTAATAATGCTTGATCACAGGGTCAACCTTCATTTAAAGCTTAAAGAATGATTATGGCTTCTAAATTAAACTTTGCGTGTGGAAGTCATATCTGTGCTAGCAGTTCATTATCATAGGACTCTTAAAAAGAAAGGTAGATGGATGAACATGTTAATGAAGAATTAATATTTAATACGCTAAAATGTTCAAAACTCACTGAAAAATTATCAAGATATTTTAAAATTTGTAACAACTTTAATTAGCAGACCGTACAAAAACAGTATCTGCCACAGAACTATTAGTAGCCAAACATTTGTGTATATATAATATCTAACATATTTGTATATACCGGTAGATTCTGTCTAAACCATCATCTATTAAACTATTCTTTGCATTTCACTAATTTCATGTATGTAACTTGATTGGTTGAGATGTTTCATGTTCATAAAACATCTGGAAGTCCAGATAACCTCAAACTTATGGTATCAGTTTCCTCTTGTTTGTAATTAATGTATTTATCAGTTAATCCCCATACTGATGTTCATTCCACGAGATAGCATGAGCTGCGGGGAATCTGCACAGTCCCACTTGAAGCTCCAGCTGTAATTTCTTTTCTGCTGTCAATATTGATAATGAATAGTGTTGAGCATTCCGATACTGCAAATATCGGGTATCGGCCGATATTTGCTGTATTGGAATTCCGATACCGAGTTCCGATATTTTTGTGATATCTGAAATCGGAATCGGAAGTTCCCAGTGTATGGTTCCCAGGGTCTGGAGGAGAGGAGACTCTACTTCAGGCCCTGGGATCCATATTCATGTAAAAAATAAAGAATAAAAATAAAAAATATGGATATACTCACCCCTCCGGCGGACCCTGGACCTTAGCGGTGTAACCGGCAGCCTCCGTTCCTAAGAATGCAGTGAGTGTACAGGACCTGCGATGACGTCGCGGTCTTGTGATTGGTCGTGTGAACGCTCATGTGACCGCTCACGTGACCGCGACGTCATCGAAGGTCCTTCACTCACTGCATTCTTAGGAACGGAGGCTGCCGGTTACACCGCTAAGGTCCAGGGTCCGCCGGAGGGGTGAGTATATCCATATTTTTTATTTTTATTCTTTATTTTTTACATGAATATGGATCCCATGTCCTGAAGGAGAGTTTCCTCTCCTTCAGACCCTGGGAACCATCCAGGATACCTTCCGATATTTGTGTCCCATTGACTTGTATTGGTATCGGGTATCGGTATCGGCGATATCCGATATTTTTTGGATATCGGCCGATCCAATCCGATACCGATACTTTCAAATATCGGAAGGTATCGCTCAACACTAATTATGAACAAATCCACTTTAAAGTCATAGATTATACATCTAACAGAGTGATATGAATATGTAAGTGTGTGGCAGTGTAGGATTCATATAATTCCCCAATCTTTTCCGGAACACATAATTAGGCACAATAAGGGAAGGTGCAGACAGCTGTATTATCGGTCTGGGTGCAATCCGACACAACACCAGATCACACCCAGACCAACGATTTTCTATGCGGCTGTGTATGTGTCCGATCTTTTCTTTGAACAGAGTCTGTCCAAGGAAAAATCGCTGCATGTCTGAGTTTAATATGATATTCAGATCACACTCAACCATGCAAGTCAGGAAGTCTGTGGAAAACATCACACTACACTCAGATGGCATCTGCGTACAGTCGTATTTCTGCACGCACTGACACAGTAAAGAAAATGGAGACATTTTGTTCTCTATCTTCTCATCACAGTGTGATCCAATTCTCTCATCGGAAATCATCGGATCACACTATGCTGACACTCTGAGCAAACACTAATCACAATTTGATCAGAGTGTCATTTACATAACAGGCGCCTGATTTTCTCAGATGAGAGAATCTACAACCATCTGCTTCTGCCCTTAGACCAACTTTCAACTTCAAGCTTCAAGTACTCCCAACAGGTCAAGGTGTGAGAGTAACACCTGACATACGTATTAAATGGCTTTCGGCCGAACTATGCATTTTTTTATTATTTAAATGCAGAAAAAATTTAAAAAAGAAGCATCTACGAAATAGTTTTGTCTAAATAACTTCCCAGAGTTTTGTGCCTACAGTTCCTATGCTGAACTATATGTCTCCATGCTAACACACGATACATTTTTAATTGTAGTTCTTAAAGGAATTACCGGTAGTACTGTTATGTTGCAATGCTGGGGTTCTGACTTAAAATCCCACCATGAACAACATCTGCAAGCAGTTTACATGTTATCCCCTTGTTTGCGTGGGTTTCCTCCAGGGTCTTCTATTTCCTCCCACAATCCAAAGATATACTGATAGGGAATTTAGATTCTGAGCCCCATCAGGGACAGCAATGGTAATGTCTGTAAAATGCTATAGAATATGGACTATGTGAGTAAAATAATCTAAATTGGTATTTGTGTGTGACTTAATTGATGAGATGCGTGAATCGATTTGCAGGATCCTGATCCAGTGGCCACATCAGAAAACTATAACCCTTAGACAAGAGCTCTGCAAACAGCAACATGACTGATGGAATCGCTGTTGCTTTCTCTGATTTGTTAACCTAGTGTGACATTATCATTGAAGCGATGCACACATGACAACACACAGGGACTACTAATCCATTGATTTCCTGGTGGTGGGCTTGAAGAAACTGGCTGCCAGAGATCTCATTGAGCCGACTTCTCAATCTGCGCATGCAAACCCTATAGCGTCCATTTACCTGAACCCCACCAACAGGAAATCAATGCACTCCACTCTTGCCTCAGACAGCAGTCTGCTGCGGCTGCGCTATGAAGTGGACCATTTGCTGTAGGAGTTCCTCCATGTTGTCCGTGAGCCGCAGTTGTAATGTTGCAGGCTTAATCATGGACATGCAGCTTTCTTTGGGGCATGCCTTAGTTCACACTGCCCAAATTCTTCACTGTATCCTAGGCAGCGGCTTTCACGATGTGAAGTGCAGTAATAAGGCAGTGACCCAAGATAGTTCAACTCACATGTCTTTATTTTGACAGCTTACAAAAATAAACTGAAATGTTATCCTCTGGTTCAGAGCTGGACTGTTCGAGGTCAGGGTTCACACGCTCAGGTCCTGAAGCAACTCCCATTGATCCTCTAGGAAGGTCCTGAAGTTGCTGGAACTATAAAAGGTTTGCATGGCCGCACGGCCATGCGCCAGTATCAATCTTTGCCATGAGCTTTGCGCCAGTGTGGTCATGTATGCTTGTGGCCAGGGCCCGGCTAAAATAAGCCACTAGAATACCGGCACCTCCGGTGAGGAATTGTTTGTGTGCTTCTCTGACTGCATGACTACTGACTGCTATCAGCTCAGCAGTTAGCTGTGTATCTATCACGGCGACTCTGTGAAGTAACAGAGCTCGCTTATACCGCCATATAGTGCCATTGGCTAGCAGCAGGTGGACCCCGGGCTGCGAACGCACCAATAATAACATCTATATTTACTCGGTGCATTCTACCAGCCTTAACATAATACTAGCGCCAGGGTCTGGCTAGTAAATGGCGGAACAACAGCAATCTTTGCGGTGCATCCAGCAGCTGGAGGGTAGATTGGCGGCTCTCGAGCGCTCAATCTCAGCAGTGGATGTTACCGCAGTTGCTGTTCAGGCTGCTAGCGTGGCTGCAGGAACTTTGTCCACTGCCACCCCTGTTCTGACTCTTTCTCGCCTCCTGCTGCCAGAGAAATTTTCTGGAGATAGTAAATCTTGTAGGGGTTTCATGAGCCAGTGCTCTATACATCTTGAGCTTCTGGACGCAGGTTTCTCCACAGAGCGGGCAAAGGTGGGATTTAAAGTGTCTCTCCTCTCGGACAGGGCGTTGGAGTGGGCTAGCCTCTGTGGGAGCGTGGTGATCATGTGGTGCAGAGTGCTCCGCTGTTCCTGAGCACACTGAAACTGGTCTTTTTAGGACCTTGAGTCACCCATGATATGGCGCTCCAACTGTTGGCATTGACTCAGGGCTCGTCCTTGGTCAGCCATTTTGCCGTCCACTTTCTCACCCTAGCATCTGAGCTGGAGTGGTCAGATAAAGCCCTTGTCCCTATATTTTGTAGGGGGCGGACTGACCACGTAAAGGACGCTCTGGCCACTAGGGAGATTCCCGCCACACTGGAGGAGTTAATAACTGTGTCCACTCGTATTGACCTCCGTTTTCACGAGCGGAGGTTAGAGCGAGCCCAGTGTAGGCAGAGGTTTTGGCTGGCTCCCACCTTCGCCAAACCTTTGGAATCTCCGGTCTTGGTCCCTGAGTCACATGAGACCATGGAAGTATCACGAGTGGGATCTAAGTCCGGACCACTCGTGCACTCACAGTCTGTCATGTTTGCCAGCAGTCAGGACATCTTGCCACCAGATGTTCCCAGAAACGTCAGTGTCTAGTGGTAGTAGGTGGAGGTACACTTGACACGGCAATGTTTGCCTCCAAATTGTCCTTTAAGGGGACAATTACTATAGGCTCATTCTCCCACTCGGAAGAGCTCTGCATGGATTCTAGGGCGTAGGGCAATTTTATGTCTTCTGCCTTCCCCCAACGTCACGCAATTCCCCTGGTAATGCTAGCTCAGCCAGTTACCGTACGAGTGGTGAATGGGTCGACACTGCCCTCTCAGATAACACACCAGACCATCCCTTTCTCTCTGTCCATGTCGCCATCTCATCAGGACATAATATCTCTGTTTGTCATTCCTGAGGGAATTGATGAGGTCCTGTTAGGGATACCTTGTCTACGGTACCACTCTCCTCATATCGAGTGGTCCACAGGCAGAATTTTAGGATGGGGTAAATCTTGTGGGGTAGATATCAGAGGGAAAACGTTCAGGTTGCTACTACTGAGGTACCTGCAGATCTATCCTCTCTCCCCAAGCAATATTGGCCCTATGCGGACATGTTCTCCAAAAGGGCTGCGGAGACCCTTCCGCCTCACCGTCCCTATGACTGTCCTATTGACCTCTTGCCTGGTGCTGAGCCTCCCCTGGGTTGAGTCTATCCGTTATCTCTCCCGGAGACAGATCAATGTCTCTGTACATCCAGGAGAATCTGGCAAGAGGATTCATTAGGAAGTCAGTGTCACCTGCAGGGGCTGGGTTCTTCTTCGTGCAGAAGAAGAAAGGGAACTACGTCCATGCATAGACTACAGGGGTCTTAATGCCATCACCATTAAGAATAAGTATCCCCTGCCCCTGATATCTGAGCTCTTTGATAGGCTTCGGGGAGCAAGGGTATTTACAAAATTAGATCTGCGGGGTGCTTACAACCTGATTCGCCATCCGTGAGGGGGACGAATGGAAGACGGCTTTTAACACCAGGGATGGGCACTATGAATATCTAGTGATGCCCTTTGGGCTCTGTAATGCCCCAGCCATTTTCCAAGACTTTGTAAACGATATCTTCCGGGTTATGCGTTCCACCTCGGTCAGAGTCTATCTGGATGATATTCTCATCTACTCTCCAGATATTGACTCCCACCGGAGAGGTGTTTGCAAAGTCTTTGACCTGTTACAAGCTAATTCCCTCTATGGCAAGTTGGAGAAATGTGTGTTTGAGCACACCTTTACCTTTCTTGGGCTATATCATCTCCGCCCAGGGATTGGCTATGGATCCTGCCAAACTACAGGCTGTGATGGACTGGCAAGAACCCCATTCTCTTAAAGCGGTGCAGCACTTTATGGGGTCATTAACTATTATCACCAGTTCATTCCTCATTTCTCAACTCTGGTAGCTCCCTTGGCAGCCCTCACCAAGAAGGGAGCAAATCCCAAATTGTGGTCTGAGGAGGTCTCCAAGGCCTTCATTTCTATTAAGTCCCATTTTGCTAGCGCTCCCATCCTACACCGCCCCGATGTAGAGAAGCCGTTTATAATGGAGGTGGATGCCTCTTCCGTTGGTGCTGGAGCAGTCCTCTTTCAAAAGGATGCTCAAGGTCAGAAGCATCCTTGCTTCTTCTTTTCCAAGACCTTCACACCAGCGGAGAGGAATTATTCCATCGGGGACAGGGAGTTGCTAGCAATGAAGTTGGCCTTCTCTGAGTGGAGACATCTTTTGGAGGGGACTCGCTATCCTTTCCAAGTATTCACAGACCACAAGAATTTAGTTTACCTACAAACAGCCCAGCAGTTAAATTCTCGCCAGTCCAGATGGTCCTTGTTCTTCTCCCGCTTCCATTTCACCCTCCATTTCCTTTCCGAGGAGAAGAACATTTGTGCCGATGCTCCCTCTCGCTCTGTTGTATCATCTAAGGAGGAGGAAGAGGAGCCTCAGCTTATTGTCCCTACCAAGAGTCTGAGAACTGTGGCCTCGGTTTCGCTAGAGTCTTGCCTCCAGGCAAGACTTTTGTACCATCCAGTCTGCGTCCGGAGGTTCTCTCTTGGGCTCATTCGTCCAGGGTGGGTGGACATTTTGGGTCCAAAAGGACATCTGAGTTACTGGGGAGGACATACTGGTGGCCGCATATGGCCCGTGACGTCGCAACCTATGTTCGGGCGTGTGTCTCCTCGTCAACAGCCAGCTGGGTTGCTTTACCCCCTGCTGGTGGCGGACAGGTCCTGGGAGATGGTCGGGATGGATTTTGTGGTGGGCTTACCCAAGTCTCATAGCTGCACCATTATTTGGGTAATCACCGACCATTTTTCCAAAATGGTGCACTTGGTGCCGCTTCCATGGCTACCTTCTGCACAGGCGCTGGCAGCATTGTTCATCAAACATATCTTTCGCCTACACAGTATGCCGGACAAAATTGTCAGTGACCGGGGTCCCCAGTTTGCGTCTCGATTCTGGAGAGAGCTTTGTCGTCTGCTCAGCATTGAGTTGAATCTCTCCTCGGCATATCATCCTGAGACAAATGGGTTGGTAGAGAGGGCCAACCAGACTCTGGTCATATATCTACGTCATATTGCTTCTACCAGGCAGGATGACTGGGCATCCTAGCTACCGTGGGCGGAGTTTGCGCTAGACAACGCCGTAGCCGGCTGCACCGGTCAGACTCCATTCTTCCTTAATTACGGCCAGCATCGCTCGCTTATACCGCCATATAGTGCCATTTGCTAGCAGCAGGTTCTCCTCCTGCACGGTGGACCCCGAGCTGCGAACGCACCAATAATCACATCTATATTTACTCAGTGCGTTCCACCTGCCTTAACACAGTCAGTATCAATCAGTTGCCATAGGTGACCGCACTACTGTGTAACTCATGGGCGGGGCAAATGGCTTTGCTCTCTATGGCTCTGACCGTGTTCAGTCTCACACAGACCTGACATACACAGAGCTCCTGCTCTGCTGCTTGAAAAACGAAATAATGACACACCCAAACCTTAACTGAAAATTTAAATGTAAATTGTGGTTATGGGCTCCCAAGACCCAGACTGGAGGAAAAGATCCATCCACCTACCTTCCTACTCCTACAGATCTCTCCAAAAATAAGCCCATGTCAGGTTTTCCCAAATCTGACTTGGTCAAATAGCTTGACCAAGTCCACACTCTCTTTCACTTTGCATTGTAACCACAGGTTCAGTATGTTTCTATGCACATTCTGGGTTACACATAACGATCCTCATATATGATCTCCCTCACTGCCTCACATTATATATATACATTTGTGCCAACCATCTTAACTAGCACTCGATAATCCCGTCAGAAAAGTCATTTTCAGGTTGTCACTAATATATATATATATATATATATATATATATATATATATATATATATATATATATATATATATATATATATATATATATGTATATATATATATATGTATATATATACATATATAGTGCCTTGCTACAATATTCGGCCCCCTGGAACTTTTCAACCTTTTCTGACATATCATGCTTCAAACATAAAGATGCCAAATGTAAATTTTTGGTGAAGAATCAACAACAAGTGGAACACAATTGTGAAGTTGAACGAAATTTATTGGTTATTTTAAATTTTTGTGGAAATTCAAAAACTGAAAATGGGGCATGCAATATTATTCAGCCCCTTTACTTTGAGTGCAGCAAACTCAATCCAGAAGTTCATTGTGGATCTCTAAATGATCCAATGTTGTCCTAAATGCCTAATGATGATAAATATAATCCACCTGTGTGTAATCAAGTCTCCGTATAAATGCACCTGCTCTGTGATAGTCTCAGGGTTCTGTTTGAAGCACAGAGAGCATCATGAAGACCAAGGAACACAACAGGCAGGTCCGTGATACTGTTGTGGAGAAGTTTAAAGCTGGATTTGGATACAAAATGATTTCTAAAACTTTAAACATCCCAAGGAGCACTGTGCAAGCGATCATATTGAAATGGAAGGAGTATCATACCACTGCAAATCTACAAAGACCCGGCCATCCCTCTAAACTTTCATCTCAAACAAGGAGAAGGCTGCTCAGAGATGCAGCCAAGAGGCCCATGATTACTCTGGATGAACTGCAGAGATCTACAGCTGAGGTGGGACAGAAGAAAGCCATTTCTCAAAGATACCCAGAAAAAGTGTTGTTTAAAGTTTGCAACAAGCCACCTGGGAGACACACCAAACATGTGGAAGAAGGTGCTCTGGTCAGATGAAACCAAAATCGAACTTTTTGGCAGCAATGCCAAATGATATGTTTGGCGTAAAGGCAACACAGCTCATCACCCTGAACAGACCATCCCCACTGTCAAACATGGTAGTGGCAGCATCATGGTTTGGGCCTGCTCTTCTTCAGTGGGGACAGGGAAGATGGTTAAAATTGATGGGAAGATGGATGGAGCCAAATACAGGACCATTCTTGAAGAAAACCTGTTGAAAACCTGTAGGAATCTGCAAAAGACCTGACCATGGGATGGAGATTTGTCTTCCAAGAAGAAAATGATCCCAAACATAAAGCAAAATCTACAATTGAATGGTTCACAAACAAACCTATCCAGGTGTTAGAATGGCCAAGTCAAAGTCCAGACCTCAATCCAATCGAGAATCTGTGGAAAGAGCTGAAAACTGCTGTTCACAAACGATCTCCATCAAACCTCACTGAGCTCGAGTTGTTTGCCAAGGAAGAATGGACAAGAATTTCAGTCGCTCGATGTGCAAAACTGATAGAGACATACCCCAAGCGACTTGCAGCTGTAATCACAGTAAAAGGTGGCGCAACAAAGTATTTAGTTAAAGGGGCTGCATAATATTGCATGCCTCACTTTTCAGTTTTTGAATTTCCACAAAAATTTAAAATAAGCAATAAATTTTGTTCAACTTCACAATTGTGTTACACTGGTTGTTGATTCTTCACCAAAAAATTACATTTGGTATCTTTATGTCTGAAGCATGATATGTGGGAAAAGGTTGAAAAGTTCCAGAGGGCCGAATACTTTCGCAAGGCACTGTATATCTTATATTAGTGACATCCAGAAAGTGTATTTGCTGACTGGATTATCAAGCACTAGCTAAGATGGTGTCACAATTCCTCCGTTCAGTGAGTGATTGCTATGCTGTATATGGAAACTGGGTTATGCTGAGTTGTCAGTGTTTTTGATTGACTGCTTGGCTGTCCAATCCTGTGATGGGCATGCTGAGCTGTCGTTGCTTCAAGTGACAGCCCAATCTGTGACTGGGAGGTGTGGGACTTCCTCCAGGTGATCTGTGTTCTGGAGATTGCCCAAGCTATTTAACTGAGCTATCTGCCCCTGATCCCTGCCAGACATAGTTTATGCTCCCTGGTGAGTGTTTGCCTGATTTTGCTGTTCTGAGTTCTGATCTTATCCTGCCTGACCATTTGGACAGTGTTCTGACAACCCATTTGTCTTGACTTTTTTGCTTTGCTCCTCTAGTCTGGAGGGTCGGCCAGCATACCTTAAAGATTTCGGAGATGAGTTCTCAGAAAAAGAGGCAGAGATACTACCTCCCCATCATCCTTATGATTGTGAATTGATCTTATTGCTTAAAGCTCACCTGTATAATTTGTCAAGACTCAAGACTTGAATAGACCACTTTTAAGAAATATGTAAAGGATTATGCAAATGAAATGAAAATTTAAGGAAGGCTCATATCCACCTGCCTGTAGCTGCTGGTCTCTTCTTTGTGAAAAAAAAAAGATGGGGGCTCCGCCCTTGCGGTGATTTCTGTGAACTAAACAAAATTACGGTTAAAAATACTTACCCATTTCCACTCATCCCTGACCTACATAATCAGCTTTCTAGGGTTAAATGTTATTCTAAACATGATCTTAGAGGGGCTTATAATCTGATTCATACCCGGGAGGGTGAGGAGTAGAAGACAGCATTTTTAACGTCTGAGGGACTATTTGAGAATCTGGCCATGCCTTTTGGTTTAACAAATGCACCTGCTGTGTTTCAGAACTTTATGAATGACATTTTTTCAGATCGTATTAGAATGTTTATTGTGGTATACCTTGATGGCATTATAATTTTTTCATCTGATCTGAGTTCATACTGTGAGCATGTTTGTTATGTTTTACAAAGACTGACTCATGGAAAATTCTTTGTTTTCCAAATCAGAAAAGTGTACCTTTTCTATTCACGAAATACCAATCTTCAGGTGGATGCCTCAGAGGTTGTGCTGGGTTCTTTTTTGTCTCAAGTTCCTAAACCCTTATTAACTTACGGCCATATGCAATTTTTTCTAGGAAATTTTCATCTGCTGAGAGAAATTATAATGTTGGAAATCGTGAGCTGCTCGCTGTCAAGTTAGCTTTTGAAGAATGGAGGCATTTTTTGGAGGGAGCACTTCATCAGGTCACGGTTGTTGATCATAAAAATTTAGCTTATATTGAATCTGGTAAACATTTAATCCCTAGACAGGTCAGGTGATCCTTATTTTTTTCTAGATTAAATTTTTACATCACGTTCAGTCCGGGTTCTAAGAATGTTAGCGCTTTGTCACGTAGCTTTGATTCAGTTTCTCATCCAGAATACCCTTCCGCCATTCTTCCTCAGGGTATAGCAATTTCTATGGTGGAAATGGAGGCTGAGATTCATGAAATCCAGTTATACTGTCCTATGAAAACTGGGTCATGCTGACTTGTCCTTGTTTTTGATTGACAGCTCGGCTGTCCAATCTTGTGATGGCAGTGCTGATCTGTTGTTGCTTTCATTGACAGACTGGCTGTTCAATCTGTGATTGAGAAGTGCAGGACTTTCTCCAGGTGTTCTGTGTTCTGGATATTGTCAAAGCTATATAACTGAGCTATCTGCCCCTGATCCCTGCCAGACGTAGTTAACATCTAGGAGAACTAATTACAGATCTTCTGTTCATGTAGGCCTGCACAATCCTTCTGTCTTTACAAATAATCCTAGACAGATGTTGAGATCAGGGCTCTGTAGTTTGGTTTCATTTGGAAAGGCTCATTAAAGGATTGATATTGACTTTTAGAATTGCTACTTACAGTAGGCGGCACTAGCGTATCTGCTCTACTTCTCTGAGAAGAGGCTATTTTCACACTTAATTTCCAAAGGGAGCATTGTATGGCATATGAGTCTCTCTACACCAACTTGTGTGACACTTTTTACAAAAAGAAACTTTATCCATTAGTCCCTGCCACAGGCCTCTCACCCAGCTAACCATTTCATCTGCATTGCACTGATGGGCACAAACCCTGAAACATGTAACATTTGTCTGCAAATTGAGGTTCGAGTTTGGCTTCATACCTTGAGTCATGTGTCATGTCTCATTCATAGGACAAAATATAACGTTTAGGATTGCTACTTCAAATAGGTGGAACTAGAGACCCTGTTCTTCTCCTCTATTAATAGGAAATTTGCACACACATGGATATTTAAGATTAAATTATGATTATTTTTTTTATCTAATAGCATGTCATTTTGATAGCTACCAAAGCTAAGCATAGTTGCTATTTACTTTTTCACATCAGACCTGGGAGTTAGTCTTCATTGCAGTGAAAAGCTCTAGTTTATCCTATAGTCCAGTATACAATTAGAAAAGTAAAAGTGAAAAGTGCAGGGACCTATTTGGAAAGAAATTGATTTACAATAAAAAGCCAGTGACAAATGAAATTTGTTTCATTGACTTTATACTCATTATCTTAATTTACGGAAATGGCTTGCAACGGTATACCAGCAGACTGCAGTTTACAAAGGCCTTTTGTACAGCTTTATTATTCAAAGGAGACTGCTGACATAGTGAGTTTGTTAAAGTACACCTGTCACCTACATATACTGAGAGCAGCCATGCAAACATTAACGATAAAATGAATCTGACGATGTGCATTATATCCTGAAACGTGTGCTGTTTTACTGGATGTTTGCAAGTGTACAATAATTCAATTATGACTGTATGTATCTTTCTCAATCCCCTGATAATTATAAATTAAATGGTCACTCACATTTCAACAAACTTTAAATCAATAGTACAAAAGAATATAAGAAACTTTATACTATATCTTATCAGGAAAAGTTGCTTCTTTCTCCACTTATAAAGCCACTTCTTCTCTTTCCCCTGCCTCCTGAACTCATCTTCCACTCTGAAAGACAGCTTAAATCTGTCTTGGTCAAGCAAGATAGACTGTTCACTGAAGTATCAGGTTACAGCACCTATTAACCCCTTTACCACTCAAGGTAGTTTGCACCTTAATGACGGACCAATTTTTACAATTCTGACCAGTGTCATTTTATGAGGTAATAATGTAATAGGATGCAGGTACTGAGTATGTCACCACGGAACAGACAGACCAACTGTTGAGGGGAATTTATTAACAGGGGTAAAATTCTCCTCGCAGGGAGTTAACAGGGGGTTAATGGAGTCAAACAGTAAACAGTAAACAACTAAGCGGAATCAAAAGGGTTAACGAGTGTTCTGGTAACTTATCAGCCCAGGGAGATCCTGACTGGAGGGTCCTTTTTCCAACGTGGATACAGTCACCAGCAGGGCTTGAGATTCTGGTCTTTTCTGTGTCTCCTGGAAAGTCTCTGCAGCCTGTTCTTCTCAAAGTGAAACTGGAACCAGGAAATAGCACAGCCTCCGTCGCTGCTGCAGGAGCCTCTGTGTACCAGGCTGACAGTCTCTCTGTAATAACGCTGTCACACACACACTGGGCAGTTACTTATCACACTCAGGGATCTTTGCTTGTCACTGCGGTCATCAGGGCTGCACAGTCACTGTCTCTGATTCAGGAGGCTTCCAAATCTACATCCCCACATCCAGCCTTCACTCTGGTGAGTATCTCAGCCTCAGTGCCCTCACGGGGAGCACTACTTTTAGGGGAGCATGGTGCTGCAGCCTGCCCTCTCTTTGGCGCGCTGCCTTCTCTCTGCTCTCCCGCTCTTTTCTCACCACTCCCCTCTCTCTTCCCAGCAGTCCCCTGGTCCCCTCTGTCCAGGGCAGAACGTCTTCCCCCCAACAACCCAGCTGTCGGACTATGTGGTTCCAGGCAAGGAGCAGGGAAAGCAACCTCCTTACAATAACTCTGGAATGCTTCAACAGATCCCACTGATTCTAAAACTGTTTTCTCATGGCATATTGTACATCATGATAGTGGTAAAATGTGTTCTAAATTACTTGTGTTTATTTGTGGAAAAAATGGAAATTTGGTGAAAATTTTGAAAATATTGTAATTTTCAAACTTTGAGTTCTTATGCCCTTTAATCAGAGAGACGTATCACACACATTAGTTAATAAATAACATTCCCCACATGTCTACTATACATCACCAAAACTGTTTTTGTTAGAAAGTTACAAGGGTTAAAAGTTGTTTAGCGATCTCTCATTTTCCAGCAAAATTTACAAAACAATTTTTTAGGGACCACATAACATTTGAAGTGTGTTTATGATAGAAAATACCCAAAAGATACAACATTCTAAAATCTGCACCCCTAAAGGTGCTCAAAACTACTTTCAAGAAGTTTATTAACCTTCAGATGCTTCACAGGTTTTTTTGGAATGTGGAAAAAAAATAACATTTAAATTTTTTTCACAAAAAAGTTACTTTAGACCCATATTTTTTTAATTTTACAAGGGTAACAGGAAAAAATGGACTCCAAAATTTGTTGTGCAATTTTTCGTGAGCATGCCAATACCCCATATGTGGGAGTAAACTACAGTTTGGGTGCACAGTAAGGCTTGGAAGTGAAGGAGAGTCATTTGACTTTTTGAATGCAAAATTTGCATTAATCATTAGTGAACGCCATGTCCCGTTTGGAGAGCCCCTGGTGTGCCTGAACAGTGGAAACTTCTCAAAAGTGATGCCATTTTGTAAACAAGACCACTCAATATTTAAATGTGTGGTGAGCACCTTGAACGTCCAGATGCTTCACAGAAGTTTATAATGTTGAGCCATGAAAATAAAAAAAATAACATTTTCCACACAAAAATGTTTTTTGGCCCAAAATTTTGCATTTTTATAAGGGTAACAGGAGAAATTGCATCTTATAATTTGTTGTGTAATTTATCCTGAGTACACTGATACCTCATGTGTAGGAGAAAACTACTGTTTGGACATACCGCAGGGCTCGGAAGGGAAGGCGCGTCATTTGACTTTTGAATGTAAAATGTGCTGGAATCATTAGCGGACTCCATGTCCCATAGGGAGAGCCCCTAATGTGGCTAAACAGTGGAAATCCCCTACAAATGAAACTAGACCACTCAAGGAATGTATTTAGATGTGTTGTGAACACTTTGAACCCCTAGGTGCTTCACAGAAGTTTATAACGTTGAGCAGTGACAGTAAAAAAAATCACATTTTCCCCACAAAAAATTTATTTAGCCCCAAATTCTTTATTTTCACAATGTTAACGGGAGAAATTGCATCATACAATTTGTTGCTCAATTTCTCCTGAGTACGCCGATACCCCATATGTGAGGGAATACTACTTTTGAGGCACAGTGCAAAGCTCATAATGGAAGAAGTGCAATATTGGAGTTCAGATTTTGCAGGAATGGTTTGAGGGTGCCAGAACAACAGAAATCCTCCATATGTGAACTCATTTTACAAACTACACTCTCCAATGAATTCATCTAGGGATGCAGTGATCATATTGACACCACATGTGCCTCATGGAATTTTATACAATTGAGTGGTAAAGAAAGAATAAATTACGTTTTTACCACAAAAATTTAGTTTTAGGCTACTTTCACACTAGCGTTGTGCACTGCACGTCGCTATGCGTCGTTTTGTAGAAAAAACGCATCCTGCAAAAGTGCTTGCAGGATGCATTTTTTCTCCATAGACTTGCATTAGCGACGCAGTGCGACGCATTGCCACACGTCGCAACCGTCGCGTGACGGTTGCGTTGTGTTGCGTCGGTCCGTCGCCACCAAAAAACGTTGCATGTAAAGTTTTTTGGTGCGTCGAGACCGTCATTTCCGACCATGCATACGCGGCCGGAACTCCGCCCCCGCCTCCCCGCACATCACAATGGGGCAGCGGATGCGTTGAAAAACAGCATCCGCTGCCCCCGTTGTGCTGCGCTTTCACTGCTTGCGTCGGTACGTCGCAACGACGCAATTCGTCGTGCGCCGTACGACGCTAGTGTGAAAGTAGCCTTAGCCCCAAGTTTTTAATTTTTCTAAGGGCTAATAGGAACATTTTTTACAACTAACTGAGGTCCATTTTTCCTGAGTGCGCCAATACCCTACATGTAATCGGGAGATATTTTTCAGGCACAGTACAAAGCTCATTAGGGAAGGAGCGCCATACTATAGTGCAAATTTTACTGTTATGGTTTGCGGGTGCCATTGACTCACTGGGAGAGCCCCTGAGTTGCCAGAACAGCAGAAACCCCCAGAAGTGACCCTATTTTACAAACTACACCCCTCAACGAATTCATGTAGGGCTGCAATGATCATATTGACACCATGGGTGCGTCACAGAATTTTATACCATTGGGCAGTGAAGAAAAAAAATATTTTTTACCACAAAAATTTTGTTTTAGCTAGAGAGTTTACATTTTCGCACAATAAGTGGGTAAAAATGGCACCATAATTTGTCCCACAATTTTTACTGAATGTGGAAATACCCCATATGTGGCTGTACAGTACTGCTTAGCAAACATGGTGAGACTCAGAAGTGACAGAGCTCTATTTGCCTCCTGGAGCGCAGATTTTCCTACAATAGTTTGCGGACTCCATGTGCAGGACCCCTAAATGCTAGAAGAGCGAAATCCGTACCTCCAGAAACCCCAATTTGGAAATTATACCCCTTTAGGGATTTATCTACAGGTGTAGTGACGATTTTGACTCCATGGGTGTTTTCCAGAAACAAGCAGCAATGAATATTGCCAAGTGAAAATTGTAAACTGCCGTTGTAGTGACCAGTACGTTGTAGTGACCAATACGTTATGCCCAGCTCATGCTTCTGGAGACCCGCACCTGTAAATTAGGCTGTCTCTCATCACTTCAGAAATGCCAAACATGTGGACTCTATGTAGGTTTATGCACACTGTGGGGCTCAGAAGGGAGGAGGGCTTTTGGAATTGGTAGCACAGAATTTGTTTAATTTCTTTTGAATGTTTGACACCAAAAAACCTTCTATACCAATATAAAAAAAAACCAAGGAAGGAAAAAAAACTAGAATACACACAGAAAAAGAATGTCCATTCCCAAATGGGTTAAAAATACATTTTTATTTAAGCAATTTAATAGACAATAATAGTCATATAAATAGTCAGAAACGTATTGCACAAAGAGGAATACACAAAACAGGGACAGAAAATAAAAGTGGGACACCCGAAAATTGCAAAGCAATATATAAATTACAATACTGATATAAATTATCTGCTTACATGGGGATATCATGTGCCCAAGTATACCCAATATCAATGTAATTGCAAATAAAGTCCATGTGCTATGAATATAGTAAAAATAAGCCACATGGTTAATATAGACACAATCTGATATCCCTATGAATTGCAGAAAGATATAATGAAGCACAGTGTCACATAATTCAGATAATAGATCTTATAAGTACTATCTAAGGGCCCCTTCACACTGTGCAATCAAAGTCTGAACGAGCGTTCGATTTGTGACGTTTATCCGTCCTCGTTCCGAGGTTGCAAAGTGTGACATGGCGTTACGATTTGCGACGCAGCCCAGCATCGTACGATGTGAAAGAAAGAGCAGAACTTTCTTTCGTCGTAAATGTCTCGCTGTGGCGGTCGAAATCGTAGTATGTGACGGCGGTCATACGAGCTCGTAATGCGACTACGTGGGTTGGGCTTCCGCATACCTGTCTCCTGATTGGGCGTGACGTTTTAGCACGCCCATGCTGGTAATACGTCACGCTCGGAGTCGTAGGACTATGGCGGTGTGAAGGGTAGCGTACGATTGCGACGCGTGACGTTCACATCGCAACTACGTCAGAAAAAGCGTTAACATCGTAGAGTGTGACCGCTGGCTACGAGCTCGTACTGCGATGTCGAATATGACGCAAATGCGTCGTAATCGTAGCAGAATCGACCAGTGTGAAGGGGCCCTAAAGCATAACCAAAAACAAGTAAAGCAATGCATATTTACCTCCAAGTGTAGGTATCCAGGTGCCCACCACACCGCGTCGGGGATGCTAATGAAGAGGCCCCGAGTGACGGCTGTGGTGCGTCTGTCTTAGGCCCCCAGGTCTAATTCGAGGTATGAGGGGCACATTATAAAAGCGATTACTGCAGCGTTTGCAGGGACCCGAACTAAAAGAGCCACCTTGACAGAATGCAGCATTAGTGATGCACAAGGTGGCTCTTTTAGTTAAAAACGCCTGGGGGTGACAGGTTCCCTTTAACCTGCCCAATTCCAGCCTTGCTGAAGCATCCCCAGATCATCACCGATCCTCCACCAAATTTCACAGTAGGTGCAAGACACTGTGGCTTGTACGCCTCTCCAGGGTTCCGTCTAACCATTAGATGACCAGGCGTTGGGCAAAGCTGAAAATTGGCATTTCCTCGGTATCTAAACATTTTTCTTCTATTCATGGTGGCAACACCACATGTCTTTCTTTCTGTGCTACTGAGAAAGTAAAAAAATCTTTGAGAGGAGGTGATTTTCAGCGTAAAGTGTTGAACAGAGAATCATACTAGATATTAAAAATGAATACCAGAGATCCAGTCGGTCTAAATAAAAGGCAAAATCTATTACTGCAGTATTTGTAATACACTCCATATGTATTTGAGTAATTATGAATTATTTTTTGCAGATCAACTAGTCACATCCTTTTTCATAAGCACATTGGATTGAATATTGGTGGATCAATTTCTCTCTGCTTGAATTTCATCAGTTTTTGCATCTATTTTATATCTAAAATCTCAAACTGTTAATGTGGTGCTTGTAAGGACCAATGTCTTTTTTTAAATACATTTTTTTGTAATGTATCATAAGTTTTTCATAGGAACCAATGTTATGAGTGCCATTTGGAGAGTAATGCATAGCAGATAAATATACTTGTTATTAAAAAAAATAATCTGTTTTTTTTTTTTCAGAAATTTTTATTTTTTATTTATTTTTTTTCTTTGAAATGTTTTTTTTTTTTTATTATTTTTTTAGTAATAATTCAATATTGATTGCATTTTTGTTCCTATAATGGTTTTTTCTGTAGTATATATTTGTTGCAAAACACATAAATACTAACAATACTATATAGTATATTTACAATGGAAATCCTTGTGACAAGTGTTGGTTTTTGGATTCTTCACTGATAGCAAAAAACAGTTCATATTACTGTATCAAAACTGTATGTTTTTTAAGGGAAGAGATACATCCTGGAGGTGGACTAATCTGCATCAGCCTAATTATTTGCACATGTGTGGAGTGGAGTGTTTCCCCTTTCAAACTGAATGGACATACTATTTATTCTGAGATTGCAAGATGCCAGATAACAACTTGAAAAAGGCATCTGCCCAAACGCGTAGTTTTAGGGAGGTGAGGGGTTAGATTTTTGTCTATATATGTAACATTTTTGGATTCATTAAATATTGAGAAGTTCTTTGCACAAACGTCTATCACTGTTCCTTCTACGCTCGCTGGATGCACTCCTTTTTTTGCTTGGATAAAGCTGAAAGTTAGACTCATCAGAGAAGATTGTCTTACTCCAGTCCTCTATGGTCCAATCCTTATGGTCTTTGGCAAACTTCAGCCTGGCTCTCCTTTGCTTCTCATTGATGAAAGGCTTTTTTCTACCTTTACATGACTTGAGTCCTGCCTCTAGGAGCCTGTTACGAACTGTTCTTGCCGAGCACTTCATCCCATCTGCCATTTGCCATTCCTTTTGTAGGTCACTCGATGTCATCCTGCTGTTGCTGAGTGACATTCGAATAAGATGACGGTCATCCTGGTCAGTGGAGAGTCGTTTTCACCTCTGCCAGTCTGTAGCTTTGTTGTCCCCAATGTCTGCTGCTTGACCTTGTTGTAATGGACTGCCGTCTCAGAAAGTTTAAGGATAAAGGCAACATGACGCTTGCTGTGTCCCTCTGCTAGTAAAGGCAGAATTGAGCCCTTCTTTTCCTCACTCAAGACTTTTCTTTTTAACTACTTTGGCATGGTTAAAAGTTATTTTTTTCATTCCTATTACTTTTGGGATATTACTTGTACTTGTTTTGCCATCCAGCTTGTCCTATTGCAAGAGGATTGTGAAAACCACAGCAGTGTGTTTTATACTTTACTTAGTTAAATAAGATTTGGTTCAGGTGATCACCTAATGAGAAGCACATTAAGTAGAATGAGGTGTCCTCTGGTTGGAATTCAACTGACACTGGAATGGAATGGCTGTCAGGCATGTAGAGAAGCTGATTTTAATAAAACTGTGCAGTGGTCTCTTAATTTTTGCCAGAGCTGTATATATATATATATATATATATATATATATATATATATATATATATATATATACAGTGCCTACAAGTAGTATTCAACCCCCTGCAGATTTAGCAGGTTTACACATTTGGAATTAACTTGGCATTGTGACATTTGGACTGTAGATCAGCCTGGAAGTGTGAAATGCACTGCAGCAAAAAAGAATGTTATTTCTTTGTTTATTTTTTTTTTAAATTGTTAAAAGTTTTATCAGAGGGTCATTTATTATTCAACCCCTCAACCCCCCAGAATTCTGTTTGGTTCCCCTAAAGTATTAAGAAGTAGTTCAGGCACAAAGAACAATGAGCTTCACATGTTTGGATTAATTATCTCTTTTTCCAGCTTTTTCTGACTATTTAAGACCCTCCCCAAACTTGTGAACAGCACTCAAACATGGTCAAATAGGGTTGAGCAACTTTTATTTTTATAGGATCGGGTCGGGTTTCACGAAACCCGACTTTCTCAAAAGTCGGGTCGAGTGAAATCGGCCGATCCTATAAAAAAGTTGGGGTCGGGGTCGGCCGAAACACGAAACCCAATGCAGTGCAATGGGATACTATGGTTCCCAGGGTCTGAAGGAGAGGAAACTCTCCTTCAGGCCCTGGGATCCATATTAATGTGTAAAATAAAGAATCAAGCAGGGCGCGTCCGAGGGTGAGTATATACCTAATAGTAATATACTCACCCTCGGACGCGCCCTGCTTCTTTCCGGCAGCCTTCCTTCCTAAGAATGAGCGCGTGAAGGACCTTAGATGACGTCGCGGCTTGTCCATGTGACCACTCGCGACCAATCACAAGCCACGACGTCACCGCAGGTCATTCACGCGCTCATTCTTAGGAAGGAAGCCTGCCGGTTAGTACCAGGGCGCGTCCGAGGGTGAGTATATCAATATTTTTTATTTTGATTCTTTATTTAACACTTAAATATGGATTCCGATACCGATTCCCGATATTGCAAACATATCGGAACTCGGTATCGGAATTCCGATACCAGATTCAGAAGATCGCCGACCTCATGGCCGACCCCACACAGGGGTCGGGTCGGGTTTCATGAAACCCGACTTTGCCAAAAGTCGGCGACTTCTGAAAATGGCAGACCCGTTTCGCTCAACCCTAATGGTCAACATGGGAAAGACAAAGGAGCATTCCAAGGCCATCAGAGACAAGATCGTGGAGGGTCACAAGGCTGGCAAGGGGTACAAAACCCTTTCCAAGGAGTTGGGCCTACCTGTCTCCACTGTTGGGAGCATCATCCGGAAGTGGAAGGCTTATGGAACTACTGTTAGCCTTCCACGGCCTGGACAGCCTTTGAAAGTTTCCTCCCGTGCCGAGGCCAGGCTTGTCCGAAGAGTCAAGGCTAACCCAAGGACAACAAGGAAGGAGCTCTGGGAAGATCTCATGGCAGTGGGGACATTGGTTTCAGTCAATACCATAAGTAACGTACTCCACCGCAATGGTCTCCGTTCCAGATGAGCTCGTAAGGTACCTTTACTTTCAAAGCGTCATGTCAAGGCTCGTCTACAGTTTGTTCATGATCACTTGGAGGACTCTGAGACTGACTGGTTCAAGGTTCTCTGGTCTGATGAGACCAAGATCGAGATCTTTGGTGCCAACCACACACGTGACGTTTGGAGACTGGATGGCACTGCATACGACCCCAAGAATACCATCCCTACAGTCAAGCATGGTGGTGGCAGCATCATGCTGTGGGGCTGTTTCTCAGCCAAGGGGCCTGGCCATCTGGTCCGCATCCATGGGAAGATGGATAGCACGGCCTACCTGGAGATTTTGGCCAAGAACCTCCGCTCCTCCATCAAGGATCTTAAGATGGGTCGTCATTTCATCTTCCAACAAGACAACGACCCAAAGCACACAGCCAAGAAAACCAAGGCCTGGTTCAAGAGGCAAAAAATCAAGGTGTTGCAGTGGCCTAGTCAGTCTCCTGACCTTAACCCAATTGAAAACTTGTGGAAGGAGCTCAAGATTAAAGTCCACATGAGACACCCAAAGAACCTAGATAACTTGGAGAAGATCTGCATGGAGGAGTGGGCCAAGATAACTCCAGAGACCTGTGCCGGCCTGATCAGGTCTTATAAAAGACGATTATTAGCTCTAATTGCAAACAAAGGTTATTCCACAAAATATTAAACCTAGGGGTTGAATAATAATTGACCCACACTTTTATGTTTAAAATTTATAAAAATTTAACTGAGCAACAAAACTTTTTGGTTTGTAAGATTTATGCATCTGTTAATAAATCCTGCTCTTGTTTGAAGTTTGAAGGCTCTAACTTATTTGCATCTTATTAAACCTGCTAAATCTGCAGGGGGTTGAATACTACTTTTAGGCACTGTATATATATATATATATATATATATATATATATATATATATATATAATTTATGCAGTATTAAAATACACTACAACTGCATTTGTGTTAACTTCCAAAACTGTTATAACCTTTTGTTGGTCCTTTAATCTATCACAAAAGTGTGTGTATTTCCTGCAGTACTTTAGGCTCTGTCCACATGACATCAAAGCTTCTTTTTTATACGAGTCATCATGACAGAAATGAAAGACTTTCAAGTTTTTCTTTTTATATGATTGGACAGCACAATTTAGTTTGATGATCAAAACCTAATAGTCTAAAATGCATATTCTAAACACTGTATTTTAAGAAGATCAATCATGGCAGAATTATTCCTCTTAATAATGGAGTACGTTCTCTTGCGCCACCAATACAAGACCAAATTTGAAGAATACATTCTCCAGACTTTTACCAAATGGTTCCAAGTACAACTTTTTCAGCAAACATTAAAATTTATCTGACTCTTTTAGATGGTTTGTCAGGAAAGATATAGAATAAACCTACGGTATTATTCAATGAATAACTTTTTTATATAATGAGACACATTTTTTAATCAAGTAGTGAACGCGTCCTTGGTAAACTACTTGAAGAAGACTAATGAGTAGTAAATGTGACAGTTTTACATGAGCAAATGAGTCTTTATTGTGCATTTACTATATTTCCTTGGAGAAAACGAAGTGCATGTTTGCCTTCTATGCATCTCTAAGGAATAAAAGTGGGATGCGATTCAGATATCAGACAAAATCTCCACTGTTCTATAAGGACGTTAAACAAATGCTGCTTTTTCACAAGGGATGCACAAAACCGATTGTATTATATCTCAAATTCTGTTCATCCTCAAGCTACCCCTCACTTGTATTCTACAAGATACATAGTCCATTTTAGTACCAAAAAGTTAATCTAAGCTCTTATGCCCAAAAAGTGGCGTAACAGCTTTGAAAAGTAGGTTTCTCTCATCTTTGCCAAAAAGTACTTGACAGGGGAATGCAGCAAAGGTGTGACACAACAGCTTGCCTATTTCATGAAAAGATGTGGCCTTATCTGTTGATTCCACCACTCACGGTGTCCTATGGACGTTGTAAATGACAGCTCTGCTGCCCTATGGGATCGTGGGCTTGCTGAGCTGTCAGGATTGCGAGTGACAGCTCTACCACCCAATCTGAAGCAGAGGTGTGAGTTTTGTGAATAACAGCCTTCCTATCTGGCTGAGTCTGTGGGATCTCCTCTAGGTGTCATCCATTTGCTCAAGTTGTGTGTATTTGCTCTGTGCTCTGAGTTAAGGTACCGTTACACTAAACGACTTACCAACGATCACGACCAGCGATACGACCTGGCCGTGATCGTTGGTAAGTCGTTGTGTGGTCGCTGGGGAGCTGTCACACAGACAGCTCTCTCCAGCGACCGACGATCAGGGGAACGACTTCGGCATCGTTGAAACTGTCTTCAACGATGCCGAAGTCCCCCTGCAGCACCTGGGTAACCAGGGTAAACATCCGGTTACTAAGTGCAGGGCCGCGCTTAGTAACCCAATATTTACCCTGGTTACCATTGTAAAAGTTAAAAAAAAAAAGTACATAGCTCACATTCTGATGTCTGTCACGTCCCCCGGCGTCCACAGGGTTAAAACTGCTTTCGGCAGGAGCGCTGGTAATGCACGCGCTGCTGCCGAGAGCTTCCCTGCACTGAATGTGTCAGCGCCGGCTGTAAAGCAGAGCACAGCGGTGACGTCACCGCTGTGCTCTGCTTTACGGCCGGCGCTGACACAGTCAACCCTGTGGACGCCGGGGGACGTGACAGACATCGGAATGTGAGTATGTACTGTTTTTTTTCTTTAACTTTTACAATGGTAACCAGGGTAAATATCGGGTTACTAAGCGCGGCCCTGCACTTAGTAACCCGATATTTACCCTGGTTACAAGTGAACACATCGCTGGATCGGCGTCACACACGCTGATCATTCCCATCGACCAACGATCTCCCAGCAGGGGCCTGATCGTTGGTCGCTGTCACACATAATGAGATCGTTAGCGGGATCATTGCTTACGTCACCAAAAGCGTGACGTTGCAATGATATCGTTAACGATATCGTTATGTGTGACTCAGCCTTTATAATTTGATCTCCGTTGCTGAACTTGGATTTACCTTTGACCTTCCATTTGACTTATCCCTTAGTCTTGATCCTCTACCTTCCTGACCTTGGACTGTTATCTGACTATAATTTTGTCTTTTCCCTTTGTCTATTATGAGCCCACTTGGAACTAACCCCGGACCTCTTCACTATCATGCCTCACGGTACATCCATGAGTAGTGACTAGCGTCATATTGAGTAGCGACTAGCATCACATTACCTATGATAGAAATCAGAAACTGCAGTGAGATTTCTGACATGGCGCACAGAGGTGCAACAACACAAGTCAGACACCCCAGATTCATGAAAAGGCGTGCATCTCTTCATAAAACAGTAGTGTTTGACTCTACTTTGCTCCCTCATCAAGACCGGGAAGAAAATCGGTCATCTTGATGAATCAGGGTGCAGTTGAAATGTTCTCTGCAAGAACAAATAGATAGATAGAGATATTTAGATAGATAGATAAATAGATAGATTAATAGATTGACTGTATAGGAATACTGTATACCACCCCTAATCATAGCTATGACTCAAGGATAGTGCCTGCGAAAAAGCAGCATTAGACGTAAGTTGTTATATATTGTAATATAGATCAAGAAAAGATTTTGTTGTTATACCATTCATTCCATGTTTCTTTTGATCAATGCTGAGATTCATAGAGGTATTAATGCAATATGGGCACACTTAAGGTCTTTTTAGCATCTGTTGAAAGTGCATGAAGCATAACTGCTGAAGCCGCTTTAGAAAAAACTGTGATCTTCTTCCTAAAATGTCTTTACAGGTATTCGTGCCATAGTTTTTGTGGCTGCTTGGTCGGTGGCTTATTTTTTTCTATTATTTAAATTGGAACTACCATGATGCTTTTTTTAACCACACTATGGTTTTTGAACCCTGAAGCGATTAAGAGAAACAACAAAAGTGTGAACATGTGAATAACAATGTCATTTTTACATTGCTGCACAAAGGTCATTTTTGTGGTGATTTTGCAACACTTTTACAGGCAACTTCCAGGCAGAATCTGCCTGAAAAAGACATTGTATGCACATACCTTATGTTGTAAGAATTTCCAAACATATACCAGCAATTTATACTTCTGAAAAGTGCTACATTGGCATTTATAACACATTTGCTCACAATGTAAAAAAGAAGCTCCAGTGGAGGCCAAAGGAAACCTCCAGACACAGGGTCAAGATTTCAAAAATACCCTTCAAAAACTGATCTGTGTTGAGACACCTTTTCCTGCAATTCTATTTAGGTTTTTGAAACTTAAAACTATCACTTTAAAATGGAAACTATGAGGCTGATTTATCAAGAATGGTGTAGCACAAAATCGCCCTATGCCAATCTTGCTGGAGTACAAGGCGCACCGCTTAATGAATGTGGCGAATCTTCTGAGTGGTGTATATTTATCTGAGCCACGCCAGAAATATTACTGTAGCCAAAGACTGAAGTAATTATTGTCATGTATAAAAGGCTGGCACTTTTGATGAATTGGACGGGCAGGCATGAGCAGTCCCCATCTTTGCTCTTCCCCAGCACTTCCCATTTCGGCTGAGCTGATTCAAACTGGCGTGAAATCACCAAAACTCATAAAATTTTTGAACAACTACAAGTTGTACAAAAAATGTGCAACTTTTCAAAGCTTTTACGCCACTTTCAGATTAACTGTCCCCTATAGCTCTATTTATTACATTTTCACGGTTAGATAGTAATTTTTTTTTAAAGTCATATAATATTCATGATAAAATAACCCTTTTTTTTTGCTTTGGAGACAAAATATATATACTGTGCATATAAAAGTTCCATAATTAGCAAAGTTATTGCTGTAGAGCCATTGAGAAAAGCCTATGCTACGATCACTGCAAGCACAAACTGAGATATAATTGCACTGTTGCTGCATCATCTGTAATCGATAGCATCCGGGCCTGCCACCTCTCGTAGCGTCCACATTGGATTCTGAGCCAGGAAACAGCAGGTTGTTAAAAAGTCCAATAGCTCTTTCTCGCTAATGGGTGGCCTGTTCCCTCGACCCTGCTGTTTTTTTAAATAAACCTAAATTCCAATAATTGTTTAATGTTTATTTCTGTTTTGTTCTGGTTCAAATCGCTTGCCTCCGTATGACAGAAATTGATATTTTACGAAGGTTGTAAATCAGGAAATGGTTTATTTTATCTTAACTCAAAGCAGTCGGAATATATTTATTATAAAGTCATTTAGACAAGAGAGTTTATTGTTCTCCAGGAGGCTCATATAAAATCCAAGCTCAAACTGCGCTGTGGGAATTCATTTACGATGCTCTGTTTAAGGTATAAATACCTTTTCAAACACTAATCTTTCCCAAACTGATTAATATCATCTAAATGTTACACAATAGTAAACATCCCCCCCATGAATGGGAATTACGCGGTGCTCATTACTGCTAAAACCCAATCGTATTGCATCACATAGGAGTATTTGAATTACGTAACATATTCAGCTATATTTTCTTTTAGGAAAACAGTCACTTCCGGTTTTCCACGATCCATCGCAATTGTGAATATTTTAAAAAAAATATTGCAAATTATCCAACACAACGTCAAAAGAAAATTAAAGGATTTGAGGCTATAATCGCTCAGGTCATAGAAGGGGTTGCCCAGGATTAAAAAAAAATGTGATGTCTCATATTGCAGTTAATCCTTATTGAATTGAGGAATGAGCTGTAATACCAGCGACATGCTATAAACCAACGTAGTGCTATTTTTGGCAACAGGCTGACCATTTTGTTATCCTTAATATTACCTTTATTTAGTTTCAGAGCCATTTGGTTTTGGTTCCTTTTAAATGTAGAATATCATAATCTGCTGCATTAAATCAAATTAAAACCTGACATCTCCCATTATAAAAGAGTGAGATCCCTAACAGATTGGAGCTGTCATATCTGTCATGGGTCTTTCATAAATGGAAGCTTTGATGGCAGTTTGGTCAGAACATTGCATAGATTATATGATTATTCCACCGACATGACGACAAGGTGAGCATATTTTATATCAATTGACATGACAAAGACGAGGAAAACAAATTAGGATGTGTGGTTCACAGAGTCTTCTGTGGATGTAAGAGTTCAATAACATATTTGGTGATTTCTTCTTCAACAGTATGATACTAAAAGTGAGCAATGACTTTAAGAAAAGCATAATTTATTTTATAACAAATACAACTTACAAAATAAAACTAGTAGCCAACACTTTGATTGCTAATATCTCTGCAACAGTGAGGCGCCAAATCAAAAGAAATAAAAACAATGTTTTATTCTGCTTTGCAGTGCCTATTACAGTGGAGAAAAAAAGTATTTAGTCAGCCACCAATTGTGCAAGTTCTCCCACTTAAAAAGATGAGCGGGCCTGTAATTGACATCATAGGTAGACCACAACTATGAGAGTCAAAATGAGAAAGCAAATCCAGAAAATCACCTTGTCTGATTTGGCAAGATTTATTTAGCAAATTATGGTGGAAAATAAGTATTTAGTCATTAACAAAAGTTCATCTCAATATATTGTTATATATACTTTGTTGGCAATGACAGAGGTCAAACATTTTCTGTAAGTCTTCACAAGGTTGGCACAAACTGTTGGTGGTATGTTGGTCCATTCCTCCATGCAGAGCTCCTCTAGAGCAGTGATGTTTAGGGCCTGTCGCTGGGCAACACGGACTTTCAACTCCCTCCAAAGGTTTTCTATGGTGTTGAGATCTGAAAACTGGCTAGGCCACTCCAGGACCTTCATATGCTTCTTACAAAGCCACTCCTTTGTTGCCCTGGTGGTGTGCATGGGATCATTATCATGCTGAAAGACACATCCATATTTCATCTTCAATGCACTGGCTGATGGAAGGAGGTTTGCACTCAAAATCTCACAATACATGGCCCCATTCATTCTTTCAAGTCCACGGATCAGTCATCCTTGTCCCTTTGCAGAGAAACAGCCTCAAAGCATGATGTTGCCACCCACATGCTTCGCAGTAGGTATGGTGTTCTTTGGATGCAACTCAGCATTCTGTCTCCTCCAAACATGACAAGTTTTGTTTCTACAAAACAGTTCTACTTTGGTTTCATCAGACCATATGAGATTCTTCAATACTCTTCTGCATAATCCAAATGCTCTCTAGCAAACTTCAGACTGGCCCAGACATGTACTGGCTTAAGCAGGGGGATACTTCTGGCGCTGCTTGTCAATTTCATTGATAGCATCATGAATTCACAGATCTACTGCTCTATACAGTGGATGAGATAACTATTGAAAAAGTCACCAATTTTCTAAGTAAATTTATTTCTAAAGATGCTACTGACATGAAACTCTCACGCATCCAATCCACATAGCCAAAGAAATCAAACCATAGATGTCCATAAATTAAGTTATATGCAAAAATAAGACAAAGGGAAAAAAAATGGAACACAAGAAGAGATAGAAGTGCAAATAGCCATGGAAAGTCATGAAACCTGCTGAAATCTATCAGTAATTAGAAAACAATTCTGCCACTTAGTGAAAAAAATCAGCTGGTTCACCTGATGGCCTATAGAAAGGTGTCTCATTGCCAAGCTGCCACAGAACAAAAATTTTATGATGGATAAAACCAGTGAGCTGCCTCAAGACCTTAACAGCCTGATTGTTGAAAAACATACTGATGGCAATGGTTCTAGAAGAATTTATTAACTGCTAAAGGTTCCAGTGAGCACGGTTGGGGCCATAATATGGAAGTGGAAAGAACATAATATCACCATAAACTAGCCACAGCAACTGCAAGATTTCAGACAGAGGAGTGAAAAGAATTATCAGATGAGTTGTCTAAGGGTACCTGTTATGATCCTAGTGGTAGAGGATCTCAGGAGTTCCAGCTAAGTCCGCAAACACAAAAACCAGCTCATAGGGAAGTGGTAACTTGGCTGACCGCATATCTGATCCTGGCACAACAACTAGAAGTAGCCGGGGAACGTACCTACGTTGATTCTAGACGTCTCGCACCAGCCGGAGAACTAACTAACCCTTTCAGAGAAAATAAGACCTCACTTGCCTCCAGAGAAAAGACCCCAAAGTTATTATACAAGCCCCCAACAAATAATAACGGTGAGGTAAGAAGAAAAGACAAACGTAAGAATGAACTAGATTTAGCAAAGAGAGGCCCACTAATTAATAGCAGAAAATAGGAAGAGGACTTATGCGGTCAGCAAAAAACCCTATAAAAATATCCACGCTGAAGATCCAAGAACCCCCGCACCGACTAACGGTGTGGGGGGAGAATATCAGCCCCCTAGAGCTTCCAGCAAAAACAGAAATCACATTTTGAACAAGCTGGAACAAAATAAGAGCAAATGCAAAAGGACAAAAATAAGAAAGCAGAACTTAGCTTATCTTGCAAAACTCAGGGACCAGGAGTCAGGAGGAAAACAGACATAGACTGATTACATCGATTCCAGGCACTAGACTGAGTTTCCAGGAAGTCTAAATAGGAACACCCAAGGCCTAACGAACCAGGTGGGTACCAACCTGGGGAAGGAGAATCCAAGTGCCATACCGCTAGTGACCACAAGAGGGAGCCAACAAATATAGTTCACAACAGTACCCCCCCTTTAAGGAGGGGTCACCGAACCCTCACCAGGACCACCAGGGCGATCAGGATGAGCAGCGTGAAAGGCACGAACCAAATCGGCCGCATGAACATCAGAGGCGGCCACCCAGGAATTATCCTCCTGACCATAGCCCTTCCATTTGACCAGATACTGAAGCCTCCGTCTAGAGAGACGAGAATCTAAGATCTTCTCCACCACGTACTCCAACTCGCCCTCAACCAACACCGGAGCAGGAGGCTCAACAGCAGGAACCATAGGCACAACGTACCGCCGCAACAAAGACCTATGGAACACATTGTGAATGGCAAACGACACAGGAAGATCCAAACGAAAAGACACCGGATTAAGGACTTCCAAAATTTTATAAGGACCAATAAAGCGAGGCTTAAACTTAGGAGAGGAAACCTTCAGAGGGACAAACCGAGAAGACAACCAAACCAAATCCCCAACACAAAGTCGGGGACCCACACCGCGGCGGCGGTTGGCAAAACGCTGAGCCTTCTCCTGTGACAACTTTAAGTTGTCCACCACATGATTCCAAATCCGCTGCAACCTATCCACCACGGAATCCACCCCAGGACAGTCAGAAGGTTCAACATGACCCGAGGAAAAACGCGGATGAAAACCAGAGTTGCAGAAAAATGGTGAAACCAAAGTAGCGGAACTAGCCCGATTATTGAGGGCAAACTCAGCCAATGGCAAGAAGGTCACCCAATCATCCTGATCCGCAGAAACAAAACATCTCAAATAAGCCTCCAGCGTCTGATTAGTTCGCTCCGTTTGGCCATTAGTCTGAGGATGAAAGGCAGATGAAAATGACAAATCAATGCCCATCTTAGCACAAAAAGATCGCCAGAATCTGGACACAAACTGGGATCCTCTGTCAGACACGATATTCTCAGGAATGCCGTGCAAACGAACCACATTCTGAAAGAACAAAGGAACCAGATCGGAAGAGGAAGGCAACTTAGGCAAGGGCACCAAATGGACCATCTTGGAAAAACGATCACACACCACCCAGATGACAGACATTCCTTGAGACACCGGAAGATCTGAAATGAAATCCATGGAAATGTGCGTCCAAGGCCTCTTCGGGACGGGCAAGGGCAAAAGCAACCCGCTGGCACGAGAACAGCAAGGCTTAGCCCGAGCACAAATCCCACAGGACTGCACAAAAGAACGCACATCCCGCGACAGGGAAGGCCACCAAAAGGACCTAGCCACCAAATCTCTGGTACCAAAAATCCCAGGATGCCCTGCCAGCACCGAGGAATGAACCTCAGAGATAACTCTGCTGGTCCATTTATCAGGAACAAACAATCTATCAGGTGGGCAAGGGTCAGGTCTACCAGCCTGAAATCTCTGCAACACACGTCGCAAATCAGGAGAAATGGCCGAAAAGATTACTCCCTCTTTAAGAATACCAGCTGGCTCTGAGACGCTGGGAGAGTCAGGCACAAAGCTCCTAGAAAGAGCATCAGCCTTCACATTCTTTGAACCAGGCAGGTACGAGACCACAAAGTCAAAACGGGAGAAAAACAACGACCAACGAGCCTGTCTAGGATTCAGGCGCTTAGCAGACTCGAGATACATCAGATTTTTGTGATCAGTCAAGACCACCACACGATGCTTAGCTCCCTCGAGCCAATGACGCCACTCCTCAAATGCCCACTTCATGGCCAATAACTCCTGATTACCAACATCATAGTTCCGCTCAGCAGGCGAAAATTTCCTAGAGAAAAAAGCACATGGTCTCATCACAGAGCAACCAGGGCCTTTCTGCGACAAAACAGCTCCGGCACCGATCTCAGAAGCATCCACTTCAACCTGAAAGGGAAGTGAGACATCAGGCTGGCACAAAACAGGCGCCGAAGTAAACCGGCGCTTCAGCTCCCGAAAAGCCTCCACGGCTGCAGGAGCCCAATTAGCAACATCAGAACCTTTCTTGGTCATATCTGTCAAAGGTTTAACAACGCTAGAAAAATTAGCAATAAAACGACGGTAGAAATTAGCAAAACCCAAGAACTTCTGAAGATTCTTAACAGACGTGGGTTGAGTCCAATCATGAATAGCTCGGACCTTGACTGGGTCCATCTCCACAGTAGAAGGGGAGAAAATAAAACCCAAGAAGGAAACCTTCTGCACTCCAAAGAGACACTTTGAGCCCTTCACAAACAAAGCATTATCACGCAAAACCTGAAACACCATCCTGACCTGCTTTACATGAGAATCCCAATCATCAGAAAAAACCAGAATATCATCCAGATAAACAATCATAAATTTATCTAGATACTTCCGGAAGATGTCATGCATAAAGGACTGAAACACTGAATGAGCATTAGAGAGCCCAAAAGGCATCACCAAGTACTCAAAATGACCTTCGGGCGTATTGAACGCAGTTTTCCATTCATCTCCCTGCTTAATGCGCACAAGGTTGTACGCACCACGAAGATCTATCTTGGTGAACCAACTGGCACCCTTAATCCGAGCAAAGAAGTCCGACAATAGTGGCAAAGGATACTGAAATTTGACAGTGATATTATTCAGAAGCCGATAGTCAATACAAGGTCTCAAAGACCCGTCTTTCTTGGCCACAAAAAAGAATCCCGCACCAAGAGGGGAAGAAGATGGACGAATATGTCCCTTCTCCAAAGACTCCTTTATATAAGAACGCATTGCGGCATGCTCAGGTACAGATAGATTAAATAATCGTCCCTTAGGAAATTTACTACCAGGAATCAAATCTATAGCGCAGTCACAGTCCCTATGAGGAGGAAGGGCACTGGACCTGGACTCACTGAATACATCCTGATAGTCCAATAAATACTCCGGAACTTCAGAAGGAGGAGAAGAGGCAATAGAGACCGGCGGGGAATCGCAATGAATTCCCTGACAACCCCAACTTGACACAGACATAGCCTTCCAATCCAAAACTGGATTATGGGTCTGTAACCATGGCAGACCCAAAACGACCAAATCATGCATTTTATGCAGAACAAGAAAAATAATCACCTCCCGATGTTCAGGAGTCATGCACATGGTCACTTGTGTCCAATACTGCGGTTTATTCTCCGCCAATGGCATAGCATCAATTCCTCTAAGAGGAATAGGATTTTCCAAAGGCTCCAGGACAAAACCACAGCGCTTGGCAAACGACAAGTCCATAAGACTCAGGGCAGCACCAGAATCCACAAATGCCATAACAGGGTAGGAAGACAATGAGCAAATTAAAGTCACAGACAAAATAAACTTAGGCTGCAAATTACCAATGGCGACAGGACTAACAACCTTTGTTAGGCGTTTAGAGCATGCTGAGATAACATGTGTAGAGTTACCGCAGTAAAAACACAACCCATTCTGACGTCTATGATTTTGTCGGTCAGTTTTAGTCTGAATTCTATCACATTGCATTGAGTCAGGTGTCCGTTCAGACAATACTGCCAGAGAATTAGCAGATTTGCACTCCCGCAAACGCCGATCAATCTGAATGGCAAGAGTCATAGAATCATTCAGACTTGTAGGGATGGGAAACCCCACCATCACATTCTTAATGGCCTCAGAAAGGCCATCTCTGAAATTTGCGGCCAGAGCACACTCATTCCATTGAGTAAGCATGGACCATTTCCAAAATTTTTGGCAATACACTTCAGCTTCATCCTGGCCCTGAGAGATAGCCAGCAACGCTTTTTCTGCCTGAATTTCAAGATTAGGCTCCTCATAAAGCAATCCGAGCGCCAGAAAAAACACATCAATATTTGTCAATGCAGGATCTCCTGGCGCCAATGAGAAGGCCCAATCCTGAGGGTCGCCACGCAAGAAGGAGATAACAATTTTAACTTGCTGAGCTGAGTCTCCAGACGAACGAGGTCTCAAAGATAGAAACAATTTACAATTATTCCTAAAATTCCTAAATTTAAATCGATCTCCAGAGAACAGCTCAGGAATAGGTATCTTAGGCTCTGACATAGGACTACAAGTAACAAAATCCTGAATGCCCTGCACTCGTGCAGCAAGCTGATCCACACTAGTAATCAGAGTCTGAACATTCATGTCTGCAGCAGGGCTTCAAGCCACTCAGAGAAAAAGGGGAAGGAGAAAAAAACAAAAAACTCAGAACTTTTTTTTCTTTTAATCCCGCTTCAGCAATGCATTAAATATTCTCTTTTTGGCCTGGAATACTGTTATGATCCTAGTGGTAGAGGATCTCAGGAGTTCCAGCTAAGTCCGCAAACACAAAAACCAGCTCATAGGGAAGTGGTAACTTGGCTGACCGCATATCTGATCCTGGCACAACAACTAGAAGTAGCCGGGGAACGTACCTACGTTGATTCTAGACGTCTCGCACCAGCAGGAGAACTAACTAACCCTTTCAGAGAAAATAAGACCTCACTTGCCTCCAGAGAAAAGACCCCAAAGTTATTATACAAGCCCCCAACAAATAATAACGGTGAGGTAAGAAGAAAAGACAAACGTAAGAATGAACTAGATTTAGCAAAGAGAGGCCCACTAATTAATAGCAGAAAATAGGAAGAGGACTTATGCGGTCAGCAAAAAACCCTATAAAAATATCCACGCTGAAGATCCAAGAACCCCCGCACCGACTAACGGTGTGGGGGGAGAATATCAGCCCCCTAGAGCTTCCAGCAAAAACAGAAATCACATTTTGAACAAGCTGGAACAAAATAAGAGCAAATGCAAAAGGACAAAAATAAGAAAGCAGAACTTAGCTTATCTTGCAAAACTCAGGGACCAGGAGTCAGGAGGAAAACAGACATAGACTGATTACATCGATTCCAGGCACTAGACTGAGTTTCCAGGAAGTCTAAATAGGAACACCCAAGGCCTAACGAACCAGGTGGGTACCAACCTGGGGAAGGATAATCCAAGTGCCATACCGCTAGTGACCATAAGAGGGAGCCAACAAATATAGTTCACAACAGGTACCGTTACACTAAACGATTTACCAACGATCACGACCAGCGATACGACCTGGCCGTGTTTGTTGGTAAGTCGTTGTGTGGTCGCTGGGGAGCTGTCACACAGACAGCTCTCCAGCGACCAACGATGCCGAAGTCCCCGGGTAACCAGGGTAAACATTGGGTTACTAAGCGCAGGGCCGCGCTTAGTAACCCGATGTTTACCCTGGTTACCATCGTAAATGTAAAAAAAAAAAAACAGTACATACTCACATTCCGGTGTCACGTCCCTCGCCGTCTGCTTCCCGCACTGACTGTGAGCGCTGGCCGTAAGTGAAAGCAGAGCACAGCGGTGACGTCACCGCTGTGCTCTGCTTTACGGCCGGCACTCACAGTCAGTGCGGGAAGCAGATGGCGAGGGACGAGACACCGGAATGTGAGTATGTACTGTTTGTTTTTTTTTACATTTACCATGGTAACCAGGGTAAACATCGGGTTACTAAGTGCGGCCCTGCGCTTAGTAACCCGATGTTTACCCTGGTTACAAGCGAACACATCGCTGGATCGGTGTCACACACACCGATCCAGCGATGACAGCGGGAGATCCAGCGACGAAATAAAGTTCGAAATGATCTGCTACAACGTACAATTCTCAGCGGGGTCCCTGATCGCTGCTGCGTGTCAGACACAGCGATATTGTATGGATATCGCTGGAACGTCACGGATCGTACCGTTGTAGCGACAAAAGTGCCACTGTGAGACGGTACCCTAAGAGCCAAAGATCACATGTGGAGTTACTACAGAAAGAGCTGGAATCAGCAGGTACAATTGGTTCAAAGAAAACTAAAGCAATGCACTCAACTTTCATGGCCTTTATGCACACTCACCAAGCAAAATTCCATTGTTGAACAAAAACCATGTTGAAGAGCATTTAAAAGTTGCTAAAAAACATTTAAACAAGCCTGTGAAATACTAGGAGAATGTAATCTTGTCGGATTAAACCAAAATTGAACTCTTTGGATGCCATAATACACACCATGTTTGGAGGCCAAAAGGCACTGCATATCACCCCAAAAACACTATATCAACATTGAAGTTTGGAGGTGTGAACATCATGGTGTGGGGGCTGTTTTTCAGCATATGGCACTGGTAAACTTCATATAAGACATTGTTGATAAAAAAAATCTGCCAAGATGATGAAGACAAACAAATGAGAGTGAAAATTTCTTGGAAACAATGATCCCAAACACACAGCCAAGGAAACTCTCAATTGGTTTCAGAGAAAGAAAATAAAACTGCTAGAATGGCGCAGCCAATCACCTCATATGAATCCAATAGAACATTTATGGAATTAACTAAAGCTTAAAGTTCATAGAAGGAGGTCACGCAACCTTCAGGATTTGAAGAGTGTTTATGTGGAAGAATGGGTCAAAATCACACCTGTACAATGCATGCCACTAGATTCTCCACACAGGAGGCATCTGATCTAATAGATCTGCAATAACAACCTATTATTATTTGTTATCTTTAATATAACATTACAACTGCTACCAATGAGCTATTTTCACATTGCATTACTGCAAATGAAAAAACCATTACAGGCTACGACAGAGAATAGTTAATACAATATGATGAGTGGAATAATAATGTTCTGCATACTCCATGTTAACTTAAATCTCAAGTATGAAAAACACCAAGTGCTAGGGCACATTAGTACTTTGCATGTTACATTTTAGGAAATGTATATATCTGAATAGGACTATGTACGGTCACTGTTAGAATAAAGCTCTTCAATATTTCCTGGCACATTAGATTTTTGCCATTACAGTTTGCTAACTGTAAATTGTGCAAAAATATGTGTCTAATGTCCCAGTGGAGAATACATTTAAATTGCAACTGTCATTTCAACAAACTTTTGCTTATTAGAAAATGTACAGTCATGGCTAAAAGTTTTGAGACTAACACAAATTTTGTTTTTTACAACGTTTTCTGCTTCAGAGTTTTTACATCTTTTAGTTGGGCAGCACGGTGGCGCAGTGGTTAGCACAGCAGCCTTGCCATGCTGAAGTCCTGGGTTAAAACCCCACCAAAGACAACATCTGCAAAGAGTTTGTATGTTCTCTCCGTGTTTGCGTGGGTTTCCTCCGGGTACTCTGGTTTCCTCCCACATTCCAAAGACATACTGATAGGGAATTTAGATTGTGAGCCCCAACGGGGACAGTGATGATAATGTGTGCAAACAGTAAAGCGCTGCGGAATATGTTAGCGCTATATAAAAAAAAAATAAAGATTATTATTATTGTCACCTATTTCCATGGTTACTGAAGTACAATTATCAACATTTCATAGGGTTTTACTCTTATGGATAAATATATAAAGTTTATGCAAAGACTCAGTATTTATTGTGTTGACCCTTATTTTTCAAGACTTCTGCAATTCGCCTCACTAACATGCTGGATTTCTGCTTCTGGACTAAATCCTGATTGATGGCAACTAGTGATGAGTGAGTGTACTCATTGCTTGTGTTTTCCTGAGCACGCTCGGGTGACCTCCGAGTATTTATGACTGCTCGGAGATTTAGTTTTCATTGCGGCAGCTGAATGATTTACAGCTACTAGCCAGCTTGATTACATGTGGGGATTCCCTAGCAACCAGGCAACCCCCACATGTACTTAGTCTGGCTACTAGCTGTAAATCATTCAGCTGCCACGATGAAAACTAAATCTCCGAACCGTCAAATACTCGGAGGTCACCCGAGCGTGCTCGGGAAAAGCCGAGCAACGAGTACACTCGCTCATCACTAATGGCAACCCATTCTTGCCTAATCAGTCCTTGAAGTTCATCACAATTTCTGTGTTTTTGTTTGTCCACCCACTTTTTGAGGATTAACCACAAGTTCTCAATGGGATTGAGATCTGAGGAATTTCCTGCCATGGACACAAAATTTCAATGTTTTAGTCACCTAGTAAATTAGTTATTCTCCTTGTGACATGGTGCTCCATCAAGCTGCTAGAAAAAAGCATTGTCTATCACCAAATTGTTCCTGGATCGTTGAGAGAAGATGCTTGTGGAGGATGTTTAGATACCATTCTTTATTTATTGTAGTTTTCTTAGGCAAAATTGTGAGTGTTGCCACTCCCTTGGATAAAAAACAACCCCAAACATATTTGGTCTCAAGATGCTTTACTGTTGGCTTGACAGAGAGGTCATGGTAGCGCTCATCTTTTATTCTTTGGATAATGATTGTTCTAGATGTCCCAAAGAGTGAAAGGGGCTTAATCAGAGAAAATTATTTTAACACAGTTCTCAGCAGTCCAATCCCTATATTTCCTACAGAATATAAATATGGAGAGAAGTGATTTCTTTATTGTACTTCTTAACAACAGGCCAGCCTCCCAAAGCTTTCACCTCCCAGTGTGTGCAGATGCACTGATATCTGCCCGCTGCCATTCCTGAGCAAGCTATGCCTTGTTTATGGTCTTGGCCCTTACTGGATTTTCTAGGGCAGTGTTTTTCAACCAGTGTGCCGCGGCACACTAGTGTGCCGCGACACATGGTCGGGTGTGCCGCGGGGAACGGGAGTCAGCTGTTCTCTGTGCCGACTGTCAAGCTGACAGCCGGCACAGAGAAGCTGCAGCGCGCCGGCTCCCGGAGATCAATTGTACTCGCAGACATCTACCAGCTGCGAGTACAATTGAGGCTCTGACTGCCGGGTCAGAGCGACGCCAGCAGCGTGATCAAGTCATGTGATCACGCTGCTGACGTCACTATCCGGCGTGCAGGAGAAAGAAGAGACTTGGTGGTAAGTGCTCCTGTGCTGTGGAGCTGAAGACACCGAAGATTCAGCGTGGGGTGGGTTTATGGGGAGTATGTGGGGGGATTTATTAAGTGTGGGGGGATTTATTCAGTGTGTGGGGGGGGATTTATTCAGTGTGTGGGGGGATTTATTCAGTGTGTGTGGGGGATTTATTCAGTGTGTACGTGGGGGGGGGGCTGGAATTTATTTAGCATGTGTGGGGCAGGGTGCATTTATTCTGTGGAAGGGGATGGATTTATTCTATCGGAAGGGCAGTGGATATATTCTGTGGGGGTGAGTGGGGAGATGGGGGTGGACACAGTAGCGAGGGGAAAAATGTGTGCTGACAGTACTGGGAGCAACGGTGATGGGATGTGTGAGGACAGTATGGGGAGTCGGGGGAATGTGTGAGGGGGGAATGTGTGAGGAGGAAATATGGAGAGAGCAAAGGGGTATGTTAGCAGGGGGGGGATGTACAGGAGGAGGCTATTAGAAATGTGTGCAGACAGTATGGGGGGATGAAAGTGTGAGTGGACACATAATAGATACTGAGTAGTGTGAGGGTAACAGCCAGGAGGACACAGTATGCCAAGTAGGAGGAGTGTAATGAAGGGGCACAGTAGAGAGACTGGGCTCTCTATGAGGGACACCGTATGAGAAGGCAGTGTGAAGTATGGAAAAGAGAGAGAGGGTAGTGTGGATGGCATGTACCATAAGAGGGACAGTGAGGGTCATATTATGTGCTGGGAATAAAGTGAGGGGCAATTATTTACTCAGAGGCTCAGCCTAGGGCAGATATTGTTATTCCGGAGCATTATAATAACACTGCTATCTTTAAGGGTGTTGTGTCGGGATGTGCTGCAGAAGACAGGAGAAGATGGAAGTCTGCAGAAACGAGCTCTGCCAGTGGATGAGAAGAGTCATCATGGCATCTGGACAAGGTGAAGATGAAAAGAAAGAGGCGACTCCACAAACAACGTCATCTATCAGGTACATGGATGTAAATGTGTTTTTTTTGTGATACTAATTCTCATTTTTATTTGTTAGGAACATTAAAGGGGATGTCCAAGGTTGTGATGAGTCTGCAGTCATACTATGTGACTGCAGACTTCTGAATTCTCACAGTGCACACTGCTATCATAATTCTCTGATGTTGGTGATTTACATACATGCGGTCACGTGCTGACTAGACATGTGTGGCCTCATTCAATGAAAATGAATTGACTGAGGCCGGACACGTCTAGTTAGAATGTGACCAGAAGTATCCAAATCACATACTTGTGCTGTCATGACCGTCCACTCTGGCCACCGGCAAGGGAGAATCCTGAAAGTGTGCAGTGCTTGCGCTGTGAGAATTCAGAAGCCTGCAGTCACATAGAATGACTGCAGACTTTCATCTCAAACCTGGACGCACCATTTTGTGCCATTTTGGTTGGTGGTGTGCCTCGGGATTTTTTAAGTATAAAAAGTGTGCCGCGGCTCAAAAAAGGTTGAAAATCACTGTTCTAGGGCACCCTGAATCCTTAACAGAAATTGAACTACTCTCTTTGAAGTTCTTGATAATCCGATAAATGGTTGATTTAAGAGCAATCTTACAAGCAGCGATGTATGTACGTATTTCCTTGAAGGTCACCATGGGTAATAGAAGAAGACAATGATTTCAATTTGCAGCCCCCTTCTAAAGCCACAAGTCTGCTTTTACAATTCAGTTAGCATGACAGATAACTAGCCTCATTAACATTTTTTTCCTGATCTAACGAGAAGATCACTAAAATTTTGGAAGTATAGAAAAACCATTATGCTATCCTGTGCTTCTTTAAAAATGGTATGTAGTTCCTTTATTTCATTCCAAGTTAAATGGTTACATAGACATAAAAATGGGGTAGAAAAAAAATCCTACGCATTTCAAACTTTAAACGCTCTTACTGATGGTATCAGTTTGATAGTAAAAGACATAAACTGTAAAAAAAAAATTGTAATCACAAAAACAACTCCCCCCAATAAACTTAGAGACACATCACAACATTAAATTCAGAAAATATGAAAAATATTTTGATAAACCTATATACAGTAACTATATAGCCTCAAATTTACTTTTTCCATTGAACAAACAAAATCTTATTTTTAGACATGGGAAATGATGGAAATAAAAAAAAGTCTATACCGGTCTTTATGGATAACTGTAATCTCAAATACTACTTCAGAAACCCATAATGCGCATTTAAAACACATAATTAAAGTCATCCCTAAGGATGGATTTCTATGTCTAAAAAGAGCCTGTAACAAAGTTGATGACATTTATATCAAACAGAAGAATTAAAAAAAAGACTATTCGGAAAACGTGTTTTATAATGCAGAAAACACAGTAGAAAAATAAAAAGCTGTTAGAATTGTTACAAAAAAACGAAAAAAGACAAATAAAAAACTCAGTTTTTTACACACTTATTAGTAACAACTTTCGTCAAACAACAAAAATCTTTTATAGATATCTACCTATTCTAATGCAGGACAATTGTTTGTCTAATATTCTACAACAAGGTGTTCAATGTGTGCCACAAAGAGGACGAACACTATGCAGTCATTTATTTTTCAAACCACAACTACAAAAACATAGTAGTCATTAAAAGGTTTAACTTTTGATAAATGCAGTGGCCGTATGTGTACATGGGCTAAAAAATATATATTTTTTCACCAGAGATAAACTACAATTTTTAGGATAAAAATCTGTTTTAAAAATTGTGACAGTCATCATGTAGTATGTATACATTTTTATAATGGCTGCATAATTAGAAAACTAATGGTCAGAATTTCTGAGCATTTTAATAATATTAAAGATGTTGTCCACTACTTTACCATTGATGACCTATTATTATGATTTTCACGAACTGTCACATAGGAGAAGGTGGAGAAACTTTTCTTTTTCTCCACGTACAAGAAAATCGTATGACACAGACTACACTCTGATCAAATTGATCAAAATAATTGGTCCGTTTTTTTGTGCATGAGAAAATTGGTTGCTTGAATGAGGCCTCATAGAAATGTTCTATGCAACTGTTGGCTTCGGAACAAGATGCTGCGAGGGAGCACCGGGAAGGTAAGTGTAATGGTTTATTTTTTTTATGTTTTCTGATGGGGCCATGTATACCAGTATGAGTTGTGAGACCAATCATACCATCATACCAGGATAAGGATGGGGCCATGCATACCAAGACAGGGATGGGGCCAATCATACCAGGATCCTATTAAAGAGAAATGAATATTCATTGCCCTCCATGCCCATGGGTGTGGAATGCAGTAAATATTCATTTGTATTTAGCAGTGGGCACAGGAGTTAGCCACAGCAGCTGGTTCTTGCATCCTGTGACCTGCTGCTTCGACGCTGCTGCTCCTTCACCTCTCCACCACAGCCAGGGCCGGTACATCCAGACTATAAGATGCACCCCCCAATTTTCCTTCACATTTGGGGGGGAAAAAGTGTGTCTTATAGTCCTAAAAATACAGTACATATACAGCTCTGGCAAAAATTAAGAGACCACTGCAACATTTTCAGTTTGTCTGATTTTTCTCTTTATAGGTATATTTTTTGGGTAAAATGTAAATTGTTCTTTTATTCTATAAACTACTGACAACATGTCTCCGAAGTTCCAAGCAATACATTTTGTATTTATTTTCTGAAAATGAGAAATGGTCAAAATAACAAAACAATGCATTGCTTGCAGACCTCAAATAATGGGAAAAAAACAAGTTCATAATCATTTAGAAACAACAATACTAATGTTTTAACTCAGAAAGAGTTCAGAAATCAATATTTTGTGGAATAACCATGATTTTTAATCACAGCTTTCATATGTCTTGGCATGCTTTCCACCAGTCTTTCACACTGCTTTGGGTGACCTTATGCCACTCCTGGTACAAAAATGTAAGCAGTTCTTCTTTGTTTGATGCCTTGTGACTATTCATCTTCCTCTTGATTACATTTCAGAGGTTTTCAATGGGGTTCATGTGTGGAGATTGGGCTGGCCATGACAGGGATTTGATGTGGTGATCCTTCATCCACACCTTGATTGACCTAGCTGTGTGGCATGGCGCATTGTTGGAAAAACCAGTCCTCAGAGTTGGAGAACATTGCCTGAGCAGAAGGAATCAACTGTTTTTCCAGGATAACCTTGTATGCGGCTTGATTCATACGTCCTTCGCAAAGAACAACCTGCCCAATTCCAGCCTTGCCGGACTGTGACTGCTCTAAGCCGGTGAAGATCAGCGCATAACAACTACCTGCCTTTAAGTACTTAGGCCCATGAAAAAAAAAAATAGTCCTAGATAACCCCTTTATGCATTACTATTTGAGCCGCAATGCAAATCTTATAGGAATAGAGAAAATAATGTCTGATCCCCTGAGAAGATCATATGATTGAGTGAATACAGGTCAGGTGACTGAATCAAATGAATATAGTGATTAAATCAGAAAAAAAAACAGAATCAGTACAATTTATTCCTGTAAACAATTTGCTTAATGTTCATTAAAGCAGAGCAAAATCCGTGCCAGAGCTCTCCTTAGCTAACGGTAATATGTGTTTAAGGTTCAATGCACTATAGACTCCTTGTATTTGTAAGAGAAATATTACTTAGAGATCAGAAAAATCACCATATGAGTCTGGTATCAGACAATCCATGTCACTGAGCAGTGTTCAGAATGCCCAGTAAAAAAAAAAAAAACGTTTTGCAGTTGAATGCCAACTTCTTCCTGGCAGATACCACCACTGTTTGTCCAACAATACCAAATGTTTTGTAACAGAAGAATGACTTGGCGGCAGAACTGCATTATTAGACTCCTTTGGTGGTCCCAAATTACTGGAGCTGCCATTTACCAAATTACACTTAATCATAAGGTTTTGGAAACCTGTGATCCACAAATGTTTATTTGCTTTCAATGTGACATATTTCTGTCCAGTTAGTTTAATTACAATGTTAAGCATGCACCACATGGAAATCCAGAATCTTCTAAGGATGTTGTTAGAAACACAAAACTTCATAATTATGGGGATTTAACCTGCCAGCTGCCAATTGTTAATATCTGATATGTCAGAAAGAGATAAATAAAAGGTACAAAAAATGTGCAGCTGCAGGAGCGGAGACTGGCTGCCAGAGACCTGAAAACCCAAGAGAGACCACTAGACAGCTGGTGGCATCCTGTCTCAATGGTGCTTAGGAGTGTCTGCCACCCATCTTCTCCTCTACTTCACATAATATATTTGGGAACTAGTTAATCTTCATGAGTGATCACAAATTGTCTAAGATTTGACTTTCAAACTTAGTATTGTACTGATTGTAATTTATTGTACCGAGTGTATTGCATTTTTATATTCCACCTATGACTGGATAGACTGACCTATGTAATATCTTCCTGTCCCTGTGCATGTAATCCCTGATGAAGGAGGTTGCAACCTCTGAAACGCATTGGAAGATTAGCCGCACTTTCCTCTTCATCACGTGAAGGTAAGTTTGCATTTTGAGCGATGTCACACAGGCACAGGAAATCAGACTCCCGCAAACCAGTGTGGGGACAGACGTGACCGACCGGCAGTCGGTGGAAGATCAAGCATGAACTCAGGACAGCTGATTTACTACATTGGGTGGATCCAGAATGCACCAAAACTGTCTCTTCCCCCTATCTGCAGGAGAAACCGAGGAGAACATGTCCGATTTTGAAAACATAGAAGCACAGGTAGAATTCTATTAGCACTAGTTAATTGTAGCGCATAGACATACCCCTTTTGTATATACTCTTTTGTAAATAGCTTGCTTCACTAAATCCTTCCATAACCTGAGCTGTGCCTGGTCACATGATCTCTGGCTGAGAATCCTCTGACTTCCTATGATATTTTAAAATCTCCCTAAAATCCAGGCTCTGGAAACTGATGGATGGGTATGGCATGCTGTGCCAGTGAGCAGAGCTCCATTCAGCTAACTTCACACTGCTCCTGTGCATGCTGCTGCAGATACAGCTCTGCCTCGTATCTTTCTGTACACGGCAGGGGGTATATAAATATACACACTTTTCTATATCTGTGTCATGTATATGTAGGATGGGGGAGCCAGAGCAGTAGTCATGGCCGACAGCAATCCCTTTATCACTCTCCGGCCTTCCCCCTCCATACAGACATGAGAATCTCTCTGAATACCTCGGTGCTGTTCCCCTACCCCATCAGAGTTTTCCCGGTACGGGACTGCTGCCTCTGCAGATGATTCCAAGAATAAAGAGTCACAGTCTGGTTTTACTTCAACTTCAACATGTTTACTCAGCAACTTGTCATCCAGGGCACACGCTGTTACAGCATCGGGCATCGGTGTCTCTGACCCTTGCCTGTTGCTAAGCCTGCGTTCGGGACGGTCCGTACTATACGGTCCCACAGTGTCCTCAAAATCCAGTATTTCTGCCTATCGTGGGGGCATTCCCTGCTGCTTCGCCCCGGTCTTGAGAATGGCGGCCCACGCAAAAACTTACCACATCTTGATGCACTTTCTCCCACTTTGCTCAGCCTTCTTCTGTCCAGCAGCTGCAGTCCCACTATTACTGCACTGCTGTTCCTGTGGTTGCTGTACTCTCTCTCTTCTTAGTTCTGGCCCCCTGGATACTATTACTGGGCCCACTTCTTCCTAGAAGAACGATACCGGGCACGTATCTTCCCTAACAGGGGGTATGGGTGAAGAAGGAACAATAATAATACCACTTCCCCTACATATACACACTATGATGTATTTTCTGTATAATATGAATACAGTCATCATATCTCTCCATCCACCCATACACCCATGAATCCATTAGTCGGTGAGGGGGAGTAAGGGTTATTCTTTATTACCAGGGCTTCCAGTCTGATGCTTTGTGCATTACTTCAATTCACTGTAACAGTGTTCTGTACACAAGATCATACTGAGGTTGTGTATGATGCTGGGGGAGGATTGGGTGGTTTAGGTGGAGATACAGGTGTGTGCTCACTGCTGGCTTGCAGGCCAGAACAAGAAATTATGGGAAATGTCGTAAGAAGGGAGCAGAAGATTCTCAAGAAGTGATGATGATATCAGAGCTGATGCCTAGGGACAGGAAGTGAAGCACAAAGGTATAAAACATGAAACTGGATGAAAAGGTACATGGGTATTTTTAGGGACATTACACTTAAGCATTTGTGGCAAAAAAAACAGTAGTCAGGGTAGTGGACAACCTTTCTAAAGGGATTATTCAAGATTGTAATATTTGTGGCATAGCCTTAAAAGGAATATGTTATCAGAAAATGATCTATTGTTTGAATCAGGTTTTTATGTTTATTCCAATTTAAAAAGAAAATGATGTAATTTTTCATATTACTGTTTATAATTTAAAAAAAGTTCAGAAACCTTGCAATTGTTTGATTCTGGGCACTAAGGGTACTGTCACACAGTGGCACTTTGATCGCTACGACGGTACGATCCGTGACGTTCCAGCGATATCCATACGATCTCGCTGTGTCTGACACGCTACTGCGATCAGGGATCCTGCTGAGAATCGTACGTCGTAGCAGATCGTTTGAAACTTTCTTTTGTCGCTGGATCTCCCGCTGTCATCGCTGGATCGTTGTGTGTGACAGCGATCCAGCAATGCGTTCGCTTGTAACCAGGGTAAACATCGGGTTACTAAGCGCAGGGCCGCGCTTAGTAACCCGATGTTTACTGTGGTTACCAGCGTAAAAGTTAAAAAAAAAAACCGTACATACTCACATTCTGGTGTCCTTCAGGTCCCTAGCCGTATGCTTTCCGCTCTGACTGACTGCCGGCTGGAAAGTAAGAGCAGATCACAGCGGTGACGTCACCACTGTGATCTGCTTTCACTTTACGGCGGCACTCAGTCAGAGCGGGAAGCAGACGGCTAGGGACCTGAAGGACACCAGAATGTGAGTATGTACGTTTTTTTTTTTTTACTTTTATGCTGGTAACCACAGTAAACATCGGGTTACTAAGCGCGGCCCTGCGCTTAGTAACCCGATGTTTACCCTGGTTACCCGGGGCCTTCGGCATCGTTGGTCGCTGGAGAGCGGTCTGTGTGACAGCTCTCCAGCGACCACACAACGACTTTCCAACGATCACGGCCAGGTCGTATCGCTGGTCGTGATCGTTGGAAAGTTGCAGAGTGTGACAGTACCCTAAGTATATAATGCTTCCTGTTGTGTACAAATGACATTACAGCATTCTGATAATCATCACTGAAAGGATTACAACCAAAGATACCACCTTTGTACTGTATATCTGTATATAACAGATAACAAAGCATCCACCATTCATAATTCGTGGTGCTGGCTCTCCTCTTCTCCTGTCTTTCACAGTAACTTTCGCTCACATCATAACTTGACCAGCAATCTCTTCCATACTAGTCCATTACAGCATAGGTCCATGTGGTTTCCTGTGCACAATAGGACATATGATTCTAGTATTAGGCTTTGTGGCCAAAGTGAAAATTGCAAGACTATTCTTGCTTTTAGAAAATAGATTGTGATATGGAAAACAAAAAAACAATATGTATAAAAATATTTAATCAATATATTTAACATAAAAACCTAATTTAAACAAAAGTCCATTAATGTTTTATTATTGGAGGTTTGATCTTTAGCTTTTGTGGTTATGTAAGCAATGAAGATGACACAGTGCTTGCATTAGTCATGCAGCTTTTTCACTATGCTGAACTGTGGGGATCCAAAAAGTCGGCACCAACCAATCAAACATTAATGACATGGCCTAAGTGTAAACCATCATTACTAACATTCTGGAATACCCCTTTAACCTTCTAGAAAACTGAGATTACCTCCATCCCTTCATCTCATAGGGAAGCATAGGAGCACATCTCATCTCTTGTTACTTCTTTACTTGCTTGTGCGAGACGTGCAGACAGAAAAATGGGGCTTCTACACCAAGTAATTGCTTCTAGGTAAGAGAACGGTCCATTATCCATTAATACAATTCTGTGTGTAGCCTACATCCCATCCCATCATAAACAGAAGTTTATAGAACCTAAAAGGAATTGACAATGTTTGGGCAGTAATAATAATAATAACAACTATTTTTATTATGAAAATTCCCTAGTATTTTTTGTGACTGTTCCTCCAAAGTGGGGGTACGCTTTACATTTCTGACCAAGTCAAGTGTGGATAATGCATGCATCATAAGAAATAAAGACTCCCTATTAGGCAATCCATAGTGCTCTTTTATGAATTTCTATAACAATTAACCCCTTCACCCCCAGGCCATTTTCCATTTTTGCATTTCTGATTTTTGCTCACTTTCTTCCCAAATCCATAACTTTTTATTTTTCCATCAATACGGCCGTGTGAGGACTTGTTTTTTTTTTTTAAAGATGAGTTGTAATTTTGAACAACACTATTGATTTTACCATATAATGTACTGGAAATCGGAAACAAAAATTCCAAGTGAAGTAAAAGTGCAATTCCACAATAGTTTTTTGTATGTTTTTTTTACCAGGTTCACCAAATACTAAAACTGACCTGCCATTATGATTCTCCAGGTCATTACAAGTTCATAGATACTGTAGGTTCTTATTCATTTAAGTTTGCTAAATAAAAAAAAAATGGCACCATATTTTGAGACCTGTAGCATCTCCATTTTTTGGGATCTGGGGCTAGGTTAGGGCTTATTTTTTGCACGCCAAGTTGACATTTTATCAATATTATTTTGGGATAGATATAATGTTTTGATCACCTGTTATTGCATTTTATTGCAAAAAAACATAATTCTGGCATTTTTAAATTTTTTCTCATTACTCCGTTTACCGACCTGATTAATTCTTTTTATATTTTGATAGATTGGGCATTTCTGAACGCAACTATACTAAACGTGTAATTTTCTGATTTTTTTTATTGTTCTATTTTGAATAGGGCAAAAAGGGAGTGATTTATACTTTTATATTCTTTTACATTTTTTAAATATTTTTTAAACCTGTTTCTTCACTTTTACGTGTTTCATGTTCCTCTGATCATTTGTGCTACACAGAGCAGAGTTTTGGCCCTTCTCTGTGTAGCAGAAATGTTTATTTGTTATGAACGCCGGCCACTTGGCGATCATGTGACCGGGGCGCGTGGTTTGTGATGAGGTATCGGCTCGTGCATGTCAAATACCGACACGATAGTGACATTTAACATGTTAACAGCCGCTGGTGGGTCACGATTCCACCCACGGCTGTTAGGGGCACATGACAGCTGATCAGATCAGCTGTCATGTACCGGAAAAGATGAGGGCTCAGCGCCAGAGACCACATCAAAAGGGGAAACATGACATGTATACGGCACATGCCCTGAAGCTGTAAAAATGAATCTGTCAGCAGGTTTTTGCTACCACAACTGAGAAAAATAGACCCTGAATCCAAAGATGTATCACTTAGTTTACTGGATGCAGCGGTTCTGACACAATCAGACTTCTTACATTTAGTAATGAAGCAGAACTGAGAAAGTTGCCCCCGCTCACAACAGGATCTGTAAGTCTTGCATGTGTATCGGCGCTTCGGCCATTGCATAATCCTTCTGTAGCTGAGAGCGGTAGTACAGAGACATCAACACCTTGTTCTGGATCCTGGATTAGGTGAGTATATAATGTTTTTTATTTTAAAACTTTTTGTGTGACTGTATATGCATCAAACATTGAGGGGGGTCCTCGTACAGTGGGGAGAAGGACTCTCATATATTTTAAAGAAGTTGTCCACTACAAATTTTTTTTTCATAAATCTTGCTATTATGTGCCGCTGAAAACATCCACTGTGTTTATTTCAGCAATATTACCTTTTATCATGCTGTAGCAGCACATCTTCAGTGCTGGATCCAGCTCTCATGGGGTTAATTGACAACTTCCTTTCTCCTGAGTTATTGTGCTCTAATACTACAAGTTCCATGATGCTTTGCACTCGCCTGTAACTCTGCACCTGGCACACCCACTCCAAAACACACCCCAACCCCTCCCTCCTCTCCCCCCTCTATCTTCAAAAAGATTTGTGATGTCATTTCTGTCCAACCCACACTCCATTACACACAGATAGATAGATAGATAGATATGGGATAGATAGATAGATAGATAGATAGATAGATAGATAGATAGATAGATACTGTAGATAGATAGATAGATAGATAGATAGATAGATAGATAGATACAGAGATATATCTATATATCTATGTCTATTTACATAGATATGTCCATATCCATGTTTCTAAACCCCTTTACCCCTGGAGCTTTTTTCGTTTATGGCTCCCCTCCTTTCCAGAGCCATAATTTTTCCATCAATATGGCCATGTGAGGGCTTATCTTTTGCGGGACAAGTTCTACTTTTGAACGACACCATTGGTTTTACCATGTCGTGTAACAGAAAATGTGAAAAAAATTCAAAGTGCGCTGAAATTGCAAAAAAAGTGCAATCCCACACTAGTTTTTTGCTTGGCTTTTTTGCTAGGTTCACTAAATGCTAAGGCTGTGTGCACACGTTGCGGATTTGATTGCAGATCCGCAGGGTTTTTTGCTGCACAGAATTGCATAAAATCCACAGTGTAGTGCTCAACCAATGTAAGTCTATGGGAGCCGCAGACTTGTTGTGCACATGCTGCGGAAAAAGCCGCACCGAAACGCAGCTTTTTTTTTCCCGCAGCATGTCACTTCTTTTGTGCTGAACTGCAGCGTTTCTGCACCCTTAGGCCGGGATCACACACAGCGAGATACGGCCGAGTCTCGCAGGTTAAAACCAAGCTCTGGCACCGGCACTCCAGAGCGTGCGGCTGCATAGCAATACATGGAGCTGCACGCTCCGCTCCGGAGTGCAGATGCAACGTGTGCCCATCCGTCGCGATCCGTCGCTACTCGCTAATACAAGTGTATGGGCAAAAAACGCATCCTGCAAGCACATTTGCAGGATCCGTTTTTTGCCCATAACGACGGATTGCGACGGAGCCCAGAAGACAGAAGTGTGAAAGTAGCCTAATCCGGACAGTGGACACGCACCCTACACTATCCATACATTTATCAATAGATATATCTATCCAGATATATCTATAGATAGATATATGAATAGATAGATGCATGCATCTATAGATCTATCTATATGTAGATCTGTCTATCCATTTCATCTATCATCTATCTGTCTATCCGTGTGTAATTGAGTGTGGGTTGGACAAATATAAAAGAGGAGGTTGGACAATAATGACATCACAAATCTTTTTTTTTGTTCAATAATATATCTTTATTTAGCTTTCAAAAACGCATACAAAAACGCACTAAAAACGGCATCAAAAATGCACAAAACCACAGCAAAAACTGCAGCAAAACTGCACCAAAAACTGCAGCAAAAACGCATGACAACCACACCAAAAACTGCATCAAGAACTACATCAAAAACTGCATCAAAACCGCACCAAAAACTGCATCAAAACCGCACCAAAAACGCATCAAAACTGCATCAAAACTTCACCAAAAACTGCATAAAAAAAGCATAAAAAACTGAATCAAAACTACGCAAAAAATGCAACGAAAACCGCACCAAGAACTGCATCAAAACCGCACAAAAAAGGCATCAAAAACCGTGAAAAAAAACATGAAAAAAATGCATCAAAAATGCAGCTGCATTTTCTGCAAGGAGATGCAGATTTTGTGCAGAAAATTCTGCACCCAAATCTGCAACGTGTGCACACAGCATAAAACTGAGCTGCCATTATGATTCTCCAGGTCATTACGAGTTCAAAGACACCAAACATGTCTAGGTTATTTTTTTATCTAAGTGGTGAAAAAAATTCCAAAGTTTTGCTAAAAAGAAATAAAATAATTGCGCCATTTTCTGATACCCGTAGCGTCTATATTTTCTGAGATATCTGGTTGGGTGAGGGCTAATTTTTTGCGTGCCGAGCTGGCATTTTTAATGATACCACTTTTGTGCAGATACGTTCTTTTGATCGCCCGTTATTGTATTTTAATGCAGTGTCGCGGCGACCAAAAAAACATAATTTTGGCTTTTGATTTTTTTTTCTCGCTACGCTGTTTAGCGATCATGTAAATTTTTTTGTTGCATTGAAAACAGCTGACATGTTGCGGCTTTGAAGTGGGCTCACCGCTGAAGCCCACCTCAAAGCGGGGGATACTGCCAGCTGACGTACTATTCCGTCAGCTGGCAGAAAGACGTTAATGAACACTATGTTTCAGTTAAAAAAAAAATGGCGTGGGCTCCCGCGCAATTTTCTGCACCAGAGGGGGAAGGCCGACGGCAGGGGGGCCAATATTTGTAGCCTGCTATGAATATCAGCCCGCAGCTGTCTGCGTAGCCTTTACTGGCTATTAAAATAGGGGGAACCCCCCCAAAAAAATGACGTGGGGTCCCCCTATATTTTATAGCCAGAAAGGCTACGCAGACAGCTGCGGGCTGATATTCATAGCCTAGAGAGGGGTCATGGATATTGACCCCCCCGGCTACAAATACCAGTCCACAGCCGCCCCAGAAATGGCGCATCTGTAAAATGCGCCAATTCCGGCACTTAGCCCCTCTCTTCCCACTCCCCTGTAGCCCCCTGTGGGATATGGGGTAATAAGGGGTTAATGTCACCTTGCTATTGTAAGGTGACATTAAGCCGGGTTAATAACGGAGAGGAGTCAATAAGACGCCTATCCATTATTAATCCTATAGTAGTGAAAGAGTTAAAAAAAAAAAAACACAGCCAGAAAAAAGTATTTTAATATTCTTCATTTAACCATACTTACCATACTTCAGCGCCTGCAAAAAACATAAAATAATAAACCGTATACTCCCTGTCCGATGCAGTCCAATTAATAACGAGTGTCCCACGACGATCTCCCCTATAGAACAGTGACCCCAGCACCGCCCGCACATACCGGCGCTGGCCCACACATACCGGCGCCGGCCCGCACATGCTGGCGTCGGCCCACACATACTGGCGCCGGCACGCACATACTGGCGCAGGCAAGCACATACTGGTGCCGGCACGCACATATCGGCGACGGCACGCACATACGGGCACCAGCATGCAGATCCCCGGCGCCCGCACAATCATCCCTGCCTATCCCCGCCCGCCCCAGCACAGCCCCGCCCACCCCCAGCACAGCCCGGCAGCCCCCAGCCCCGCCCACAGCCCAGTCACTCTTGATGAGTGACTGCTGACTGTGAGGCTGGGTCACTCCTGCTGCTGAGTCTGGAAATTGACGTGACGTCGGCAGAAATAAGCAGTGGCTGCAGCCTGGGGGTCACGTGACCCAGACTCAGCCGCCGGAATAGCGCCGCTCATAGGCAACGGAAGGTATTTGCACAATTCATTAGGGGCCCCGGGGGGATACATTGGGGGGTTAATTGAAAGTAGTGGACAACCCCTTTAAGTGCTGCTGTGGGGGACCTCAAAGTGTGGGGGCCATTATATAGCGTGGGAGCCATGATATAGTTTAGGGACTATTGTGGGGTCCTCATACAGTATGGGTGCTAATGTGGGGACTAATGTGGAGGCAATCATAAAGTGTGGGGACTACAGAGAAAGCCATCACGCAGTGTTAGGGCCATTATACAGTTTGGGGCCATCATGCAGTGTGAGGACTATTGTGAGGGGCATTAAACTCTGTTTTGGCAGAACAATGAAGACAACATACTATGTATAAACGACACTATACAAAAAGGATGATACTGAGGGCCATTTAAATAGCAAAACTACAAAACTTTATTATTAAAATATAATGAACACTGGTGAGGGGGGAAGCAGAAATATACAAAAAATGTCACACACAAAGATGTACTGTGGAATAGGACACGCAAAAACCTGGACATGTGACAGTGGGATCACATATTATAAAACCCTAATTAAAGCACACCATACACCAATGTGTGTACACCATATCATACAGGGTAAACTTATATCATGTTTAGCCATTAATATGCCACCCACGGCCTGTACCACCATTTGATCTTGCTGCTTATCATACTATATCTCTCATAGTGCAAATGTGCAATTAGTGCTGTAGAACAGCAATTATTACCGGCAATCTGGGGCACAGTCCACTATCCACGAAGATGCGCGTCCACATCATACTATGTATAGGAGAGCTGTGGGCCCATCATATTGTATATGAGGGAGCTGTATATGGGGTGACTCAGGGGATGTTATTAAAGAGATTTTCCACTAATAATTTCACCTCCTTTCATTAGTCCTAACTCTTCATAAATAACACTTTTCTAATTTACTTTTAGTACCTGCCCTGCTCCTGTAAGTTCATCTCTCTTTGGGTCATATACCACTGCTACTTCCATATGGGGACCGGAATTGGACTAACAAAGCAGAGCACAGTCTACAAGCATGCTCAGACCAGACTCCACTCTTCGCTCTGCTTGGATGCAGCTTTGAAGAGCCATCTGTTAAGCTGACAAGCCCTGCGATGTGGTGATCATTAGAAAGTATATTACAGGGCTTGTTAGCTGAAAGGGACGACACTTGTGAGCACAGTCATATGTGGTGCCGACTGAGTCCGCTGGTGCTCTGAAGTGCCATTTCCAAGCAGAGAAGAGAGTGAAGTCTGATCTGAGCATGCATTCTCAGACTGCTGTCACTCACTAAGATGTAGCCTCGCCTCCACCAGTGATGTGGCCTGCTCTGTTTGTCTGATTGCAATCCCCATATTGGAAGTAGCAGAGCCAGAATCAAAATAGAAGGCTATATGAGCCACAGAGAGATGAGCTAACGGGAGCAGGGCAGGTATTGAAAGTGCATTAGAAAAGGATTAGCTACAGTCAGGGCCGGACTGGCCATCGGGCAGTTCTGGCAAATGACAGAAGGGCCGGTGGCAGTAGTGGGCCGCTCGAGTGTGCCGCTGTCGGCACACTCTCCCCGCTGTCGGCACACTCCCGGCCCCGCATTCAACTATACCGGCGTCATAGACGCCGGTACAGTTGAATGCAATGATGGAGGAGAGAGCGTCTGCTGACGCTTCCTCTCCCATCATTCCCCGCTCTGCCTGCCGCTGACACTGCGGGTGCGCGATGACGTCATATCATCGCGCACCTGCTGTGTGACCGGGCGGGCAGACTGCGACTGCTGAGACCAGAGCCAGAGCAGCGCGGGGCAGGAGGAAAGGTGAGTAGAGTGTTTTTTGTTTTTTTTTAATCAATGAGTGATGACTGGATTGTGGAGCTATTGGGGGGGGGGGGCTGTGCTGCATTCCATTCTACGGGCCTGTGCTGCATTATATTCTATGGGGCTGGCTGCATTCCATTCTATGGGCCTCTGCTGCATTATATTCTATGGGGCTGGCTGCATTCCATTCTATGGGCCTCTGCTGCATTATATTCTATGGGGCTGTGCTGCATTCCATTCTATGGGCCTGTGCTGCATTATATTGTATGGGGGCTGTGCTGCATTACATTCTATGGGGCTGTGCTGCATTACATTCTATGGGGCTGTGCTGCATTATATTGTATGGGGGCTGTGCTGCATTACATTCTATGGGGCTGTGCTGCATTATATTGTATGGTGGCTGGCTGCATTACATTCTATGGTGGCTGGCTGCATTACATTCTATGGGGGCTGTGCTGCATTACATTCTATGGGGGGTGTGCTGCATTACATTCTATGGGGGCTGGCTGTATTACATTCTATGGGGGCTGGCTGTATTACATTCTATGGGGGCTGTGCTGTATTACATTCTATGGGGGCTGTGCTGCATTACATTCTATGGGGGCTGTGCAGCATTACATTCTATGGGGCTGTGCTGTATTATAGGGGGCTGGCTGTATTACATTCTATGGGGGCTGTGCTGTATTACATTCTATGGGGGCTGAGCTGTAATGCTGGATACAGCTGTAATTATATGTTATATAGTCGTGTTACACTCCCCTCACTTCTTGTAGCCTACAAGTGTACAAAGATATTATACAGTCACCATGTGACAAGTGGGCCTGTGTGACTTCAAATGCCAGGGCTGAATTTTAGTCCCAGTCCGACCCTGACTACAGTAGGTAGAGTTGGGACAAATGAAAGGTGGTTAAATTAGTAGTTGAGAACCTCTTTAAATGTTCAGCATTATTGTTATGGGGCACCCAGAGTACTGTGACCGTCAAAGTTACACATGGGGCATTATTACATTCTAGGGGCAAAATGTGGAAATGGAAATTTTACCATCAAGGGCATTAGTACTCTGCAAGGTGCACAAGGGAGGCATTATTATGTGGGGTACTAAGAGGAGCCATTATTATATCCCACAGCAGGTGCAGTATAGCAACACATGGCAGCAGCAGTTCAGTATTGGGGTTCAAGCAGGATGAGGAGGAGTTTAAAGAGGTTTGGGAATAGATGAGGACGGTGCAGGAAATGTGAGAAGTGAAATATGTCTTTGTTGTAATCTCTGCAGACGAGTCCTGACTGGAGAAGTTGTCGTGTCAGTCTGGGCCAGATGGAAAAGGAACAGCATAGCCATCTGTTGAGGTTCCGCAATACGTATGATTAGGTTGTGCCACAGTATTTGTAATTAGGTTTACCTGGTTAGAGGCCCACTCAAATGCTTCAACCCCCTGAGTTGAACCCCTAACTAGCTACAAATCGGGGGGGGGGGGGGGGCAAAAGGTGTCACCTGTATCTATCTCACATTTGTAGCCTTTCATTTGGATAGGTTACAAATGTTTAAATGTTTAATATAGGAATCTCCGTTAAAATATAAAGTAAACATTATTATATCTTATCTGATACTTTTATATTCTAACTAAGGATGAACAAACCCGTGAAATGTCAGGTTCTGGTATCTGACCTGAACTTTATTCCAAAGTTCGGTTCGGGTACCAGAAATGTACCCTTACTTGAACCAGAACCCGAACCCCCCAGAACTCTAAACATTGCAACGGACTTCTGGGAGAACTGCTCTCTCGCTCTCTCTCTCTCTCTCTGCAATGGACTTCCCCCAGGAATCCCAAAATTGCAACTGACTTCTGGGAGAAGTGTGTGTTCGGCATTTAGCACCAGACACCAGACTATGTATGCACAGACCTCTGGGTTAACTAGATTTGCTATTTGGGTTTCCACAGGGCTTCTCTAATGCAGAGCCTCTTCATGCCCTGTGCCTTCTTGAAAACTATTTTCAGCAAAAGTGTATTGCAAATGTATGCTCTAATGTGATATAAAAGCCACTAATACAATTAGTTCTCCTTTTATATCATATCCTAGAGAATGAATACTAATTTGATAGACGTCTCTAATTTACTGGAACAGGAATAGTAAGGGGATATAGACATGTACCTTTCTAATGAACAGGCACAGACTTTGCTGAAAAGATCAGCTTTTCTTTTCCATTATAATATTCATTTTTTTGTCTGGACTGGTGCCAGTACGAGTTTTCAGAGCAGTATCAATATGATGTGAAAATGTTCTCTCGGGCCAACGCTGGATGACTTACAGTACACTGCAACCTTTGCCAATACACGCAGCCTGATGAAGGGTTGCCCATAACTCTAATTGTTGTTAACCAATGTACACTTGTCACATAGACACTTAGCACATGATGTGGTTACAAATGTTTGGGATTAATGTAAATGAATGGGGTAAATTAATGGTCATTTAGACTGGCCAATAATTGGGGGAAAAGCATTCATAAGTTCCCGATTATCGAAAACAAGCAGGGTAACACCCACAAACAAGCAAAATACTCGTTCACTGGGTGCGATGATTTTTAAGCAGGCTCAAAAAACAATTATAACTGTTGATAACATAGGTAAACCAGTGAGGTGTTTCCGATAACATGATACTCTATGCTCACAAAACGATTATATCAATGATGATTCTGTGAATAAAATTGTAGTCTGCCTATCTAAACATGTCATTAAATGACCACCGATTGAGCTGCACATAGCCGATCAGTGGTCTTTTAATGGCTGATATCATGTCTTGTAAACATGGCATTAATCAATCTTGCACTCACATTAAACTCATTTTGCAAACTGATCATAAATGATACCCCAGCGCAGTTTACACACCCCACATGTGCAATAAGTTATCGGCACTCACCAAAAAATAAATTGGGTGATTAGTCCCAAATAGAAGCACATTTTATACCATCACTTTTCTGCTCTGAAATTTCCTGATACCACTGGATGTATTCTTACTTAAATGTATAACCTATAACCAGATAATAGTTTATAAGTATAGGGGAAACATATGAAAAATGTTTGACTACAACCGGCTGCTCTTTCTGTCTGACAATGCGGTCTGCTCAATCACCTGCTCATCCCTCTATTCAATGGCTGTCTGACAAAGACATGGCAGTGCAAGCGCTGTCAATAAAAAGCGACTGCTTGGCAAATGTTACTATTGTCATTAAAAGGTCTATACAACTACTCTGAACTCTGCAAAAGCATCACAGTCAGAATTTGTTAGAAAACGTAACTTTACTAATACTCCTTTGTAAAATCTGTATTGGTATTTTTATAGCACAATTATATTATATTGTTACACTTGTATAGTTGAGAGTAGAGTGTATAGGTAACAGGATTAAAGCAAAGGATGTAACTACTATTCGTATACCTAATCTTTTAAAAACACAATTTTATTGAAAAAATACATTTTTCTACATAAAGTAGGTAAAGACCATCAGATCTGGTAGTATTAGTGATTATCTTCCTTACAGCGGGTGAAATACGTATTGAACAAGTCACAAATTTTCTAGTAAATGTATTTCTAAAGGTGCTATTGACATGGAATTCTCACCAGATGTCAATAACAGCCCATCCAATCCACACAGCCAAAGAAATCAAACCATAGATGTCCATAAATTAAGTTATGTGTCATAATAAGAAATGGCACAATATTGAGCACACTTACAGAAATGAATTTAATACTTCATACAAAAGCCTTTGTTGGTGATGACATCTTCGAGATGCCTCCTGTATGGAGAAACTAGTCGCAGGCAATGCTCAGGTGCTATTTTGGTCCATTTTTCCACACAAACACTCTTCAAATCCTGAATGTTCAGTGGGCTCCTTCTATGAACCCTGAGCTTTAGTTCCGTCCATAAATTTTCTATTAGATTCAGATCAGGTGATTGGCTGGGCCATTCTAGCAGCTTTATTTTATTTCTCTGAAACCAATTGAGATTTTTCTTGGCTGTGTGTTTGCGATCTTTGTCTTGCTGAAATGTCCACCCTTGTTTCATTTTCATTATCCTTACACATAACTTAGTTTATGGACATCTGTGGTTTGCTTTCGTTGTCTGTGTGGATTGGATGGGTTCTTAGCAACATCTGGTGAGAATTTCATATCAATAGCTCCTTTAGAAATATATTTGCTTAAAAAATTAGTGACGTGTTCAATACTTATTTCACCTACTGTATATTGCAATTAGTAGTGATAAAAAGACACAGATGATTCATTGTAGGAAATTCTGCTTACTAGTTAGAAACAATTGTCAAATTTATTGAACTTCAATTGCGTCCATGGAGAACACAGCTCCATGCTGCCGCCACAGGCAAGCTCCAGAAGCATATTACCTAATGTGGTTTTCTACATTTTAGAAAAGTACCCCAAGTGATTCCTTTAAGTAAAAATAGCAAAGGCAGACATTACTCATCCTCCCACTCCAGCGTTCACTCACCACAACTGCTCTGATTTTTGTATTTTGACTACAGCAGTGATGTCACGTTGTTAGGGTTGGCGGATTGCATAAAATAAATTTAATAGAGAAGTGCTATCGCAACCCGGGGTCCACCGTGCAGAGATGTAGAACTGCAGCTAGTGTGAACAATGACGGAACATACAGCGAGTGATTGCTTGCACACACTGAGTTAAATGTCACTCAGTGAACAACACATGAAGCTGTGTTACTCGCACACAGAAATGGATCAGATGCTCTGCAATAGAGCTGTGTCAGTTGCACACAGTGATGGAATAGATGCTCTGCTATAGAGCTGTGTCAGTCGCACACAGTAAAGCAATAGATGCTCTGCAATAGAGCTGTGTCACTCGCACACAGTAACAGAATAGATGCTCTGCTATAGAGCTGTGTCACTCGCACACAGTAACGGAATAGGAACGACACTAAATATGATCCCTGTTAACCTCACAGGGGAATGAAGCCCGCTCATGGGATAAGAAGCAAACAGTGGTCACACAGTTAGCAAAAGCACTCAAACAACTCCTCTCTGGAGGTGCCGGAATTCTAATGGCTAGATGCCAGCCCTGAATTCATACAATCTACTCTCCAGAGAACCGGGATTCTAATGGCTTACCGCCGGCCCCGAGCACATGCTGATAAAGACCACACTGTTGCAATGTCCCATACACACACATAAAGAGATTGATACTATCGCACCCGTGTGTGCCTCTGAGACACTTTTATATGTTCAGCTCAAGTCCAGTCGGACAGGACCTTGCTCGCGGACCAATCCAGAGCTGCCACATTACCAGAGCAGCTGACGACTGACCACCATTGAGATGTCGCTGTCACGGCCACTCCTTCCGCTCATTCTTACCCGCTGCGGCGCGCTCCTCCTGCAGGCGCGCGTCCTCTCCTTCATTCTCTGCTCTCTGGTTCTCGTTGGGTGCGCGTGTGCACCGCCCACTCCAGCACTTCCTCTTTCTGATTTGCAGGCGCTCTGTATCTCCTCTCTGTGATCCTGGAGGACCGTGACCCGGAAGTCCTCCAGCACTCCATGTATATAATGTGATTCCTTCCTCTACTCCTTGCCTGTCTGTCATTTGTGCTTCTGTGACTCAGGTCCACCATTGTCTTTGCACTGCCTGTTCTGAGTCTCCGCTCTGTCCAGCCAGTTCAGCTTCTCTGCCTTTCCCAGGCTTCCTTGTCTCCTCGTCCAGTCCAGTCCTCCCAGTGTCCTCTCCATACTCTGTAGTCTGGTGTCTCTGTCCTGTCCTGCTTCCTTTGTGTCTTCCCCTTTGCAGTTCTCCTTTGGTCTCGCCGGTTCCCAGCTCTTACCTAACTGTACTTCATCTTGCCTCACTCTGTCCGTCCTGCGCCTAGCTTCTTTATCTTGTACTTCCTACTACCTGTCTCCGGGTTCCAGCTTCTGCGGCAATAGTCTCCCTTGGGTCTGCCCCTAACGCTCCCTGTATAGGGGGTGGTCTACCTGGTCAGCTCATCCCGGCACCTAACACACATTGACAACTCACATTACCGCTGCAGCCAATCACTGAGCTCTGCTGATGCAGTGATGATGTCAGATGATGATGTGGCGTAGTGTACATTACTCTGGGGCTACAGGTTTTGAAAGTGTGGTTGCAAAGTTTTCAGTTTCTAATTTTGAGTCTAAAGTTAACATTGATAGTGTAAATGAGAATAAGACTAAGTATTAAAATAACAAGAAAGCCATTGAAAAAAAATATCCCACACTCAATGTATACCCATTGCGAATACAAGCAACTTTTTTGATAGATGAATACAGTCTAGTCTAACTATACATTAAAATAATCTGTAGCTAAATATAGAGAACTTCGAAATATTGGCCATGCAATATACATAAGCTGCCATTACCAGCCGTGAATTTTCCACAAGCACTAGAAATGAAGAAGGTTATATTTTATTAACATCACATTATATCATTACATACAAAATCATAGATAAGCTGAAAGGTATAATTTATCAGGAGTCCGAGTTATTCTAAAGAGCCATCCCACAGTTAATTGGGTTCTATCTATAACATATTTCTGTTCATAATTGAATGTATGAGACTTTAAACCCCTTCAGCTTTTAAATCACCATCAAATATATAAAATAATCATACACTGAGGTTGATGGGGCCAAGTGATCTTATGAATTTCTTGGCTGAGTGATATTGTGCTCAATGACAATGCTATCCGAAATCCTTTCCACATGTAGCTTCCACAACAAGCAAATTTGCTTTTTTATTGTTATTTTTAATAAAATTGTCTTCATTTTTACCTCCATTTTGCAGTACACATACCGCTCTGCCAAAAATTAAGACACCACCACATCAAAACCCTGTCATGGGCAGCCCAATCTCCAGACCTGAACCCCATTGAAAACCTCTGGAATGTAATCAAGAGGATGATGGATAGTCATAAGCCATCAAACAAAGAAGAACTGCTTACAATTTTGTGCCAGAAGCAGTATGAAAGACTGGTGGAAAGCATGCCAAGACGCATGAAAGCTGTGATTAAAAATCATGGTTATTCCACAAAATATTGATTTCTGAACTCCTCCAGAGTTAAAACATTAGTATTGTTGTTTCTAAATGATTGTGAACTTGTTTTCTTTGCATTATTTGAGGTCTGATAGCACTGTTATTTTTTTTTTATTTTGACCATTTCTATTTTTCAGAAAAAAAATACAAAATTTACTGCTTGGAAATTCGGAGACATGTTGTCAGAAGTTTATAGACTAAAAGAACAATTTATATTTTACTCAAAAATATACCTATAAAGAGAAAAATCAGACAAACTGAACATTTTGCAGTGGTCTCTTAATTTTTTCCGGAGCTGTATATTTGGCATTGTTAAGCCTGTGTTGGAGTTATATGTTAGATCAGGCTGTTCCAGTCCGGCCCACAGACCGAGGCAACTGAGGGGCTGAAAACAGTGGCCCACGGGCCGCACCGTGCACGTCTGCCACGCATCTCTGCCCACCCGCCCGCTGGTCTGTCTGCTCGTTGTCTCGGCGCGCCTGCTCGCTGTCTCCTCAGTCACTCACCATCCACGCTGACTGCATTGATGGTAGAGGTGCCTCAGGCCTCTTCCTCCACCACAGTGTGAAACAGCTGATACGATGACGTTATGTCATCGCATCAGCTGTGTACTGCGGAGAGTCAGCACACCAGAGGCAGAAGCAGAGCACCATGGAAACAGGAGAAAGGTGAGCATGTGGTAGTTTTATTTTTAATTTATCTATGTATATGGGATGTTTGGCTGCACATTGGGAGGCTATATGGGACTTTTCATGGACATGGGGAGGCTATATGGGACTTATCATGGACATGGGGAGGCTATATGGGACTTATCATGGACATGGGGAGGCTATATGGGTCTTATCATGAACATGGGGAGGCTATATGGGTCAAACCATGGACTTGGGGAGGTTGTGTGGGTCTCATATGGTGGCCATGGGGAGGCTGCGTGGGTCTCAGACGCTGGCCATGGGGAGGCTGCTGCGTAAGCCTCAGATGCTGGCCATGGGGAAGCTGTGTGGGCCTCAGATGCTGGCCATGGGGAGGCTGTGTGGCCTTCAGATGCTGGCCATGGGGAAGCTGCGTGGGCCTCAGATGCTGGCCATGGGGAGGCTGCGTGGGCCTGAGATGCTGGCCATTTGGAGGCTGCGTAGGCCTCAGATGCTGGCCATGAGGAGGCTGCGTGAGCCTCAGATGGTGGCCATGGGGAGGCTGTGTGGGCTTCAGATGCTGGCCATGAGGAGGCTGCGTGGGTCTCAGATACTGGCCATGGGGAGGTTGTGTGGGCCTCAAATGCTGGCCATGGGGAGGCTGCGTGGGCCTCATGCTTGCCATTCAGAGGCTGCGTGGACCTCAGATGATTGGGGTTCCCAATATGCACCATTTAGCTGCCAGCAAACCAAAGGCACACTCCACAGTTCTTCGTGCCCTTGTCAGTTTGTAGTTGAAAATCCTTTTGGTGTGATTCAAGTCCAGACTTGAGTATGGTTTTATGGGGTTGGCACACATTTGAAATGCCTCATCCCCAACAACAACAAATGGCATTGTCAGTCCTTCTTTTGTTCGGAAGAGGTTGTGGCGGTGGAAAATTAAAATTATTAGCATACAAACATTGTCCCATGTTAGAGTTTTTGAAAGTCTGTGAGTCATTTCCTCATCCAAATGAGCCAACGGCAACGGCGACAAATCGTCATTCAGCATCTGCAATTGCCATGAGAACAATGGAAAAGTATTTTTTTTATAATTGAAGTACTCGGTTCCACTTCCAGCAGGTTTTAGAATCCGAATGTGTTTGCCGTCCACAGCCCCCAAACAGTTTGGAAAATTAAAAATTTCCTTGAATTTTTCAGCATTTTTCAGCCAGAGTTCAGTTGTGGGTTGGGAGAGGAATTCTGCACGCAGAACGTCACACAATGCACGGCAGGTGTCTCCAACAATCCCAGAAAGGGTGGACAATCCAATCCGAAATTGAAAATGTCAAGATCTTAAGGTCTCTCCGGTAGCCAGGACTCTGTGGAAAACAAAATGGGAAAAAAAATCAGTACATGGCTTTTAGAACAAGAATATTAATGACAGGTGTTTCTTTTTCAAAATTACGAACCTTAGGGTCACCAACAGTCGTTCCTCAGCAGAAATTGCTCTATGTAGTTGCATGTACTGCCTGGTGAAGGATCCTCGCACACAATGCAGCAATTCATCGAAGCTCTGTTCAGACATCCTTGTGTATTCAAAAAACTTTTGCGGGTTTTCACGAAGCTTGGTGTACAATGAGTGGTAGGCTAGAAAGTTTTTTGGAGGGCACCACACAATATGTATGGGGATACACCTGAGGTCAGTACAGAAACATCATAAATAGTACAAAGAGAAAGCTACAGAACATAATAGGGATCACCGCAAAATACAAAAGATATTTATTGAACACACAACAGACAAATACCAATAAAAACATTTAAAAAGTCATAAGCATGACATATAGAAAACCCTAGTGGCTCATAATGAAGCCATAAGCTGCGCCTCAACAGGCCAATATACACAACTTTATGGTGGCTTCAAATTGGATACAAATGTATTAAAGCAAATATCAGTATATATCATACATATTGTACTATCTAATGGAAAATTTTATTCATGGCACTAAATGCCAATCTATGCAATAAATGTGTATAGATAGAGTGCATAAATGCATAAATATAACACTTAACAAAATCTACTGATAGACAATCGACATCCATGTGGACCAAAATATAGCGCCACTAAATCCACAATCCAAGTCTCCCGTAGATCTGATGTGCAAACACAACTCACCATATGAGGGAACTAATATTCCCAATAACACATGGAAAGGCCAATAAACCAGAGACCCACAGTGAAAGGGTATAAAGCCCTGGTATTGTAGGTACTGGATATTATATGCGGCCAAAAAAATGGGGGGAGCCTGTAGAGATGCCCGACGCGTGTCGCCACCGACATTTATTGCATAGATTGGCATTTAGTGCCATGAATAAAACTGTGCATTAGATAGTACAATATGTATAATAAATACTAATATTTGTTTTAATACATTTGTATCCACTTTGCAGCCACCTTAAAGTTGTGTATATTGGCCTGTTGAGTGGTAGCTTGTGGCTTCATTATGAGCCACTAGGGTTTTCTATATGTCATGCTTATGACTTATTAAATGTTTTTATTGGTATTTGTCTGTTGTGTATTCAATAAATATCTTTTGTATTTTGCGGTGATCCCTGTTATGGTCTGTAGCTTTCTTTTTGTACTATTTACAATGACTGGTAGGCTCCATGGCTATCTCGGACTTCAACAATGGGGTGTTGCCAATAGCGATGACAACGTCTTCTCCGTCTTTCTCTTCTCCTTTCTTCCTCACAAGCCACAGCAAAAGCCAATTTCAATGATAAATCCATATTCAGATTGAAGTTCTCCATGCTAAGATCCATCTTGCAGCAGGATACAGCATCAAAAGAAGAGGATTACATCTGTGTAGGGTCTATATATAGAAATCCCATAAGCCACGCCCATTGGGAAAGACCGTACGCATGCGCATAAACAACCCAAATGCATGCAAAAATGCATACAAACGCATGCACAAGCAGCGTTTTTTGGCTGTCATGCGTAAGATCATGTGGATAAAAAAGCACTGCGTTTTTGCATGTGTTTGCGCATGCAGATGATACGCTGCACACATAACCTCTAATGTGAACCTAGACTAAAAGAGTACTGGCTAACAAACAAGAGTGAAGACACAAAATGTCAGCAAAGTTTCAACGTTTTTAAAATTGAAAGAAGCCCATTTAGTTCAACCTATAACCTAACTAGATTCTGAAGAAGGTAAAAACACGATGAGGCATATGCTACTTGTCCTATATTAGCCGCAATTAGATTACTTCCCTGGATCAACGTCCCATCACAGAATCCCAACCTGTAATATTATAATAATCAAAAAAGCCATCCAGTCCCCTTTTGAGCTTTTTAGCTTTTTTAGTAAATTGACCATCACAACATTTTGTGGCAGGAAGTACCATAGTCTAACTGCTGGTACAGTAAAGAATTGCCATTTGTGTTTATGACTAAACCTTCTTTCCTGAAGATGTAGAGGATATCCTCTTGTTATGTCCTTCTTATATACTGGAGCCCAAAATTGTACACAGTGTTAAGTGTGGCCTGAATAGTGACTTCTATAGAAGCAAAATTATGTTCTTGTCATGACTATCGGTGCCTCCTTTAATGCATCACATCAGTTTGCTTTCTACCATCTTTTTATGTGGCATTTTTACCCAGTCTTATATTATTTATTAAATTATTATTATTATTATTATTATTTATTGTTATAGCGCCATTTATTCCATGGCGCTTTACAAGTGAGGAGGGGTATACATAATAAAAACAAGTACAATAATCTTGAACAATACAAGTCATAATAGGTACAGTAGGAGAGAGGACCCTGCCCGCGAAGGCTCACAATCTACAAGGGATGGGTGAGGATACAGTAGGTGAGGGTAGAGCTGGTCATGCAGCGGTTTGGTCGATCGGTGGTTACTGCAGGTTGTAGGCTTGTCGGAAGAGGTGGGTCTTCAGATTCTTTTTGAAGGTTTCGATGGTGGGCGAGAGTCTGATATGTTGTGGTAGAGGGTTCCAGAGTAGGGGTGATACGCGAGAGAAATCTTGTATACGATTGTGGGAAGAGGAGATAAGAGGGGAGTAGAGAAGGAGATCTTGTGAGGATCGGAGGTTGCGTGTAGGAAAGTACCGGGAGATGAGGTCACAGATGTAAGGAGGAGACAGGTTGTGGATGGCTTTGTACGTTATGGTTAGGGTTTTGTACTGGAGTCTCTGGGCAATGGGGAGCCAGTGAAGGGATTGACAGAGGGGAGAGGCCGGAGAATAGCGGGGGGACAGGTGGATTAGTCGGGCAGCAGAGTTTAGAATAGATTGGAGGGGTGCGAGAGTGTTTGAGGGGAGGCCACAGAGCAGGAGGTAGCAGTAGTCAAGGCGAGAGATGATGAGGGCATGGACTAGGGTTTTTGCAGATTCTTGGTTGAGGAATGAACGGATTCGTGCAATATTTTTGAGTTGAAGTCGGCAGGAAGTGGAAAGGGCTTGGATATGTGGTTTGAAGGAGAGATCAGCGTCAAGGATAACCCCGAGGCAGCGAGCTTGTGGGACTGGGGAGAGTGGGCAGCCATTTACTGTAATGGATAGGTTCGTTGGGGGGGTCACGTGAGATGGGGGAAAGATGATGAATTCTGTTTTGTCCATGTTAAGTTTCAGAAATTTAGCGGAGAAGAAGGATGAAATAGTGGACAGACATTGAGGGATTCTGGTTAGTAGGGAGGTGATATCTGGTCCAGAGATGTAGCCTCTCTGACCTTTCCCGGCGCCTGCGCACTGCAGTACTTTGCTCTGCCCTCAACAGGGCAAACAAAGTACGCCTGTGCCGGAGCCGCAGCGTGAAGACCAGAAGAGGACGTCATCCTATGAAGATGGGAGGCCTCGAACCGCGACACCCACCAGATCGGAATGAGGTGAGTATAATATAACCTCTTTTTCTCATCTTTCAGGATACATCGGGGGCTTATCTACAGCATTACAGAATGCTGTAGATAAGCCCCTGATGCCGGTGGGCTTAGCTCACCCTCGATTTTGGGGGTGACAGGTTCCCTTTAACTTTCTGGGAGAGATATACACTCCATACAATATCCTACCTTTCAGCCCCCTACAGTGTACATTTGTTTTATTAGCCCAAGAGTATGACCATCCATTTATCTAGCTTAGTATCATCTGAAAATATTAAAATTCTACACTGTATGCCCTCAACAAGATCATTAATAAGTATATTAACAAGAAATAGGCCCAATACTGACCATTCTGATACACACCTTCTGCTTTATTTCTCTAAACACTGTCTTTTTAAGAATTTAATGTGCCCCATATGCCGTAATTATATTTAGCCATAGTATTCTTTTCCATTTTCAAAATAGTTTTTTGCACTTAATGATTCGAAAAATGTCCCGTTTGTTTAATATTATTATTGAATGCATTGTCTTTCTGAAGTTTGGTGCTTTTGTAGACTCTCAACTAAACATCTTATTAAAAGATAAGTGAAAACATAGCATTTTGTGGTCAGTATTACCTAAGTGCTATGTACATTTGATATTATGCCCTACCTATTGCATAAAACTTAATTTAGAAGTGCCCTCTCCAGGGTCCTGCACTGCACTAGTTGTGAAAGGTAATTGTCTTTGTTGTCTGCATCTGTTTCTGTTTCTGAACCAGCAGGTTTCTGATTCCAAATTTATATCAGCAAATGCAAGTCGCCCATCATAATTAATTCTCTCTGATTTGCTAAGTCATCTATTTACGTTATGATGAACAACAGTAAACCCAAGGCTGCCATGTCTTTATGGTGTGCATTTTTTCTTGTAATTAGCCGAGATACCTCTGTTTTGACCATATCTATACTTCCTTTGACATGCCACATGTATGTATGCATGCCACCATACCTATATATTGTGAAAGTCTATGGCCTGGTGTCACGGTGTGACTCGACCCAACAGATGGTCTGTCAGCTAACGGCACAATACACATACAATGGGGATGGTATAGGTGATAGGAAGGCCCTACCTGTAAGGAATGGGGAATGGTAACCACCTGAGCTCAAACCTGAGCCTGTCACTGCACTCCCCTAATGCCCTATGCGGGTCCTTCCCCCCGCCACCATACCTCGTCCCTAGTAGTCCCCTAACACTGCTCTGGCAAGTGCACTGGCCGGCAAGCCTCACCTCTGCAAATAATACACACGGGGGAAATGACAAATACCAAAGGGACAAGGTAACAAAAACTCCACACTTAGCTTATGTCCACCGCTGCTAAGCTCCACACCACACATAACTGCAACTGGACGCCAATAACCAGACGTTGCTAACACCATAGCACTGCTCCTGCTTGGCTGGTCTCCAGAAAGGAACTGTATCACCAACAGTCAGCTGATGCATCAGGTGACCTTTTAAAGGATTGTGGGAGTGGTCACCACCTGCATCAGCTGACCCAGCCGCACTGCAATAGCATCAGATTGCCAGAGGGGAAAAGAAACTGACATTAACCCCCAATGGTCCAAAAGCAAAAAAGTTTTAAACTGAATGGAACCAGAGCTGCACAAATCCAAAAATGGATCATGACATCTGGTTAGAAAGTACTGAAGATTTGTATGCGAGCAATATGACAGATGGGCAAGACATGGATTGTACCAGGAAAAAAAGTTGAGTGTTTTGAAGCTCAAAATTTTGGAACACTGCAACCAAATATATACCTTGAAACAAAGCTATAGGCAACCCCTGAAACAAATTGGAGAGGAGGTAATGAACTGTGGCTTGGACTAGGTATGCCCCTTGAAGTATCTTTATAGATGATTAGGCCTAGGTGATTTGACGGCTACCTTTAGTGATCCTGGTGCAACAGGTTAGCCAGTGTTCAATAGATATTATCAGATCTTTCTTGCATTAAACATAAATACACTGCTCAAAAAAATAAAGGGAACACTAAAATCCCACATCCTAGATATCACTGAATGAAATATTCCAGTTGTAAATCTTTATTCATTACATAGTGGATTGTGTTTAGAACAATAAAACCTAAAAATTGTCAACGTAAATCACAAATAATATCCCACGGAGGTCTGGAGTTCGAATGATGCTCAAAATCAAGGTGGAAAATGAAGTTACAGGCTGATCCAACTTCAGTGGAAATGCCTCAAGACAAGGAAATGATGCTCAGTAGTGTGTGTGGCATCCACATGCCTGTATGACCTCCCTACAATGCCTGGGCATGCTCCTGATGAAGCGGTGGATGGTCTCCTGAGGGATCTCCTCTTAAACCTGGACTAAAGCATCTGCCAACTCCTGGACAGTCTGTGGTGCGACGTGACTTTGGTGGATGGTGCAAGATATGATGTCTCAGATATGTTCAACCGGATTCAGGTCTGGTGAACGGGCGGGCCAGTCCATAGCTTCAAAGCCTTCATCTTGCAGGAACTGCTGACACACTCCAGCCACATGAGGTCTGGCATTGTCCAGCATTAGGAGGAACCCAGGGTCAACCGCACCAGCATATGGTCTCACAAGGGGTCTGAGGATCTCATCTCGATACCTAATGGAAGTCAGGCTACCTCTGGTGAGCATATGGAGGGCTGTGCGGCCCTCCAAAGAAATGCCACCCCACACCATTACTGACCCACTGCCAAACCAGTCATGCTGAAGGATGTTGCAGGCAGCAGATCTCTCTTGTCACGTCTGTCACATGTGCTCAGTGTGAACCTGCTTTCATCTGTGAAGAGCACAGGGCGCCAGTGGTGAATTTGCCAATCCTGGTGTTCTGTGGCAAATGCCAAGCGTCCTGCTGTGAGCACAACCCCCATCTGTGGACGTCGGGCATTCAGACCATCCTCATGGAGCATGTTTCTAACCTTTTGTGCAGACACATGCACATTTGTGTCCACATCTCCTGGTGTACTGGCCTATCTCCTGGTAGCGCTTCCAGCCTCTGGACACTACACTGACAGACACAATAAACCTTCTTGCAATAGCTCGCATTGATGTGCCATCCTGGATGAGCTGCATTACCTGAGCCACTTGTGTGGGTCTCAGGCTACCACGAGTGTGAAAGCACAAGCAACATTCAAAAGTGACCAAAGCATCAGCCAGAAAACATTGGTACTGAGATGTGGTCTGTGGTTCCCACCTGCAGAACCACCCTTTATTGAGTGTGTCTTGATAATTGACAATAATTTCCATCTGTTGTCTATTCCATTTGCACAACAGCATGTCAAATTGATTGTCAAACAGTGTTGCTTCCTAATTGGACAGTTTGATTTCACAGAAGTTTGATTTACTTGGAGTTATATTCTGTTGTCTAAGTGTTCCCTTTATTTTTTTGAGCAGTGTAGTAACTTAGTGTCAACGGGGAGTTGATCTATTGTTGCATAGAATGGTAGAAATGTGACCAATGCTAATTAGGGAAACGACACAGGAGTTCAAATTATGAACAAGCAGGAGAGTGTTTTTGAATTTAAAAGGGAGTATATAAAATAGAGTATCTGGTGTAACTAATGTCCTGAGTTGAGAAATTCATATTTCTTAATAAATTTCTGGGCTCTCATGATTATGTTGTAGGATGTACAGTATTTTAAAGGGCTTTATAAGTTTTGCACAATTTTTTTGTACTAGTTTTGTACTAGTTATTATTAGTTATCATTCTATCTTAAATCCAAATTTATTTTTGTCAGGTATTTTTTATGCACTGAGCAAGGGCTAAAAAGGTGAATTTATGGCATGTACTATTAGCAGCACTGCTCAGTAATGTTGGGCAATCTATACTTCATTGTCATCACTCTTTACACTTCGGGCCCAATTCATAATTTAGGTACTGCAAACTTTCTCCAGAAGACAGGAAAACCCCTTTATCACTTTTTGTGACTTTTTAATGTAAAAAGTAGCATGTCCTGCTAATATGTTGAAACATTTGCACAAAAATTACAGGGATACATAAATGACTCTGATGGAGAGTACTGGAGCTCATTTTGAGCTTATTTTCTAAAAAATTTGGTGACTTTTGAAAAACACAGGAAAACATCTGGAATCCCCAAACTTCAACCACAATGAGGAACAAAATAAAATAGAAGCAAAACACATACAGTATACACAGAAAAAATGTACACATTAAAAGAAGAAGAAGGTGCAAATGAAAAATAGCTTAAAAAAAAAAGAAAACGTCAAAAAGGTATCAATGAAACAATAAATCAAGATTTTACTCTGAAAGCTCTTGTCTGCATTGATTGTAGCACCTGTTTTTGGTTATATACCTGTGCCATCTCAACTATAAAGTATTGCAAAAGTTATACATCCTGTTTTGACAATATAAAGAAGCCTGTAGTTTACAGAATATGCTTATCAAATATCTAATGGTTTACAGTAAATTAAAAACTAAATCGCTTTAAAAAATTTCTTGATATTGAGCTTTACAGAAATGCAATACTTATCTCCTGTTTCTCAACCTCCAATAATTTCAAAGCACATTTCCAAGCATCATCAACAGCCTGCTATTAAATGCTACCCAAAAACCCATTACTTTGTATTCCGGGAAGCCAGCCCTTGTTTATTAATAATACTGTACTTTACAGCCTTCCTTAGTGGGTCAATGATTAATTACGCATCCAGCTCATAACAGTGTTTAATAGGAATATTTAGAATGCCTACAAACATTTTTTTTCGTGCTTTGATCATTTAAGTACTTTCTTGAGCATACAATCAAAATAATTTTAAAAAGAATATACATTTTAACCCCTTCATGACCCAGCCTATTTTGACCTTAATGACCTGGCCGTTTTTTGCAATTCTGACCAGTGTCCTTTTATGAGGTAATAACTCAGGAACGCTTCAACGGATCCTAGCGGTTCTGAGACTGTTTTTTCATGACATATTGGGCTTCATGTTAGTGGTAAATTTAGGTCGATAATTTTTTCGTTTATTTGTGAAAAAAATGGAAATTTGGCAAAAATTTTGAAAATTTCACAATTTTCAAATTTTGAATTTTTATTCTGTTAAACGAGAGAGTTATGTGACACAAAATAGTTAATAAATAACATTACCCACATGTCTACTTTACATCAGCACAATTTTGGAAACAACATTTTTTTTGCTAGGAAGTTATAAGGGTTAAAATTTTACCAGCGATTTCTCATTTTTACAACAAAATTTACAAAACCATTTTTTTAGGGACCACCTTACATTTGAAGTCAGTTTGAGGGGTCTATATGGCTGAAAATACCCAAAAGTGACACCATTCTAAAAATTCTAAAAACTGCACCCCTCAAGGTACTCAAAACCATATTCAAAAAGTTTATTAACCCTTCAGGTGCTTCACAGTAGCAGAAGCAACATGGAAGGAAAAAATGAACATTTACCTTTTCAGTCACAAAAATGATCTTTTAGCAACAATTTTTTTATTTTCCAAAGGGTAAAAAGAGAAACTGGACCCCAAAAGTTATTGTACAATTTGTCCTGAGTACGCAGATACCCCATATGTGGGGGGGGGGGGGACCACTGTTTAGGCGCACGACAGGGCTCGGAAGGGAAGGAGCGCCATTTGACTTTTTCAATGAAAAATTGGCTATAATCTTTAGCGGACACCATGTCGCGTTTGGAGAGCCCCTGTGTGCCTAAACATTGGAGCTCCCCCACAAGTGACCCCATTTTGGAAACTAGACCCCCAAAGGAGCTTATCTAGATGCATAGTGAGCACTTTGAACCCCCAGGTGCTTCACAAATTGATCCGTAAAAATGAAAAAGTACTTTTTTCTCACAAAAAATTTATTTTATCCTCAATTTTTTCATTTTCACATGGGCAACAGGATAAAATGGATCCTAAAATGTGTTGGGCAATTTCTCCTGAGTACACCAAGGCCTCATATGTGGTCAAAAACCACTGTTTGTGCACACGGCAAGGCTCGGAAGGGAAGGAGCGCCATTTGACTTTTGAATGAAAAATTAGCTCCAATCGTTAGCGGACACCATGTCGCGTTTGGAGAGCCCCTGTGTGCCTAAACATTGGAGCTCCCCCACATGTGACCCCATTTTGGAAACTAGACCCCCCAAGGAACTTATCTAGATGCATAGTGAGCACTTTGAACCCCCAGATGCTTCACAAGTTGATCCATAAAAATGAAAAAGTACTTTTTTTCACAAAAAAATTCTTTTTAGCCTCAATTTTTTCATTTCCACATGGGCAACAGGATAAAATGAATCCGAAAATTTATTGGGAAATTTCTCCTGAGTACACTGATTTCTCACATGTGGGGGTAAACCACTGTTTGGGCACACGGCAGGGCTCGGTAGGGAAGGAGCACCATTTGACTTTTTGAATGAAAAATTAGCTCCAATCGTTAGCGGACACCATGTTGCGTTTGGAGAGCCCCTGTGTGCCTAAACATTGGAGCTCCCCCACATGTGACCCCATTTTGGAAACTAGACCTTCCATGGAACTAATCTAGATGTGCGGTGGTCACTTTAAACCCCCAAGTGCTTCACAGAAGTTTATAACGCAGAGCCGTAAAAATAAAAAATCATTTTTCTTTCCTCAAAAATTATGTTTTAGCAAGCAATTTTTTATTTTCACAAGGGTAACAGGAGAAATTGGACCCCAATATTTGTTGCCCAGGTTGTCCTGTGTACACTGATACCCCATATGTGGGGGTAAACCACTGTTTGGGCACACGTCGGGGCTCAGAAGGGAAGTAGTGACTTTTGAAATGCAGACTTTGATGGAATGGTCTGCGGGCGTCACGTTGCGTTTGCAGAGCCCCTGATGTGCCTAAACAGTAGAAACCCCCCACAAGTGACCCCATTTTGGAAACTATACCCCCCATGGAACTTATCTAGATGTGTGGTGAGCACTTTGAACCCCCAAGTGCTTCACAGAAGTTTATAACGCAGAGCCATGAAAATAAAAAATAATTTTTGAGGAATGAAAAATTATGTTTTAGCAAGCAATTTTTTATTTTTGCAAGGGTAACAGGAAAAATTGGACCCCAATAATTGTTGCCCAGTTTGTCCTGAGTATGCTGGTATCCCATATGTGGGGGTAAACCACTGTTTGGGCGCAAGTCAGGGCTCGGAAGGGAGGGAGCACCATTTGACTTTTTGAACGCAAAATTGGCTGGAATCAATGGTGGCGCCATGTTGCGTTTGGAGACCACTGATGTGCCTAAAAAGTGGAAACCCCTCAATTCTAACTCCAACTAACCCCAACACACCCCTAACCCTAATCCCAAATCTAGCCATAACCCTAATCACAACCCTAACCCCAACACACCCCTAACCACAACCCTAACCCCAACACACCCCTAACCCTAATCCCAACCCTAACCACAACACACCCCTAACCCTAACCATAACCCTAACCACAAGCCTAATCTTAACCCTATTTCAAACTCTAGCCCTAATTCCAACCTTAATTCTAATTCCAACCCTAACCCTAAGGCTATGTGCCCACGTTGCGGATTCGTGTGAGATTTTTCCACACCATTTTTGAAAAATCCACAAGTAAAAGTAACTGCGTTTTACCTGCGGAATAACCGTGGATTTCCAGTGTTTTTTGTGCGGATTTCACCTGCGGATTCCTATTGAGGAACAGGTGTAAAACGCTGCGGAATCCGCACAAAGAATTGACATGCTGCGGAAAATACAACACAGCGTTTCCGCGCTGTATTTTCCGCACCATGGGCACAGCGGATTTGGTTTTCCATAGGTTTACATGGTACTGTAAACCTGATGGGAAAACTGCTACCAATCCGCTGCGGATCCGCAGCCAAATCCGCACCGTGTGCACATAGCCTAATTCTAACCCTAACCCTAGTTCTAACCCTAATTCTAACCCTAACCCTAGCCCTAACCCTAGCCCTAATCCTAGCCCTAACCCTAGCCCTAGCCCTAACCCTAACCCTAACTCTAGTGGGAAAAAAATATATTTTCTTTATTTTATTATTGTCCCTACCTATGGGGGTGATAAAGGGGGGGTTCATTTACTATTTTTTTTATTTTGATCACTGTGATAGGTTTTATCACAGTGATCAAAATGTAACTGGAACGAATCTGACGGCCGGCAGATTCGACGGGCGCACTGCGCATGTGCCCGCTATTTTGGAAGATGGCGGCGCCCATGGAGAAGATGGACGGACACCGGGAGGCTCGGTAAGTATGAGGGAGTGGGATCGGAGCACGGGGGGTGGATCGGAGCACGGGGGGTAGATCGGAGCACGGGGGAAGCGGACAGGAGGACGGGGGAGCGGACAGGAGGACGGAGGGGAGTATGGGACAGAATGGAGGACTGGGGAGGAGATCGGTGGCGGTGGCGGGGGCACATCAGGGTTCCCAGCCATGGCCGATGATATTGCAGCATCGGCCATGGCTGGATTGTAATATTTCACCACTTTTCATAGGTGAAATATTACAAATTGCTCTGATTGGCTGTTTCACTTTCAACAGCCAATCAGAGCGATCGTAGCCACGGGGGGGGGGGGGGGGCGAAGCCCCCTGGGCTGAAGTACCACTCCCCCTGTCCCTGTAGATCAGGTGAAATTGGAGTTAACCCTTTCACCCGATCTGCAGGGAGGCGATCATTCTGTGACACAGCATATGCGTCACAGGTCGGATTGGCACCGACTTTCATGACGCATACGCTGTGTGACAGGTCGGGAAGGGGTTAAACATATTTTTGAATATAAATAGTTTAAAATACCAACAAATTGTGAAAAAGTCTTGAGCCCCGATTCATCATTGCCTTTGCATCTGTTTTTGTCTAGTTTTGTGTGTTCTATGCCTTTTTGTTAGCACCCAATTTATTATTCTATTTGTGCTTTTTTTAAGTCTATTCCATATGTGCTCGACTATTTTTTTCTGTTTTGTGGATGAAGTTTAATAATTCCAGATGTTTTACCTGAATGATCAATTGCGACTTTTCAAAAAAGTTTCAAAATTTGGTGCAACTCCATTCTAGTCCGACTTGGTGTATTTTTTAGCATACCAGTATTTTGCCACAAATTTTGCAAAAAGTGCAACTTTTGGTGTAAAAAGTCGCAAAAAGAGTTCAAGACTAAAAAGTCAATTTTTGACATTACGCTGAATTTGTGGAGCTTGTGCGGCATTTTGAAGAATTTGGAGCCAAAACGACAACTAATACCACAAGGCAAAGAAGGAAAGTGACAAAAAATGCAAATGATGAATCAGGGCCATAGTTTTGATGTTCAGCTAGTTGGTCACTTACAAGGTACCCATAATTAAGACTCCTTCAACCTCTAAATGTTAGTGAATTGACACTTTGTTTTTCAGATTACAAATATAAGACCCAATTGATCACTCCAGTATTGATGAGAAAATGTCCTGGAGTCAGACTTTTCTGATTCATGCTCATAAATCAAGAGCAACAGACAATTGGAGTGTACCTCTGTGTGCGCCTCACCACAAATCCTACTCCAGTCCCTACCGGAGTAAGATCTGTAGCATAGTGAACGCTGCCTCTCATCATGAATTTGATGAGCAGCAGTCAACAAGCCCTTGACCCACGACAGCTCTACTTGCTTTGTTGGAGTTGGGCAAAAATGGCTTGAGAATGCCAAAAGTCTCATAATTTTAGTGCAGCCATCTTTTCATAGCTTTTTATGCCAGAATACTGACTTAAAATCTTTGATTAATCAAGCCCATTGGGTCTTTCATGTTTTCTGTAGTGATATGAAAAAGAGATTTTCGGCCAGAAAAAAATAAGAGAAATAGAATTGGAAATGTATCTTAAATTGGTTTATTTAAAGAGGATCTGTCACTGGCTCAAAAATAAAAAAGTTAAATATATTGCAAAAATCTCTGATCTCCTCTGGCGGGAATTGGCAGAGTCTGTGTTATGTGTACGCCACTTGGTTCAGATAGGGGCGGGACAGGTCTCATGAATTCTTTGGAACTCTGGGGGAATCCGTTACTCAGGGCGACGATGCACTGCAGCTTCCTCAGGCACAAGATGGATCCACTTCCTCACACAGATGCAATTGATAGCATCCTCATGAACATGAACAGTGTAGTTTAATGTCACAGCACATCCAGTACAATTCAAGTCTCTTAGGCTCAGGCTTTATAAACAGTACAGCTGCTTCTTAGAGGCACATTGACTAACAATCTCTTTTGACACCACAGTTCAGCACAGATCAAAACTCTTTACAAAAGCACAGTAGTACACAGCATTTCTACTAGCACGGTGCAATGGAGGAGGGAGGTGGGGTTTGCTGAGGGAGATTATCCCTGTAACACAACTTCTTCCAATAACTATCTTCCTGCTTCTGATAGACTTTCTCCACTAGCAGTACAGGGGGTTAGCCCAACTCCACTCTGTAATGGAATCCTGTGTCCCTTTGGTTCACTTGCCTGAACTCTTGTGAGACAGATCACAGAAACACACCACTCATCCTTTTGGATGCTGCCAGAACAGTAAACAAATTTCCCACAATCCCCATGGGGCTCTGCCATCCACTCCCTGTCTCCTGTGACTGTGTTAACCCCTCTAGTTGCTGGATGCTTTTGAAGCAACAGCAGTTAGCACTATTTCTGAATGCCACATCTGGAAGGGAGGGGTAACAGCACACGCCCCCAGAGATGATTCTGAAGAAACGCCCATTTAGGCTGCAGGCAGAGATTTCACATACTTCACTTCAACAACAAATATGAATATCTATGTAATGGAGTAATGCATGGCAAAATGGAAAAGAGCATCAGAATCGAGGGTACTGCAACATTTTTACAATGTATTTAACAGAATTTTTTTCAGCAAGTCACATGTCTTAATGGTTAAGTTCACACTTTGTTCAGATCCCCTGATTCATTCAGATTTGCAGTCCAAACAATCGACACATGATGGTCACTTACATACCAAACTGTAAGCCAATGGGGTCTATCACCCACAGTTGGTATTGGCTATATGATGGATATGGCACTGAGTGAAGGCTTCTGTTATAAACAGAAAGCATAATATATATGTGAACAGAGCTTAATGGATAAATTTACAATTATTTCACATTGAATTTTCCATTCTGTGTTTGGACAGATTCAGAAATGAGGCTCAGAAAGTAACTAAAGGAAAGTAAAATAAATAGGATTTGAGACATATTACAAGTAATCAATTTTGCTGAAACAGTGCCTTGGAGCATGTTCACACACTCATTTTAAATGTACATTTTGAAGGGAATCAGCTTCAACAATCACATTAAAAAAACATAATATTCTTTAATACTCTTTTCATTTATTGTAATTGGAAATCTACATTTCCAATCAAGGTTTTTTTGTGAGTTTTTTTTACTGATGAGGTTCTGGACACACACAAAGATTAAAAAAAAAAAAAGAAGTGCACACCTTTAATGTGAATCTCTTCAAAACTTGATGTGATCAAGTCAAAAGGCTGTAAAAAACTTTGTGGAAAAAACATATTCAAAAATGTCATCAAAATTGCTTACAAATCTCATCAGATATGAACACATCATCAAAACTCACATGGATTCCTGAAGTGAAATTCTCTTGAAAATCATGTTGAATTTGTCCAGCTAAGGACATGTGCACACGCTGAGTACTTTAACTCAATATCTGTAAGCCAAAACCAGGAGTGGGTGATAAATACAGAAGTGGTGACGTGTTTCTATTATACTTTTCTCTGATTGTTTCACTCCTGGTTTTGGCTTACAAAAAATTTGATATAAAAAACTCACGAAATACTGAACGTGTAGACATGTCTCAACAAAGCTTTCTGTGTACATACCCTTGGCAATGTTCACACGCTGAGCTTTTGGAGCATTGTTGATGCTGCATGTTTTTGTTGCTTCAAAATCGCAACGTCATTCAGTTCCAACAGAGTGGATGGGATTTATAGAAATTTCATTCCCCATGTGCTTTTTTTTTGGTCAGCGTACACTGAACTGCAGTGCGTGTGTCAGACCCACAGCATGTAATAATTCTCTTGCAGTTATGCTGAGTTTTCTCTGTAACTCATAGAATTGCATTAGATGTGGAAAAATCGCAAGTAAAATACACCCATGTGTTTTTAATGCATTTCCGTGCCGGAAATGCATTAAAAAAGCATGGTATCCGTACCTAAGTGTGTCAATAAAGCTTTGTCAAAAACAAATTCCAGGAGGTATCAAAAACAAAGCAAAGCTTTATTTAATACATGACACACCAAAAAGAAACAAAAAATGCAACTTCAAAAACGCAATAAAAACACATTAAAAAACACACACAAAAATGCAATGAAAAACCGCATGTAACCTACTTTAAATAATAGGTACAGAAATTCTGCAGCATCAGAGACACACCAAAAGCTCATCGTTGGAACATAGCCTAAGTACATACAATGAGTATTTGGTGAGGTTTTTTTTATCTGTGTATTTGTATGCTATAACCAGGAGTGGAACAATTAGAGGAAAAGTATAATAGAAACACGTCACCACATCTACATTTTTTTGTACCCATTTCTGGCTTTGGCTTACAAATACTGAGGTAAAAAACTTATCAAATACTCAATGTGTTCACAACTAAGGGCAGAGGCAGACTGCTGTATTTCTCGTCGAATCGCACCGCACTGCACGGACTGGCCTGGCACCTCTCCTGACCTGAGTGAGACAGCAAGACGGATTACTATGCAGCTGTCAAACTCAGGTCAAGAGAGCTGACAGCTAGTACAAGGTTTGCGATGTGATTCTCGCACGAGAAATACGGCAGTCTGTCTCTGCCCTAAGGGTGTCTTTCGCATGTTTTTTTTTATATGTATATACAGTACAGACCAAAAGTTTGGACACACCTTCTCATTTAAAGATTTTTCTGTATTTTCATGACTATGAAAATTGTACATTCACTGAATGTACTGAAGGCATCAAAACTATGAATTAACACATGTGGAATTATATACTTAACAAAAAAGTGTGAAACAACTGAAATTATGTCTTATATTCTAGGTTCTTCAAAGTAGCCACCTTTTGCTTTGATGACTGCTTTTCACACTCTTGGCATTCTCTTGATGAGCTTCAAGAAGTAGTCACCGGGAATGGTCTTCCAACAATCTTGAAGGAGTTCCCAGAGATGCTTAGCACTTGTTGGCCCTTTTGCCTTCACTCTGCGGTCCAGCTCACCCCAAACCATCTCGATTGGGTTCAGGTCTGGTGACTGTGGAGGCCAGGTCATCTGGCGTAAGACCCCATCACTCTCCTTCTTGGTCAAATAGCCCTTACACAGCCTGGAGGTGTGTTTGGGGTCATTGTCCTGTTGAAAAATAAATGATGGTCCAACTAAATGCAAACCGGATAGAATAGCATGCCGCTGCAAGATGCTGTGGTAGCCATGCTGGTTCAATATGCCTTCAATTTTGAAGAAATCCCCAACAGTGTCACCAGCAAAGCACCCCCACACCATCACACCTCCTCCGCCATGCTTCACGGTGGGAGCCAGACATGTAGAGTCCATCCGTTCACCTTTTCTGCGTCGCACAAAAACACGGTGGTTGGAACCAAAGATCTCAAATTTGGACTCATCAGACCAAAGCACAGATTTCCACTGGTCTAATGTCCATTCCTTGTGTTCTTTAGTCCATACAAGTCTCTTCTGCCTGCTTGTTGCCTGTCCTTAGCAGTGGTTTCCTAGCAGCTATTTTACCATGAAGGCCTGCTGCACAAAGTCTCCTCTTAACAGTTGTTGTAGAGATGTGTCTGCTGCTAGAACTCTGTGTGGCATTGACCTGGTCTCTAATCTGAGCTGATGTTAACCTGCGATTTCTGAGGCTGGTGACTCAGATAAACTTATCCTCAGAAGCAGAGGTGACTCTTGGTCTTCCTTTCCTGGGGCGGTCCTCATGTGAGACAGTTTCTTTGAAGCGCTTGATGTTTTTTTCCGCTGCACTTGGGGACACATTCCAATTTTGCCCAATTTTTCGGACTGACCTTCATTTCTTAAAGCAATGATGGCCACTTGTTTTTCTTTACTTAGCTGCTTTTTTTCTTGCCATAATACAAATTCTAACAGTCTATTCAGTAGGACTATCAGCTGTGTATCCACCAGACTTCTGCACATTACAACTGATGGTCCCAACCCCATTTATAAGGCAAGAAATCCCACTTATTAAACCTGACAGGGCACACCTGTGAAGTGAAAACCATTCCCGGTGACTACCTCTTGAAGCTCATCAAGAGAATGCCAAGAGTGTGCAAAGCAGTCATCAAAGCAAAAGATGGCTACTTTGAAGAACCTAGAATATAAGACATAATTTCAGTTGTTTCACACTTTTTGGTTAAGTATATAATTACACATGTGTTAATTCATAGTTTTGATGCCTTCAGTGTGAATGTACAATTTTCATAGTCATGAAAATACAGAAAAATCTTTAAATGAGAAGGTGTGTCTAAACTCTTAGTCTGTACTGTATATGTGCACAATATTTTGGTGATGTTTTTCGGTATTTTTTGTGGAGGGAAAAGCTATGGCCAGATGTTTTACTTCTTTTTTTCTTTTTTACTTTCAACAAATATGGCCGGGTTTGTTCTAGATATGGCCGGGTTTAGATGATTGAATGACAAAAATGGGCCTGTCACATCCAAGAATTGTAAACATGACTGGTTCTGTATGCAGCCATGTGCTCATCCACAGTGCGGATGGATGGAGGAGATGCCTACATATACACTCACCGGCCACTTTATTAGGTACACCATGCTAGTAACGGGTTGGACCCCCTTTTGCCTTCAGAACTGCCTCAATTCTTCGTGGCATAGATTCAACAAGGTGCTGGAAGCATTCCTCAGAGATTTTGGCCCATATTGACATGATGGCATCACACAGTTGCCGCAGATTTGTCGGCTGCACATCCCAAAGATGCTCCATACAAGGCAGGATGGATCCATGCTTTCATGTTGTTTACGCCAAATTCTGACCCTACCATCCGAATGTCGCAGCAGAAATCGAGACTCATCAGACCAAGCAACGTTTTTCCAATCTTCTACTGTCCAATTTCGATGAGCTTGTACAAATTGTAGCCTCAGTTTCCTGTTCTTAGCTGAAAGGAGTGGTACCCGGTGTGGTCTTCTGCTGCTGTAGCCCATCTGCCTCAAAGTTCGACGCACTGTGCGTTCAGAGATGCTCTTAGGCCTACCTTGGTTGTAACGGGTGGCGATTTGAGTCACTGTTGCCTTTCTATCAGCTCGAACCAGTCTGCCCATTCTCCTCTGACCTCTGGCATCAACAAGGCATTTCCGCCCACAGAACTGCCGCTCACTGGATTTTTTTTCTTTTTCTGACCATTCTCTGTAAACCCTAGAGATGGTTGTGCGTGAAAATCCCAGTAGATCAGCAGTTTCTGAAATACTCAGACCAGCCCTTCTGGCACCAACAACCATGCCACGTTCAAAGGCACTCAAATCACCTTTCTTCCCCATACTGATGCTCGGTTTGAACTGCAGGAGATTGTCTTGACCATGTCTACATGCCTAAATGCACTGAGTTGCCGCCATGTGATTGGCTGATTAGAAATTAAGTGTTAACAAGAAGTTGGACAGGTGTACCTAATAAAGTGGCCAGTGAGTGTAAATGGTCCATATAACACACCAGACTATGGAATGCTGAGATTATTTTCATGTGGACCACGTATGAAAAATTGCTGGTGTGCACAGGCATACCTGTTATTAAATCATTGTGCTTTGTGTTGAGCACATGGACAGTAAACTGACCAAAAATATGGCTATCTGGATGCGCCTTATGGCAATTATTCTACTAATTGGTGATAGTCTTTCCCCTTGGCCCTTTATTGTTTTTCTTAAAGGGAACCTGTCACCCCCAAAATCGATGATGAGGTAAGCCCACCGTCATCAGGGGCTTATCTACAGCATTCTGTAATGCTGTAGATAAGCCCCCGATGTATCCTGAAAGATGAGAAAAAGAGGTTAGATTATACTCACCCAGGGGCGTTCCCGCTACGGTCTGGTCCGATGGGCATCTCAGGTCCGCTCCAGCGCCTCCTATCTTCATTCCATGAGGTCCTCTTCTGGTCTTAACGCCGCGGCTCCGGCTCCGGCATACTTTGTCTGCCCTGTTGAGGGCAGAGCAAAGTACTGTAGTGCGAAGACGCCGGGCCTCTGACCTTTCCGGCGCCTGCGCACTGCAGTACTTTGCTCTGCCCTCCACAGGGCAGACAGAGTACGCCTGCTCCGGAGCCGAGGCATGAAGACCAGAAGAGGACGTCATGAAATGAAGATGGGAGGCGCCGGAGCGGACCTGAGACCCCCATCCGAGCGGGAACGCCCCTGGGTGAGTATAATCTAATGTCTTTTTCTCCTCTTTCAGGTAACATCGGTGGCTTATCTACAGCATTACAGAATGCTGTAGATAAGCCCCTGATGATGGTGAGCTTACCTCACCATTGATTTTGGGGGTGACAGGTTCCCTTTAAAAAGAGCATGTGTTGTTCTTTTCATTTTTCACATTACAACTTCATATTTGTTTGTAATTCCATGAGTGGTTTTGCATTCACTTATTCAATGAATCACATGATTTGAAAAGCAAAAAAACCCTAAAAGATGCAGCAATTGCATTAAAAAAAAAATGGAATTTTAGGCATGCTTTAGGTTGCTTATGCACCCCCCAGAGACCACTATAACTTAGGATAACATCCGTCTATGGAAAGAGGTTACCTTACCCCTAGAGGATTGTCTGCATAAAGCAGCATGCGTTCACAGACCTAATGCCTAAAATATCTCCTGTATTTATAGCACAGCGTGCGCGGGTTTAGCCATGCTGAGCCGCTGACAATTTGCCCTGTGCTGCTAAGTAATAATTTTGCTGAACCGACTGAAAAGAAAATAAAGCTGCCTCTTTATTGCTAACAAACTTGTAAAGTAAAAAGAAAAAAAAATCCATTTATGCGCTTACACATTACAGAGAGCCTTTAATTTGAATTAAGAAGAAATAGAGGATGTAAAATATTAAAACAGATAACTGTGTTCCCGCTGTTCATAGCCGTCTCCAGCAACGATAATGTTCCCACTTGGCGAGGAGGATTGGTTTAACTCCTTCACGCCGGGAAGGAAGAGCCGACACGTTGAGGGTTAAGGCAAGGCGCCTCACGCTGACAATTCTGCATCTGTATTGTCAGTGCTGTATATCACTCTGAGCTATAGACCATATTAGCAAAAAGAACTGAATTATATTGCATTCATGATGCAATTAAACACTTCACTAGGAATCAATGTAAAACTGATGAGGCCTGAAAGTAGTGCATATGGCTCCGAACATTATAAAACATTACCTTCACTCAAATCCTTTTCAGTAGCAATTTAAATCTTCATACAGTTACTGCTGCCAATGGTAAACTATCTCCTGATTCATAACAATGCCGGCTAACAAATGACTTTTTTTTTGTTAACTTAAATGTATTCAACTACTAAATTACCCATGAAACCAGAATAGCTGACAAGAGTAATCGGAATTATTATTAGCTCGGCAAGTATTCTGCATTAGCCAATTTAAAAAGCACGGCTCACAGGCAGAGACCGGTTAGAAGAAGGCAGGGTGTTAAATGACTGCAATAGTTCTTCATTTTACTGCTGCTCGAGCTAAAGGTCGAGAGATAGAAATTACATATGACTGCAAACACGGGGAAGGTATTTGTCTTTCCCTGCAAATCAGGTCAGCAGTAAGCATGAAAACATTTGGAATTCAATCTGATGGTGTGTCATATCAGAATGGATAGTATTTACTGCGCCCCGCTCTCTGCACAGAGCTGACCTTCCCTTTATTTATATTTCCTGCTTTCTTTCATTTTCATCCATCTTCACCAGCCTTTAGGTTCTGTGGCCTAGATGAAAAAGCAGCCATTCCAAAAACAAGATAAGCCTGTATAGAAAATGTGAATTAATTTAGTGGCCTACAAGTGCAATGTATATTTTCACAACGTGGTTAAAGAGGACCTGTCACTTGCTTTAAAAAATTGAGTTAAATACCTTATAAAAATATCGGTGCTCCCCTGATTTTGCAGCTGTTTTCCACTACACGCTGCATCACTTAATTGCAGAGATATTCACAATTGTTTTTTGAGAGTAGAGTGTGAAATCTCTGGTTGCAATGCAACTGGGCGTTTCATCAGTCCTCTCTGGGGATGTGCACTTTCACCCTCTATCCCAAATGCTGCCAATCACAGCTCAGCAGCATCACAGTGTCATGAGGGTATCGCATCCCCCTGGAAGACCTGGAGTTAGACAGTCATGTCAGGTAATGAATCGCAGGTCATCTGTATAGATGGTGTGATTTGTGTCCCATATTAAATGGATATAGTTTCCTTTGGTGCTGAAGAGGTTAATGACCCTTTCTATGCTGATCAGAAACATGCAGCTCCATTTCAGCTGCTTCTGATCTGGTCATTACCTCTTCCTATAAAAACTGGTCAAACCTTCTGGTCCCTGCCGGTGAAAGATTCATTTTCCTGTGCTGTGTGCTAAAGCTAAGTGGTTGGAGTAGACTCGTAGTAGTGTTCTGTGGTTTGCTTTAGTATGTGTGTGTTTATCTCCTGGTCCCTGATCCCATTTAGTTTATTCCTCCTTGTACCTATTCTCCTCCCTATTGTTGGTAAGTGCTCTGGTATGATATAAGTTTTCTGTTATCCCTGTCTTGTTTACCTTACATTTCTGTCCAATGCCTCATGGGGTGAGGGAGGGGACAGATCAGGGCTTAACAGGAGCATAGTAAGTTTGGAGACTTGGGCGTCTCTACCTTCAACAGTACCCCCGGGACAAGGATATTTAGGGTCCCAGTTCCAGTGACAGCCTTCCAAAGGGATTTTATTAGACAGAAGTTGGGTAATGCTTTTGTTAGGCATATGAAACCATAGATTGTTGTGGAGACATGGGGGGGGCAGTGGGTGCTCTAGTCAACTAGCCAAGACCACATAAACCAGGACTCATCCCACTGAACGCCCACTCTCCTTTTACTATTCAGACAACACGGGGTGAAGGTAAAACAGTGTGGAAATACTTTATTGAACCACAAAAAAAGCAAATAACACATAGAACAGACCCAGTAAAATACACAAGATGGTGCACATTACAGAGTCTCATTCTTCTGCTGGCTCGCCGAGATTAGAGCAGCTGCAACTTTGGGGCTTCCAGGGCCGACTACCCCCACCAGCAGCACCCCGCTTTTGGTGGGCACCCACCAAATGGAGTTAACTTTAATCTTAGGAAGTGATAGTCCGTTAATGTACAAGGTCAGGTGACCTGATTGTCACAACCTGGATTCTCCAAACGTCTTTGAATGTTCAGTGATGGTCAATGAAGCAGCTAACTATTTCTTTAGTTGGAGCGATGATTCCATAGGTCCCGTAATGTAGAGTCTCTCTGAATCCCCCTCATATAGTTCTCAACTTTCCTTCAAGCTATCATCCACAGGTGAAGCGGGAGGTTGATGAGACTAGCTTGCAGTGTTTACGCATTTATAGTTTATCCTTCAGTGTTTACAAGTCAACAAACTGCATGGCCTGGTATAATGTATAATCAACTTATCAGCCAAACATCATTGTTCAGTAGCACTGCGCCCCTGTCTTACAAAGATAACAGTACATAAACTGTAGAAGTTGATATAAGAGGTAAATAACAACCATTCATCCATTTACAAATATCAATTCAACCTACAAGATTGTATAAATCAAGATAATTGGAGTCAAGAAGGTATTGGATAGTGAAAATAGGGGATGAAGCTGAGGGAGCCAAAGTGGAAGATGTCTTTTTCTATGGATAGTTAGAAAGGATAGTGGATTTAATGCTATGACAGCCAAAGTCAGGAGGAGCTGAAGTATTGGTCAAGATATACAGTGGTTTGCGAAAGTATTCAGTGGCTTTTTACCTAGTTTGTTACATTACAACCTGTATTTAAATATTTTTGTATTCTGATTTGAGTGTGATGCATAAGCACTACATAGTCTAAGTTGGTGAAGTGAAGTGAGAAAAATACAGGCATAAATTAAATTTATGAGATTAAATAACTAAAACTTGGTATGTTCATATGTATTTTGCTATGAAGCCTCTATAAATTTTTGGTGCAAGCAATTACCTCCATAAGTCATATACTTAGTGAAAGAAAGTCCAACTGTGTGCAATCTAAGCGTCACATGGTGTGTCAGTATATACACACCTTTTCTGAAAGACCACAGAAACTGCAACACCATTAATCAAGAGCCACCACTAACCAAACAACACCATGAAGACCAAAGAGATTTCCAAACAAGTCAGAACAAAGTTATTGAGAAGTACAATTCAGGGTTGGATTATAAAAAATATCCCAATCGCTGATGTTCCCAAAGAGCACCATAAAATCCATTATCATGAAATGGAAAGAATATGGTACCATAACAAAAATGCTAAGAGAGGGCCGTCCACAAAAACTCTCAGCCCGGGCAAAGAGGGCATTAATCAATGAGGCAGCACAGAGACCAAAGGTAACAATGAAAGAGCTGCAGAGTTCCCAAGCAGAGACTGGAATATCTGTACATACTACCACAATAATCCGTACATTCCATAGAGGTGGCTCAGCACCCCAAAAACACCATTGCCACAATGAAACATGGTGATGGTAGCATCATGCTGTGGGGATGTTTTTCGGCAGTAGGGACAGGGAACATTATCTGAGTCAAGGGAAAGAAGAATGGTGCAAAATACTGGGATATTCTTGAGCAAAACCTGTTTCAGTCTGTCAGTGATAGGAGACTGGGACGGAGGTTCACCTTCCAACAACAAAATAACCCGAAACATATTGCTAAAACAACACTCGAGTGGTTTAAGGGGAAAGGTGTAAATGTTTTGTAGTGGCCTAGTCAAAGCCCAGACCTTAATCTAATTGAGAATCTGTGGTCAGACTTGGAGATTGCTGTTCACCAGAGGAAACCAACTTGAGAAATGGGCAAAAATCCCAGTAGCAAGATGTGGAAAGCACATAGAGACTGTAATTGCCGCAAAAGGAGGCGCTACAAAGTATTGACTTTAGTGGGGTAAATAGTTAGACACACTGAAGTTTACAGTTATTTTGTCCTGTTTGCTGTTTGCTTCACAATGAAAAGAAAACCAAATGTTCACAGTTGTAGTCATGTTCTTTACATGAACTGATGCAATCCCTCAAAAAATCCAGTGAAATTACAGGCTGTAAGGTAGCAAAACACGAACAATGACAAGGTGTGAATACTTTTACAAGCAGCTGTATTTGTGAGCATTTTCCCTAATAATATTAGTTCTATGTTTGAGCTGTTTTGTTTTGAACAGTTGGCAAGTCTCAACCACCTGTATAAATGGATTGCTTTATAGTAAGTGTTGATGTCAGGCATACCAATGCCTCCTTGTGATTTCGGTTGGGTGAGGAGTTCATGTGGTAGTCTTGTTTTTCTATACTTCTAAATATATTGAGAGATAAGCAGTTTAATTAAGAGGAAGAAAGAGAAGAGGAGATTAATGGGTAACATGTTTAGGTGTTTAGTATCTTAGGAAGAATGTAGCATTTTATTACATTTTTCGTGCCAATCCAGGATAAGAAAGATAGTTCATAGGTTTTACAAATGGATTTATTAGTTTTCTTTAAAGGGGGAAAGTTATTCTGACAAAGTAGCTTTGTGTATTTGGTGATTTTAACTCCCAAGTATTTAATGTAGTTTAGGGTTCCAATTAAAAGGTGTAGCGTCTTTTAAATGATTGATGTCATCTATTACTGCAGAGATGTTAAGAATTTCAAATTTTTCTAGATTAATTTTAAAATATATCAGGAATATTTCTAAAGTATTTAAATAATTTTTTTGTGTACAAATGACAGATCTTCTTTATATCGGATATGTCAGCTCTCCTGGCATGCCCATTTTAGTAAATACCGCTTCTTTGTATTCCCCATAAACTCAATTCTGGAGTATCTTTTCATAGATCTCTATTACTAGAAGTGGGTGTGTTCATACACAATTTTCCTGATGGATACATACGGTATATCTCATACAGTTATAATAAATTTTGTGCATAAACTGGGTAGTATAATATAGACCCTTTCACCCAAATGGTGGATAATCGTCCTCAACAAAACAAGCTGATGTCTCAGAATTGCACACAACTAGGGTTGAGCGAAATGGATCGGACAAATTCAAAAATCGCCGACTTTCGGCAAAGTCGGGTTTCATGAAACCCGACCCGATCCTAGTGTGGGATCGGCCATGAGGTCGCCGATCTGCGCGCAAAAGTCGCGTTTCGTATGACGCTTTCAGCGCCATTTTTCAGCCAATGAATGAGGACGCAGAGTGTGGGCAGCATGATGACATAGGTCTCGGTCCCCACCATCTTAGAGAAGGGCATGAAAGTGATTGGCTTGCTTTCTGCAGCGTCACAGGGGCTATAAAGGGGCGTGCACGCCGACCGCCATCTTACTTCTGCAGATCTTAGCATAGGGAGAGGTTGCTGCAGCTTCATCAGAAGAAGGGATATAGTTAGGGAGGGAAGATTAACCCCCAAACTGCTTGTGCTGTAGCGATTTCCACTGTCCAACACCACCTTTTTTTTGCAGGAACAGTGGAGGCTATATTTTTGTGCATCAGCTCTGTAGCTTATTAGGCTGCCTTATAAGGCTCCCTGATAGCTGCATTGCTGTTTGCACCGCTGCTGTGCAAACCAACTGCTTTTTTAAAAGCAAAAATCCTGTTACTCCTTTCTGCACAGTTATCTTGTTTATTTGTCCACACTTTTGTGTGCAGCAGTCCTTTTTATTGCTGCCATACTTGTCCTGAAATCATTGTAGGGAGAAATTGTACTACAGTCCTTGTATTTTTTCATATATCTTCCAGCCACTTTCTGCCACTTACATTGTGTTGTGTTATACACTGGGCTTGAGTTTTGGTTCAGTCTCCCCCAAAAAAAGTGAGATTCAAATTCTCACAAAGTGGATACACTTCAGTCCTGTTAGTTTGTCGTATATCAGCCAGCCACTTTCTGCCACTTACATTGTGTTGTTTTATGCACAGGGCCCGAGTTTTGGTTCAGACTCCCCCCAAAAAAAGGGAGATTTAAATTCTCAACAAGTTTATATACACCTTCTACCTTGTTTTACAGTACCATATAACAATTGTTATTTTGGTTAGATTTTCCAAAAAATGAGAAAGTCTGGTGGAAGAGCCCGTGGGCAGTGGTTGCCAGCTGGTACTGATGGTGGTGGTGGTGGTGGTGCATCTGGTGGTAGTGGCAAAAGGACAATAGCACCTAAGGCTGGAGGTGTTGAGCCAGTGTCATCATCTGGCTACACAAGGCCTCGAAGGCTCCCTTATCTGGGAGTAGGAAAACAGCTTTTAAAGCCGGAGCAGCAGGAAAAAGTTTTGGCTTTCCTTGCTGACTCAGCCTCTGGCACTGGCACAGGGTCCCTCATAGTACAATGAAGTGTCTCTGACGGTGGTGGTGCACAACCAACGTCAGACACACTGTCGTAATATGAGGGGCCCTGTGCCAGTACCACCGCCCACGAGAGAGTGTTCCCCCCCAGCTCAAACAGTGCTCTACCACTTGCAATACTTACCTCTCCCTGCTCCACCACTGTGTAGTCTGTTCTGTTAAATCCTTCAATGGCACTGCCAGTACAAATTTGTTGAAATGATAGATGATAGTTAAAATATACAGGGGCCCTGGCCTCCATTTAGACCAGTTAATACTTTGCGCCTACTACCACTGTCTGCTACTCAGCAGAGCAGCCCACCCCTGTACCTAGCTATGCCACCTGTTTATTTATGAACAATTTTTTGGCAGACATTTAGCCTACTTTATTATTTGGGCCTACTAACTGTGTCTGCCACTTATTACAGTTGTCCTCCACTGAACAAAGCAATGCCGCCTGTTTAGTCCTGTTACCAATTTTGAACTGCATTTAGGCTACTTTATTATTTGAACCTACTAACTGTGTCTGCAGCTCATTACAGTTGTCCTCCACTGAACAAAGCAATGCCGCCTGTTTAGTCCTGTTACCAATTTTGAACTGCATTTAGCCTACTTAATTATTTGGGCCTACAAACTGTGTCTGCCCCTCATTACAGTTGTCCTCCACTGAACAAAGCAATGCCGCCTGTTTAGTCCTGTTACCATATTTGAACTGCATTTAGCCCACTTTATTATTTGGCCCTACTAACTCTGTCTGCCACTCCTTACAGTTGTCCTCCGCTGAACAAAGCAATGCCGCCTGTTTAGTCCTGTTACCAATTTTGAACTGCATTTAGCCTACTTAATTATTTGGGCCTACTAACTGTGTCTGCCGCTCATTACAGTTGTCCTCCACTGAACAAAGCAATGCCACCTGTTTAATCCTGTTACCAATTTTCAACTGCATTTAGCCCACTTTATTATTTGGGCCTACTAACTCTGTCTGCCACTCCTTACAGTTGTCCTCCGCTGAACAAAGCAATGCCGCCTGTTTAGTCCTGTTACCAATTTTGAACTGCATTTAGCCTACTTTATTATTTGGGCCTATATCTGTGTTTCCTCATCATCCTGCCCATTGCCCAGCCACTGCTAGATGAGTGTGCTGGTACATTAACCCAGACCACTACATTCTCCTTGCACTCTACACAGCCAGAATCTGACCCTGCTGAAAGTCAGGTTCCCCTTCCCGCATACTATACCACCTTACACAGGGACAAAGAGGAAGGTGCAGATGAAAGTGCAGGTTCCTTAATCAGGTGGGGAGCATACTCTTTGGTGACGTCACTGGCACAGGGCCCCTCATAGTATGCAAAAGTGTCTCTGCCGGTGGGAGGCGCCACCCGCCATCAAACACACCGCCGTACTAGGAGGGGCCCTGTGCCAGTGCCAGTGACAATGCCAACGAGTGGGCCCCCCTGCTTGCTGAGGATCACAGCAGTTGCAAAGTTGAAATACCTCTCCCTGCTCCACCGCCATGATGTATTCCGCGTTTCCTGGGCCCACGAAAATCTTGAGCCAGCCCTATCACCCCACAACTTTAGCCAAATGACCCCCAGTTTTCAATGCCTAACTATTATTATAAAGTAAATTAAGTTTGACAAGCTTACGTAATAAGAATTGATGTTTTTGGCATTAAAATGGGCACTGTAGGTGTTTTCCTGTCCTCCACTCACTGCCGACTTTGATTCCCCATTGACTTGCATTGGGTTTCGGGTTTCAGTCGGCCCCCGACTTTTCGCAATAATCGGCCGATTTCACCCGACCCGACTTTTGACAAAGTCGAGTTTCGCGAAACCCGACCAGATCTGAAAAAAGTAAAAGTCGCTCAACTCTACACACAACCCTTTGGTGATTCATTATGTACATTGGCTATGCTAGATTTCATAAGCTGTACCAATAGTTTGTTTTTATACATCAATGTTTCATTATTTAAGCCTGGTGTGAAAATGTAAGCAAGCTTTGCATTGTCCGCTTTATGAAACATTGGTATACTTTGACCTAAAGAGGCTTGCTTGGGGTGTCCATGTAAAGGGGAACTACACCAAAGAAGATGAGGAGCAAAGAGGCAAAGACACGTCCTAACTTCCTGTGACCCATTTCAGCATCTGTGCTACTAGAGATAGATTACACCTAACAACAGGCAATGGACAGTAATATAGACAAAATGATTGAGTGGTAGTATTTGGGAGTAATTTTTCAGAGGTAAAATAACGTAATTTTCAGACAAATAACATGGATCAAGTTACCGTATATACTCGAGTGTAAGCCGACCCGAGTGTAAGCCGACCCCCCTAATTTTGCAACAAAAAACTGGGAAAACTTATTGACTCGAGTATAAGCCTAGGGTGGAAAATGCAGCAGCTACCGGTAAATGTCAAAAATAAAAATAGATACCAATAAAAGTAAAATTAATTGAGATATCAGTAGGTTAAGTGTTTTTGAATATCCATATTGAATCAGGAGCCACACATAATGCTCCAAACAGTTCATTATGGCCCCATAAGATGCTCCATATACAAATATGCCCCATATAATGTTTCATGCAGTTCTTTATGGCCCCATAAGATGCCCCATATAATGCTCCATGCAGTTCATTATGGCCCCATAAGATGCCCCATATAATGCTCCATGCAGTTCATTATGGCCCCATAAGATGCCCCATATAATGCTCCATGCAGTTCATTATGGCCCCATAGATGCCCCATAGAATGTTCCATGCAGTTATGGCCCCATATAATGCTCCATACAGTTATGGGCCCATAGATGCCCCATATAATGCTCCATGCAGTTATGGCCCCATATAATGCCCCATATAATGCTCCATGCAATTATGGCCCCATAGATGCCCCATATAATGCTCCATGCAGTTATGGCCCCATAGATGCCCCATATAATGCTCCATGCAGTTATGGCCCCATAGATTCCCCATATAATGCTCCATGCAGTTATGGCCCCATATAATGCCCCATATAATGCTCCATGCAATTATGGCCCCATAGATGCCCCATATAATGCTCCATGCAGTTATGGCCACATAGATGCCCCATATAATGCTCCATGCAATTATGGCCCCATAGATGCCCCATATAATGCTCCATGCAGTTATGGCCCCATATAATGCATACTCACCTCTCGTCGCTGCCTGCTGCTCCTCAGCGTCCCGTCTCTCTGCACTAACTGTTCAGGCAGAGGGCGGCGCGCACACTAGTAAGTCACCGCACCCTCTGCCTGAACAGTCACAGCAAGAGGACGGGAAGACGGAGCTTCGGTGGAACGAGGGAAGGTAAATATACTCACCTACTCCCGGCGCTCCTGACCCGGTCCCTGCATGTCCCACGGTGTACGGCGTGGCAGCTTCTTCCTGTAGTGAGCGGTCACATGGTACCGCTCATTAGAGTAATGAATATGCGGCTCCACCCCTATGGGCGTGGAGTGCATATTCATAACTTTAATGAGCAGTACCACGTGACCGCTGAAGAGAGGAAGAACTTGAAGCTGGCTGCCGCGCCGAACACCGTGGGACTTGCAGGGACCGCGTCAGGAGCGCCGGGAGTAGGTGAGTATTTGACAGGCGTCGCTCCCCCTCACCCGCCGACGCCCCCGCCTTCCATGACTCGAGTATAAGCCGAGAGGGGCACTTTCAGCCCATTTTTTTGGGCTGAAAATCTCGGTTTATACTCGAGTATATACGGTAGCTCAGTAACACAGTGACCATTTAAATGTCTGCAAGACATATCCAACTAAGGGTTTGTGCACACGTAGAAGTAACCTATGAGGGTTTTTCCGCACCTGTTTTGAGAAATCCGCAGGTAAAAAGCACTGCGTTTTACCTGCGGATTTACTGCGGATTTACCGTGGATTTTATGCAGTTTTTGTGCAGATTCCACCTGTGGTTTTACACCTGCGGATTCCTATTATGGAGCAGGTGTAACCGCTGCGGAATCCACACAAAGAATTGACATGCTGCGGAATAAACAACGCAGCGTTTCCTCGAGGTTTTTTCCGGAGCATGTGCACTGCGGATTTTGTTTTCCATAGGTCTACATGGTACTGTAAACTCATGGAAAACAGCTGCGACTCTGCAGCGTCAAAACCGCTGCGGATCCGCAGCAAAATCCGCAACGTGTGCACATACCCTTATGGTGCATTCTCACAGACCGACGGGCGGCACGATATGACCATTGATCCGTAAACCTTTACCAATTGACGGTGATTTAATAGCCTGTTTTCACAGGCAGGCCATTGAAAACAATGTGGACTAAATGTTCTGTAATACATGACAGTGCGCATAAGCTGCCATGGTTCTTAGCAGTGTGTGTCCTGTTTAGACTGGACAATACACTGCTGAGAACGATGCTGTGCAAAATATAATTTCACCCAATGAAAGAGCATTTTGTTCATTCTTTGGGTAATATTTGTAATGTCTGTGGTAGTGCAATCACTGTGCCATGGACTGAGGAGAGCCTGGAGGGGTGTGATTAGGCGAACACCTTATTCTTCGCTAGAGCCCATGATGGTGGAGTTAGACTTGGCTCCAGATGTACGCTAGGTGCTACTCCAGGATGGACCTCGGACACACGGCAACTAACCCGCAAAGGGGCAGGTAGATGGAGCGGTCAAGATGAGATGGACTTGACAATTGCTGGCAGGCACGGCAGGAATACCGGAAGACATGGCTGGAGTAGACAGGTACAGCTGGAATACTGACTGTCACGGCCGGTGAAGGCAGGAACAACTGGTATGCAGACTGGCACAGCAGGTGCAAGAATATACAGCTGGTATACAGATTGGCATGGCAGGTGCAGACAGGTATGGCTGGTATGCAACCTGGCACAGCGGTGTGGGCAGGTACGACAGCTATAGAGACTGACACGGCAGGTACGGCTGGCTTACAGACTGGCAAGGCAGGTGGGTGCTGACAGGCACGGCTGAGGCATGGCTGATATTCAGGCAGCAAGGTACTAGAGGGCACGGCTGAAATACAGGAACAAAAGGCAAGTACAGGAAGACAGGTACAGGACAGGTAAACTGGCTGGCAGGTCTGGGGACCTGACAATTAGCAAGCATGCAGAGAACTGACTTAACACATTGCTCAGGCACCTCCCATTAGGTGGAGGTACCTTAAATTATAAGAGTCTCCCAGCCAATGGCTGGGGACACTTTAGGACAGCATACTCTCTCCCTTTCAGAGAGAGGGAGCAAACAAGTGCCCTAAGCATAGGATCTGGGCATCTGCAAGCCACGCGCAGACCGTGGGCAGCAGCTGGAGGAAGAATGGTGGGACAGGGGCAGCGGTGGTGAGTGAGTTTGCGCCTCTGTCAGGAGAGGGTAGAAGTGTGCAGGGATGGCAGCGCTACAATATTCAGCCTGTTTACACAGCAATGTAATTGTGAAACAAGCTTTTTTTATGAACACTAATTCACAATAATTTTAGAGTGTAAACATGGCCACTTCACTCTCCCCCCTTTTGGGCTTCCTACAGATTTCTGTGATTTGTCTGAAGGTAGGGAGAGTAAAGCAACCACTGATTAGCCACAGGATTCGCATGAAGTAATAATATCACGTGAACCCGGGAGAGACAGTGCTGGCGCCGGCACCAGTGGTAAGTATAAGTGTTGTTATTTTACTGGAGGTAAACATATAGATGGAGAAGGGGTTATCCGAGTAGTGAACAACAGTTTTAATGGAATGTTAGGGGAATTTATGACCTATTGTATGGCTAATTAATAATAATTAAAACTATATAGTGATATTCTTTTTTTTCCACTACATTTTTATTTTCTGATTGTATTGATAATAAGTAGACTGCAGGGAAGTGATCTATACAGAACAGGAAGTATGAGCCTGACATGATCCTTAGTGTCCAGTGTGAAAACTGCAAGGTTTAAGAATTTTTTATTCAATATACCAATCCATAAAAAATGGAAATTAATATTATCAGACATTTTGGTTTTAACTCATTTAATATAAAAAAAAATATTTAAACAATTGACTTCCCTTTAAATTCATGAACAGTTCACAGAATGAAAATTGAGTCTATGTGGTGGCCATGTGTATCCACATATCTTATGTATGCAAACACATAGTTGCATCACCTGAATTGATTGTGATGAGATATAGATGAGAATAACCCATACATTTGTTGGGGGTTACAGAAAGTACTGCTGTTGTAAACTGGATACATAATACAGATTTAATCTATATCTCCTCAAAAATGCCCAATTTGTGCAAAATCAGTCGCAAGCTTTTAATTATATTTTTATAGAGCTTAGTATTAATTAGATTATTATTAACATCTTAGTGCAAAATGAGGTAGATGTACAACAGCACTGGAGTGCGTGTGTGTAAGGGGCTCAGGAGCTCAATTCTCTCTACACACAGCAGATACCGGCTTTATTAGATAGCCGGCATCTGCCTCCTATGACAGCAGCACTTAATGGAGTGGGGCAATGACAGGATACCATGGCAGCCAGAAGCCTGCTGAAGGTCCCTGTCACCGTCATTTTGTTGCTTCTGTGAATCTCAGTCACAGGCTGAAATTAAAAAATAAACTTACTAGGTATCGCCTCATCCATACAAGTCTGGTCAATCAAAATATTGGTTTAACTAACCCTTTTGGTAAACGATGAAAAGTGAAAATATATCAAACCGCCATAACTGTGGGTTTTTTTAACCAAACCTTGGTAAAAAAAAAATGCCATAAAAAGCTATCAAAACCTCATATCAGTAAAACCACCACCTTGCAAGGCTAAAAACAAGTCCTCTCACAGATCTATTAAGGAAAAAGGTACATTTTACCACAGAATGCATGCCAAAAATAATGTTGGAATTGCATGGGTTTTTTTACGATTTTATCCCAGTTGGATTTTTTCCCTCATTTTTTTGAGTACATTGTATGGTAAAATGAATGGTGGCAATCAAAACTACATCTTGTCGAGCAAAATAACCAGCCCTCATATGGCTTTGTCAATGAAAAAATAAAAAAAGATATGGCTCATGACAAAAGGCGAGGGAAAAATACAAATGTAAGAATGAAAATTGGCTGCCGAGGCAAAGGGATAAGGTGAAACCTGAAAAACTCAGAAACTATATTAGTAACAATAACATAATGTGAGCATTATCCAGATAAGTCTCTTCATGAGCAAGAAAATGTAACTATTCATGCCTGCCAGCTGTTGTCAGAATACAGAGCCATTTATGGTCCTGCGTTGTCAGAATGGAGAGAGATGTGCTGCGGTGATGGGCTAATGGTCATCATGACGACTCGTCTCATAATGCTATCAACAGAACTCAGAAACATGTTTTACCTGATGGCTGATAGTGGCCAAAAAGACTATTCATCAGCTCCTTCTTGTTAGTGATCTCTGACGAGTACCCATAACACAACCATAAGAAATATTATTGAATTCTAGAAATATAACCCAGAACAAAGCTTCCCCCAGTGTAAACGTGATCCCTATTGCCCCAATACTGGTCACTCGCCAATGTCATTTTATTCTGCTAAAAATGTCATAAAACATTTCGCTATCCAAGTGAAAGACAGTGTCCTTTATTAATGGTAAGGAAGATCCATGACCCAAGAAAGTAAGGCGTGCTCCTTTAACAATGTGGAATACTACATCATCTTTTCTCTTCTTATTTTCTGTTTTATTAGCAAAGCAGCACAATGTTTATACTAGTGGGTATAACATTTGCCAGAACAATTACAGTATGACAAATGGCACATCACAGTAATCCATCAATTTAGCCAAGACAGGAATCCTTTACACGGGACAGCCATTAATTCCAGGCTCCAATCTCTGGGGCCCCATGCGTTAGTATCCATGACAACATGGTAGACGCTTTGTAAGAAGGCCATCGCTCTGTAAAAGATGGGTGCGTTAATTCACGTGTATAGCACATTTATGTCACCTCTGACATTTGCATATGATTCTTGTACAAAACAAATAAGAGGCCTGCTTTACTAAGCACCGGTTGATCGTGATAAAGAAACATATTTCACGGGATCTACCAATCACCCAACATACAGTGCCTACAAGTAGTATTCAACCCCCTGCAGATTTAGCAGGTTTACACATTTGGAATTAACTTGGCATTGTGACATTTGGACATTTCATACATCTGTGATTTGCTGTCCGAGTATGGACCACAATGCATAGACTGGCCACAGGTCTCCTGACCCAAATGCAACATCCTCATATGAATGAGTACGTTGAGTCTGAGTAAAAAGACCTACAGGAGGTACATGGATCTTTTTCCATAATCAGACATTGAAGCACAGCTGTATGAACTATCTTTAGAGATAGCAGGAGTGAAGGAAAGGAGGATGTACACAAATTGGAATGGAGAGGGAAAGTATCTACATTGTTATGGAGAGCAGAGAACACTATAGACAAGGATGAAAGGTCATGGGGAGGAAATGAGTGCAGTTCTAAAGCGATGCAGATACATGTGTAAGAGTGATGGACTGTTCAGCTGCATTCCTACCCCTGAGGGCAACAATCATGCTATGTGTACAGTCATGCAGTTTTACATGTAATGTGAACAGTAATGTCCGTCTCTTACATTATATAAGTGTAATGTACAGCATATAAGGATGTAAAGTGGTAATGGATATTGTGAGTAGTGCATGGTAAGCACAGGGTTAGACCTGGGATAGTATACTACTGTTCATATAGTTAAGTGGCTTAGCAACCGCAAAGAACATAAAATAAGGACAATAAGTTTAGGCTGTATGAATGGATATAGTTAATAGATAGAACTAGCACAGTGGGTGGGAATTAGATTTAGTGACGAGTGGACACTTCCTGATAGCAGATCAGATAGGGAAGTACCATGACAAGGTCAAGTTCAGGTGTGGGAGGCCCTACTGGAATCCCGAGCAGATACCTCTGTCGTGTCCGGAGCCCAAGGTCAGTCATAGGGGCTGCCAGGCACATCGTGTCCCCTGGCATACAGAGGAAGATGGACAGTGACCCGTGTAGAGGTTGTAAGGTTGTGGATCCTGGGTGCACTGCTGAAGTGGACAGGAAATCTCTGAGGCTGATGGAGTCAGTGGGCTTAGGGACTGTGTCCAGGTCATGCGACTGATAGAGCTGAAGATGTGTTGTACTAAGGAAGAAAGAAACAGGAAGTGCTGTGCCTTAGCCCACGTGTTACACCCTGATGAACTTTAACTGACCAGTAAACATTTACTTGTTGCAAAGAACTTTGTGTCCCCTGAATTGTGTGTGGCAGCTCCTGTGGACAGAGGCCTGTAGACAATGGAGACCTGTGGCCTACAAGTGAGGTGGATGCACCCCACACCTGACAGCACACCGGGATTGGGAAACTGTTTTCCTGTAGTGTGCCAGAGCCTAACCGGCAGCAGCTCGGCCATGACTACCGCTCTTGGCAACTCAACACATGAAAGCAAGTGAAAACAGCAGCATCCTGGATACACATACTATAGAAATCACATCCAGCCTTTATCACTGTGAATGATACTCCCACAAAGAGAAAAATCAGGAATTTGACACAGGCTGCAAACTACATATCAAGGTGTCAGAAAATGAATAAATTAATGAAGATTGCAGAATGTAACTTAGTGCAATGTTATTAACCAAGGAAAACACATGTAAAAATCATTTTGTCCATGTCAAAGGTGTCCATAGGCGTCATCTTGGCACAGCAGCAATAAAAAACAAGAGGACAATGGACTAACAGCTGTTGCATGAAAAAAATGAGCAGCAACTAGCAAATACCCTTGGGCAAGAATTGAGTTTCCTTTGGGCAATTCACCACAACATCATAGAATGACTTATCTACTTGTTGATTCACAGAATTTTTTTTATCAAGTACGGTAGATATAGTGCAATCAAGAAGCTAGGGGCTGCAGACTTCACTACCGTGCACTTCACAGTATTCATCTCATATTATAAAAATAAACAATGCCAAAATCAAAAGCTTTTAATGGATGAAATCATCAATGTACCAATACAAGCACATCTCTCTTTGATAAATCAATCTGGCTCAGATCCAAGGTTCCAGGCAGACAGACTGAGATACCTCACCTGTTTTATTAAGCCATTACCAGATTCATTTTATTCCCATTTATTATGTTCAATACCCGGTCTGAAGACTTTTTTTTACATTTATTAATTGGATAGAAGCTAGACAGACAAAATGAAATGGCTGGACAGTCTTAAATAAAGCTATATAGAAAGTCAAGGCTAAATCAAGAATGTTGTGTGCAGTTTTCAAAACTATATGGCGGTGTCCTCATGCAGCGGTATTTTAACAAAGTGATGAGATGCTACAGTTTAGCACTTTCGTTTTAAAAAATCCTGGTAGCCCAATTCAGCATGTACCTGAGATATTTCAAAAGAAAGTTAAATTTACATTGATTATATATACTGTATATGCAGTCAAAGCCGACAGTGTTGGCACCCTTGAAATTGTTCCAGAAAATGAAGTATTTTTCCCAGAAAATTATTGCAATTACACATGTTTTGTTATACACATTTTTATCTACTTTGTATACATTGACTGTCAAGACTTGCAATGCTCCTCTGGGAAATATGCACATTGTCTCTTCAGAGAGAAAGAAGACTAGAACTCTAGTGCCAACTATTCAAAGTAGCAATCCTAAAAGTCAATGTTGACTCTCTAACGAGCCTTGTCACATGACATGGCATAAACTGTGTTTTGGGATACTGCCACTTGTCAGTGCAAAGTGTGAGATCTGGTCTGGCTGGGTGAGAGGCGTCTTACCTGGATCCAAGGGGTAATGTTTCTTCTTGCAGAGAGTGACATATCAAGCCTGACGATACTGACTTTTAGGATTGCTACTTCCGATAAGTGACACTAGCGTTCTAGTCCTATTACTCTCTGAAGAGACATTTGTATTTTTCCCAGAGGAGCATTGCAAGGATTGAAAGTCTCCTCACCTTGGCATGTCACTCTCTGCAAGGAGAAACATAATGTTATGGGTCGAGATCCCGCCTCTGCACAGGGGGAATCTCGAGCTATCTCCGTTGCGGTCTCCCATCCTTCTCCAGCCGCAGTGGAGCCTTCTCAGCGGAGACGTCGGTCCCAGCGTCTTGCTCGGTCTGACTCTGTCCAAAGGGTTACTGCTGCTTTTCCAGCTTCTGCCATTAAAGCCAGTACTGGGCAGCGGCGAGCAGACGCTTCTGGGACTAAGTCCTGCTTTTCTCGTTCTGAGCATGCCCAGAGTAAGATCTCTCAGTGGAGATTGAGGGTCACATGTTCAGATACTGCAGCTAAATCCATTGGTCCTCCAGGAAGGTCCTGAAGGTGCTCAGGCTCTGTAGCAGCCTCTCATTGGTCCTTCTAGGAAGGTCCTGTTCTTGCTACAGCTATTTAAGGTTCTCATGACTGCACGGCCATGCGCTAGTATTGAATCAGTTTTGTGCATGCGCCTGTGTGGTCACATTTATGTGTGTTCAGGGACTCGGCTGAAATAAGCCCCTAGAATGCCGGCACCTCCGGCGAGGAGATTGTGTGTGTGGATCTAGGGCCCCGGCTGAAATAAGCCCCTAGAATACCGGCTTCTCTGGTGAGGAGATTGTATGTGTGTGTGACCACAGACTGCCTTCAGCTCGGCAGTTAGCTGTGAACTCCTGTGGGGTTAACAGGGCACAGCGTCTTGTTTCCGTGCGACTCTGTGAAGTAACAGAGGTCGCTTAGACCGCCATATAGTGCCGTCATTTGCTAGCAGCAGGTTCCTCCTGCACGGTGGACCCCGGGCTGCGAACACACCAATAATAACATCTATATTTACTCGGTGCGTTCCGCTAGCCCTAACACATTAACACTTGTTTCCCTCTTTTTTGTATATTTGTAACAACACAAAAAAACAGAGGCAAATTGGGCATAATTTCACACAAAACCTCAAAACTGGCCTGAATGAAATTTTTGGCACTCTCAATGTAATATTTGGTTGCATATCCTTTGGAATAAATAACTCCAATCAATCGCTTCCTATAGCCATCAACAAACTTCTTATACCACTCAACTGGAATTTTAAACCACTGTTATTGTGCAAGCTGCTCCAGGTCTCTCAATTTTGAAGGGTGCCTTCTCCCAACAGCAATTTTAAGATTTCTCTACAGGTGTTCAATGGGAGATAGATGCGGACTCATTGCTGGCCACTTCATAACTCTCCAGTGATTTGTTTCCATCCATTTCTGAATGCTTCTAGAAGTATGTTTTGGGTCATTGTCCTGCTGGCAGACCCATGACCTAGGATGCAAACCCAGCTTTCTGACACTGGGCACTATATTGCAACCCAAAATCCTTTTGTAATCTTAAGATTTCATGATGCCTTGCACACAGTCAAGGAATCCCAGTGACAGAGGCAGCAAATCAACCCCCAAACATCTTTGGACCTCCACCATATTTTAGAATGTTATTTTGTTATTTGTAGGTCTCAAACTTGTTTCAGTAAACAGTAGAATGATGTGTTTTACCAAACAGCTCAATCTTCTCATATGTCCCCAGGATGCTTTCCCAAAAGAATTTCTGATTACTGATGGAAAAATATTTAGAATTGAGAGTCCTCAGTGGTTGATACCTTTTAATGGCTAACTGAAAAGATGGTAACAAATTGCAAGCTTTCGAGACTACACAAGTCTCTTCATCAGGCAAAGACTAAAAGAAATTCTGTAGAATCACATATTTATGCACAACATAGCACAGAAAAAAAAAAACATGGATAAGACAGGTGACATTAAAAGGTATCAACCACTGAGGACTCTCAATTCTAAATATTTTTCTATCTACTGGCTAACACGGTACCAAGATATATATCTTTCCTGATTACTGATGTACATTTTGACAAACTGCATTCTAGCTTTTTATGTCTCAGCGTCAACACTGGGGTCCTCCTGGGTCTCCTACCACAGAGTTTCATTTCATTCAAATGTCAATGGATAGTTCGCGCTGACACTGATGCACCCTGATCCCGCAGGACATCTTAAATTTCTTTGGAACTTGATTGGGACTGCTTATCCACCTTCCAGACTATCCTGCGTTGCAACTTTTCATAACATTTTCTCTGCCGTCTACATCCAGGGAGATTAACCATAGTGCCATGGGTTGACTGTGGACAATGGGACATCAAGATTTCTGGAGATGGTTCTTTTTGGTTCTTAACTCTACCTACAGCTCTCTTCTGCTCTTTCTGTTTTCACATGCCTGAAACAAAGTTATTTACCCACAATTTTGGAATGGTGCCAATAATTTTGTCCTGCCCATTTTCTGTTTTTTGTATGAAATTATGTCCAATTTGCCTTTTTTTCTCTATTTTTTGTGCTGCTCCAATAGACACAAAGGAAATAAACATGTGTATAACACAACACGTGTACCGTATTTTCTGGCGTATAAGACGACTTTTTAACCCCTCAAAATCTTCTTAAAAGTCGGGGGTCGTCTTATACGCCGGGTACAGACAAATGTGCATATGGTGGGTGGGGGGGGGAGTGGTCCCGATGACGAAGAGAGGGGGCGTCTCACAGGAAAGTGTGAGTGGAGTAGCCCCCTATTACCTCATTGTGGCAGCGTGGGGGTCTCTGTGCTGGGGAGCAGCGGCTCCTCATTGCGGCAGCATAGGGTTTCTGTGCTGGGAGCGGCAGCTCCTCTTCGTGCCGTGGGGGCTCTGTGCTGTGGGGCGGTGCATCTTCTTGCAGCGTCGGGGCTCCTCCGGCATCTCCTCAAGGCCAGGAGGCACCGGCAGCTCCATTGCTGCGATGCGGTGGCCTCCGCGAAAATAGCCGCTGGGGGCGGCGCATGCTCAGATTCAGATCTCGTCCCGAGATCTCGGGAGACGAGATCTGAATCTGAGCATGTGCCGCCCCCAGCGGCCATTTTCCCGGAGGCCACCGCATCGCAGCAATGGAGCTGCCGGTGCCTCCGGGCTTTGAGGAGATGCCGGAGGAGCCCCGACGCTGCAAGAAGATGCACCGCCCCACAGCACCCACGGCACGAAGAGGAGCTGCCGCTCCCAGCACAGAAACACTATGTTACCGCAATGAGGAGCCGCCGCTCCCCAACACAGAGACCCCCACGCTGCCGCAATGAGGTAATAGGGGGCTACTCCACTCACACTTTCCTCTCTTCGTCATCGGGACCACTCCCCACCCCAAAAGGCACATTAGTCACCGGCCCTATAAGACGACATACGGCATATAAGAAGACCCCCGACTTTTAAGAAGATTTCATATTTTAACTGGAAAAGTTGGGGGGTCGTCTTATACACCCAGTCGTCTTATATCCTGGAAAATACGGTAATTGCAAAAATTTTCTGGGAGAAATACTTTATTTTGTGGAACAATTTCAAGGGTGCCTACACTTTCAGCCACGACTGTTACACTCAATCTCTCTCTCTATATATACAGCTCTGGCAAAAATTAAGAGACCACCACATCAAATCCCTGTCATAAGCAGCCCCATCTCCAAACCTGAACCCCATTGAAAACCTCTGGAATGCAATCAAGAGGCTGATGGATAGTTACAAGCCATCAAACAAAGAAGAACTGCTTACATTTTTTGCGCCAGAAGCAGAGTGAAAGACTGGTGGAAAGCATGCCAAGACGCATGAAAGCTGTGATTAAAAATCATGGTTATTCCACAAAATATTGATTTCTGAACTCTTCCTGAGTTAAAACATTAGTATTGTTGTTTCTAAATTATTATGAACTTTTCTTTGTATTATTTGAGGTCTGAAAGCACTGTTTTGTTTTGTTTTTTTACCATTTTTCTTTGTCAGAAAAAAATACAAAATTTATTTCTTGGAAACTCGGAGACTTGTTGTCAGAAGTTTATAGAACAAAAACAACAATATACATTTTACGCAAAAATATACCTATAAAGAGAAAAATCAAACTGAACATTTTGCAGTGGTCTCTTAATTTTTGCCAGAGCTGTATATATTTGTTTATTTTTTTATTTTATTTTTTTTTCTTGTATTGCTTAGTCATTTTTTATATTGTAATATAATTTGCCTATTGTGGCTAACTGACCTCAATGTGCTAAAAACAGCAGTGGAAACTATGAAGAACTATGATCACTGTTTTATGTAGCACTTCTAGAAACAATTGACTTCCGAATAAAGAAGATTTTCTAGCTTTTACAAATTCAGATAATTTCTTATGGTTTAAAATAATAATAATAAATAGGCATAGACTTAGCTTTTATATTGATTGCGACTTCATTGGCATCAATTCTCAATGGGTAAGTATTTGGAAGAAAAAGATGTAGTTGAAATAAAAAGTCAATGGGGCATTATAAATCAGAACCTATCATTCATGATTATGTTCTGGTTGTTCCAGAATAAGCAAAAAATTGATTCATTATACATATTATTCACTATAAATATAAACCAAAAATCCCAAATACTCATTATCCAGCAAAGGCACTTCCTTGGACAGAGCAGAGCAATGTTCTTATTTAATTAACTCCAGCAACAAGGCCTTTTAAAGCTCTCTCCGGGGGAAGGGGGGGGGGGGGTAAAAGACCCTGTGTCCACAGCAATTATCACCAGGGTGTGAACTCTTGTGCAGGACCAGCCATTGTGGCACCACAGATCCCAGCACAGGCTCTGAGATATTGAATCTGGAAAATGACCTATAATAACAGAATGCAATATCTTTGAGCCTAGTCGAGCACATAATCGGAATCTGCATTCCTTTCCTCCCAAGCCCATCCCATACAGCCGCCTCTAGAACCCTGCATTATTGAGTTGTAAAGCATAGCTACCAGGAATTAAATATGGTAGCCATATTTGGTCTCCCTGCTCAGATAAAATCCAGCAGAAACCAGTGGTGCCACTGCCGTTCCATTCAGAGCTTCAGGCGGAAAGTTATGAGCACCCACAGTTTTGGACAGAAAACCATGCTCTCACAGATGGGAGGAGAGCGGCTGCACAAGCCCAGGGGTGGGCGCAGCGTGAGGGAGGAGGCAGCCTAGGGGATAAAAGGCAGCTCCTCATTTTGGACTGAGTTCTGCTACTGGCAGGTGGCCCGTTACCTGACGCGGCCAAGGGAACCACGTAACTAAGATTTGGACGTGTGATCCATCAGCGCCTCCCTGTGGTCACATGCTACATAACACAGTAATTGTAACCTATCTGTACCCTACCCTTGTACTACACTCTTGACTGTATACTTGTATATTTGTTCTTGTACATATACCTGTATTTTTCTAGTGCACCTTTTCGGTGATTAAGTATAAAATTAATCTTGGGCTGCTCTTTTATCTTGATTCATGAAGCCCCATGTCTGCATTCTCAGTTGGTTATATTATACGCTACCGCAGGGTTGGTTACTGACCCGATATAAGCCTGTTGTCGGACAGGGCTTGTGTATCGAACGAGGAACTGGTGGCAGCATACTGTGTTAGTGAGGAACTCCGACAGTGCTGGCCGGGAGGTTTATTATTATTATTATTATTATTATATAGTTTATATATATATCCGCAGCCTGGACTGGTGATATATATCACCCCTCACTGGGAGCGCCTCAATTACTCATAACTATAAGGATAGCCTTCCTGGAGACTATTTGCCTTCGGTGCAGTTCCCTGACTGACCTGGGGCAAGTGGTGGTGTCAGAGAGCCGATCCCTGCTGGGTCTTTCTCTCCCCTCCTCAGAGGTGAGTGAAATCAACACACCCCTTCCCCTGTGCGGTCCATCACACTATCTAAGAACCTATTCGGAGAGATTGGGCAACCATTATAGTTTCTTTTTCTTTTCTCAACTTTTTTTATTTCTTCTAATGTTAAATTTTTCCATTGTACAACTTCTAGCTCATTTTATATATATACACTGCTGAAAAGAATAAAGGGAACACTTAAACAACAGAATATAACTCCAAGTAAATCAAACTTCTGTGAAATCAAACTGTCCACTTAGGAAGCAACACTGTTTGTCAATCAATTTCACATGCTGTTGTGTAAATGGAATAGACAACAGATGGAAATTATTGGCAATTATCAAGACACACTCAATAAAGTATCACATCTCAATACCAGTTCATTCTGGCTGATGTTTTAGTCACTTTTGAATGTTGATTGTACTTTCACACTCGTGGTAGCATGAGACGGACTCTACAACCCACACAAGTAGCTCATGTAGTGCAGCTCATCCAGGATGGCACATCAATGCGAGCTGTGGCAAGAAGGTTTGCTGTGTCTGTCAGCGTAGTGTTCAGAGGCTGGAGGCGCTACCAGGAGACAGGCCAGTACACCAGGAGACGTGGAGGGGCAGTAGGAGGGCAACAACCCAGCAGCAGAACTGCTACCTCAGCCTTTGTGCAATGAGCAACAGGAGGAGCACTGCCAGAGCCCTGCAAAATGACCTCCAGCAGGCCACAAATGTGCATGTGTCTGCACAAACGGTTAGAAACCGACTCCATGAGGATGGTCTGAGTGCCCGAAGTCCAAAGATGGGGGTTGTGCTCACAGCCCAACACCATGCAGGACCCTTGGCATTTGCTCACAGATGAAAGCAGGTTCACACTGAGCACATGTGACAGACGTGACAGAGTCTGGAGACACTGTGGAGAGCGATCTGCTGCCTGCCACATCCTTCAGCATGACTGGTCTGTCAGTGGGTCTGTAATGGTGTGGGGTGGCATTTCTTTGGAGGGCCGCACAGCCCTCCATGTGCTCGCCAGAGGTAGCCTGACTGCCATTAGGTACCGAGATGAGATCCTCAGACCCCTTGTGAGACCATATGCTGGTGCTGTTGGCCCTGGGTTCCTCCTAATGCAGGACAATGCCAGACCTCATGTGGCTGGAGTGTGTCAGCAGTTCTCACAAGATGAAGGCATTGAAGCTATGGACTGGCCCGCCTGTTCCCCAGACCTGAATCCCATTGAACACATCTGGGACATCATGTCTCGCACTATCCAGTTGGTGGATGCTTTGGTCCAGGTCTGGGAGGAGATTCCTCAGGAGACCATCCACCGCCTCATCAGGAGCATGCCCAGGCATTGTAGGGAGGTCATACAGACACGTGGAGGCCACACACACACAACAGAACATCATTTCCTTGTCTTGAGGCATTTCCACTGAAGTTGGACCAGCCTGTAATTTGATATTCCACTTTGATTTTGAGTATCATTCCAAATCCAGACCTCCATGGGATATAAATTTTTATTTAGATTGATTTTTTTATATGTTTTACTGTTTTCAACACATTCCACTATGTAATGAATAAAGATTTGCAACTGAAATATTTCATTCAGTGATATCTAGGATGTGGTATTTTACTGTTCCCTTTATCTTTTGAGCAGTATATATATATACTGTATATATATATTTATATTTCTTTTTTTTTTCCTTTTATGTCTTCATGATGCACTTAGTTTGAGTATCTGGAGCACATAAAAACACCTGGAGATCATCTGCCCCTGGCCAAATGGTTAATCAAGGGATGACCATGTAACACATGGACAGACGGGGTTCATCAGAGTGAGAAACTAACATGATACAATACAGTACTGAAAATGTGAAATTATATAAACTGTCGCTTGTTTTAACTTTTACATTACTGAGATAAACTCTACAGTTTAGTTGTTATGTGTACTAGATATGAGTGTAATTTGATTCAATAGACTCATAAATACACTTGATGCCAGTAGGTCACAAGCTTATATAGAACTATGAGAAGTTCCGCTGAGCTCTGGCTTGAGCCTTCTGACATGGAAATCCTTTTTACCCCCGCTTTAGATGAAGGTTGTAATTTCTATGCTGGGATATAAAATAAGGAGTGATTCCATGGTTTATATCCTTGGAGCTGCTCCTTGAGTACATAGCAGTGAAGGATTATTAACGCGTGTGTATTTTTTTCCTTCTTCTATCTTGTAGAAATGGTAGAGCTATGTTCACTGTAAAGTATGTAGCTAGGAAATTTTACAAATGTATCAACTTCGTTCAATCTCTGTTGACATGTTGGAAATACAATATGAACTACGGTAAGTGTTCTCTTATTTTTATCTTAATCATACATTAGGTTTACTGGGACAACCAACTGAAAATATGGATTTCAGCAGGTGATATCTGGACTAGAAATGAGTTAATTGATTCACAGGAAAATGATTCAGCAACCATGTCAGTAGTTTGTGGCTATCGGACCAGAGTCCTGCAAACCACTTCCCACCTGTGGAATTCCCAGCGCCTCTTCTGAATTGTAATTCCAACATTTAGTCAACTCCTTGACGTGACACGCTTGATGTTATAACAGACTAATAACGTGGTCGCTGGGCCATGGTTCTGGGAATCAATTCACTAGTCTATAATTATGACTCCTCTCAAAAAAGTTATGTATAATGTATTGTTTCCATCTCCTTCTCCTTTGTTTTTCCCTAATGCCAAAATTATATTTAAAGTTGACTTTTCACCACTTTTTTCATATTGAACTGGCTACCAATAGGGTGCCAAATTAGCATATTAGACATCTTAAACTTTAGAAGCCAATATCTCCGCAATGGAGAGAAGAAATTAAAAAAAGGAAAACTATGTTATATCCAGCTCTTCAACCCCTTTATCATAAGGTTGCCAGTAGCAAGCAAAAAAGTTGTGCAAGGTCCTCTTTAAGAAGTATACATTTCTTAATTAATCTAACTTAAATCTTCAAAATGAATTAAACTAATATTGTATTTGCCACTTTTAATGTCTCAAAAAGTTTTCATTGAACTTCACCAACATAATGTCCAGCTGTACAGGAAAGATCAAGGCGAACTATACACATCGGGGCCAGTATACATCTGTAGGATACCTGAAAACCATTACATTTTCATTAAGGAGAATTAGATCTTGATATGGTTCAGGCTTACAGCTATTTTCTCTGTTGGAAATAGAAAATATATCAGTTAGAGGTTAAAGGTACCTTCACACATAACGATTTCGTTAACGATATCGTTGCAACGTCACGCTTTTTTGTGACGTAGCAACGATCCCGCTAACGATCTCGTTATGTGTGACAGCGACCAACGATCAGGCCCCTTCTGGGAGATCGTTGGTCGTAGGGAATGATCAGGACCTTTTTTTGGTCGGTGATCACCCGCTGTCATCGCTGGATCGGCGTGTGTGACGCCGATCCAGCGATGTGTTCACTTGTAACCAGGGTAAACATCGGGTTACTAAGCGCAGGGCCGCGCTTAGTAACCCGATATTTACCCTGGTTACCATTGTAAAAGTTAAAAAAAAAAAACACTACATACTCACATTCCGATGTCTGTTACGTCCCCCGCCGACAGCGGCCCTGCACTTAGTAACCCAATGTTTATCCTGGTTACCCGGCTGCTGCAGGGGGACTTCGGCATCGTTGAAGACAGTTTCAACGATGCCGAAGTCGTTCCCCTGATCGCTGGTTGCTGGAGAGAGCTGTCTGTGTGACAGCTCCCCAGCGACCACACAACGACTTACCAACGATCACGGCCAGGTCGTATCGCTGGTCGTGATCGTTGGTAAGTCGTTTAGTGTAACGGTACCTTAAGTAACTCTAAGGTGGATCAGTTTTGAAGAAGTGATTGGGATCTGCACAAAAATAAATTACTGCAGGAATTAAAGCCTAAAAATAAATCCAGCATCCACCCAACTGGGGGCATGATTTCTAAAGATAGACTTTACCATAAGCTTTATATATCCGACAGGATTTGGTAGTATAGTTTGGAAGAATATGGGTCAATTTATTTATGCTATGGTATCTGTGCATTAAGCTTGAAAACCCACTTCAAAGCAAATTTATTCACATCAACAATAATTAAACATATCACGATGAACAAAAACAGACAAAATACAAGACCTACCACTACAGAAATAAAGAAAGTAGGAACCAAAACACGGGTGAGCACTGAGCATCCCTTAAAATATCTGTATAAACACATGGAGTCATAGACTGCAGTCTATACTGTATTTATCTTTGCACCCTCCATATATGCTTTAAAGGATTGAATTTTTGCATGTGGATCATTTTTCAGGATTTGACTGATACCCTGATAAATATTAAGCCCTATGTAGACGATGACTCTATGAGTTTTTGCAGATATTTTAATGGATACTCACCTCTGTGTTTTGGCTCCTACTTTCCTATTTCCTCGGGTGGTAAGACTTGTATTTTGTCCGTTTTGGTTCACTGTGATACATGTTTCATTATTGTTGATGTGAATAAACTTGCAATTTTTCTACATTACAGTATTATTTGGCCTCTGATATATTTGATATAGGTTATATATTTTGATCAATTTCTTTGGCCATAACCTACCAGTAATTGAAGAATCTCTTAATACCCTTCTCATGATCGTGTATTCAAGAGCTCACATGAATATCTTCTTCTCTAGGATTTCTTTCCACATACCATTCAGACCAAACATCCAAACCTTTAAATAGTTTCTTCTAACTATGATCTTCCCGTAAACTGCGGGTCTACTATTGATTAATTCACACAAGAGATATCATTAAAAAGTTTCCATTTAAAGCCCCCCACACATATTAGTTTAATATCTGATCTTCCACAATTTTGATGGCACCAAGGGCCATCTAATGTGTATGAAGGTCTATCAACTCTTCCAAAACAGATGATGAAGATAGAAAGAAGTTTAGGGATTTCCACAAGAGTTAACCAGGAACCAGCTCCGGAGGTGCTTGGCTGCGGCTTACTCGTCTCTCCCCATTGAAAACACATGCTAGAAAAGTTTGCTTCCAGTTAATGTGGTATCACAGTTAAAGAAGCGTTCCCATAAAACTTTGTATGCCCTAAACCTATGTAACTGTGTATATAATATAGTTTAAGTGTGTCAATATGCTTACTGATCGCTGTCCTCCACCGTTTCCAGCACCACTCTAATCCTCTTCTCACTCACATGATGTCTATTCCTTGCGAGCTCAAACTACACTCACCGGCCACTTTATTAGGTACACCATGCTAGTAACGGGTTGGACCCCCTTTTGCCTTCAGAACTGCCTCAATTCTTCGTGGCATAGATTCAACAAGGTGCTGGAAGCATTCCTCAGAGATTTTGGTCCATATTGACATGATGGCATCACACAGTTGCCGCAGATTTGTCGGCTGCACATCCCAAAGATGCTCCATACAAGGCAGGATGGATCCATGCTTTCATGTTGTTTACGCCAAATTCTGACCCTACCATCCGAATGTCGCAGCAGAAATCGAGACTCATCAGACCAAGCAACGTTTTTCCAATCTTCTACTTTCCAATTTCGATGAGCTTGTACAAATTGTAGCCTGTTATGGTTCTCAATGGCAAGAGAACATAGCCCAGCATACATAGGAACTAGCTCTTGGAAGGATGGAAACTTAAACTGACCATGAACTAAACCTGCCGCACAACTAACAGTAGCCGGGTAGCGTAGCCTGCGTTTTATCCCTAGACGCCCAGCGCCGGCCGGAGGACTAACTAATCCTGGCAGAGGAAAATATAGTCCTGGCTCACCTCTAGAGAAATTTCCCCGAAAGGCAGACAGAGGCCCCCACATATATTGGCGGTGATTTAAGATGAAAATGACAAACGTAGTATGAAAATAGGTTTAGCAAAATCGAGGTCCACTTACTAGATAGCAGGAAGACAGAAAGGGTACTTTCATGGTCAGCTGAAAACCCTATCAATACACCATCCTGAAATTACTTTAAGACTCTAGTATTAACTCATAACATCAGAGTGGCAATTTCAGATCACAAGAGCTTTCCAGACACAGAAACGAAACTGCAGCTGTGAACTGGAACAAAATGCAAAAAACAAACAAGGACAAAAGTCCGACTTAGCTGGAAGTTGTCTGGTAGCAGGAACATGCACAGAAAGGCTTCTGATTACAATGTTGACCGGCATGGAAGTGACAGAGGAGCAAGGTTAAATAGCGACTCCCACATCCTGATGGGAACAGGTGAACAGAGGGGATGATGCACACAAGTTCAATTCCACCAGTGGCCACCGGGGGAGCCCAAAATCCAATTTCACAACAGTACCCCCCCTCAAGGAGGGGGCACCGAACCCTCACCAGAACCACCAGGGCGATCAGGATGAGCCCTATGAAAGGCACGGACCAGATCGGAGGCATGAACATCAGAGGCAGTCACCCAAGAATTATCCTCCTGACCGTATCCCTTCCATTTGACCAGATACTGGAGTTTCCGTCTGGAAACACGGGAGTCCAAGATTTTTTCCACAACGTACTCCAACTCGCCCTCAACCAACACCGGAGCAGGAGGCTCAACGGAAGGCACAACCGGTACCTCATACCTGCGCAACAATGACCGATGAAAAACATTATGAATAGAAAAAGATGCAGGGAGGTCCAAACGGAAGGACACAGGGTTAAGAATCTCCAATATCTTGTACGGGCCGATGAACCGAGGCTTAAACTTAGGAGAAGAAACCCTCATAGGGACAAAACGAGAAGACAACCACACCAAGTCCCCGACACAAAGCCGAGGACCAACCCGACGCCGGCGGTTGGCAAAAAGCTGAGTCTTCTCCTGGGACAACTTCAAATTGTCCACCACCTGCCCCCAAATCTGATGCAACCTCTCCACCACAGCATCCACTCCAGGACAATCCGAAGATTCCACCTGACCGGAGGAAAATCGAGGATGAAACCCCGAATTACAGAAAAAAGGAGACACCAAGGTGGCAGAGCTGGCCCGATTATTGAGGGCAAACTCCGCTAAAGGCAAAAAAGCAACCCAATCATCCTGATCTGCAGACACAAAACACCTCAAATATGTCTCCAAAGTCTGATTCGTCCGCTCGGTCTGGCCATTAGTCTGAGGATGGAAAGCAGACGAGAAAGACAAATCTATGCCCATCCTAGCACAGAATGCCCGCCAAAATCTAGACACGAATTGGGTTCCTCTGTCAGAAACGATATTCTCCGGAATACCATGCAAACGAACCACATTTTGAAAAAAACAGAGGAACCAACTCGGAAGAAGAAGGCAACTTAGGCAGGGGAACCAAATGGACCATGTTAGAGAAACGGTCACACACCACCCAGATGACAGACATCTTCTGAGAAACAGGAAGATCCGAAATAAAATCCATCGAGATGTGCGTCCAAGGCCTCTTCGGGATAGGCAAGGGCAACAACAATCCACTAGCCCGAGAACAACAAGGCTTGGCCCGAGCACAAACGTCACAAGACTGCACAAAGCCTCGTACATCTCGTGACAGGGAAGGCCACCAGAAGGACCTTGCCACCAAATCCCTGGTACCAAAGATTCCAGGATGACCTGCCAACGCAGAAGAATGAACCTCAGAAATGACTTTACTGGTCCAATCATCAGGAACAAACAGTCTACCAGGTGGGCAACGATCAGGTCTATCCGCCTGAAAATCCTGCAAAGCCCGCCGCAGGTCTGGAGAAACGGCAGACAATATCACTCCATCCTTAAGGATACCTGTAGGTTCAGAATTACCAGGGGAGTCAGGCTCAAAACTCCTAGAAAGGGCATCCGCCTTAACATTCTTAGAACCCGGTAGGTATGACACCACAAAATTAAACCGAGAGAAAAACAACGACCAGCGCGCCTGTCTAGGATTCAGGCGTCTGGCGGACTCAAGATAAATTAAATTTTTGTGGTCGGTCAATACCACCACCTGATGTCTAGCCCCCTCAAGCCAATGACGCCACTCCTCAAAAGCCCACTTCATGGCCAAAAGCTCCCGATTCCCAATATCATAATTCCGCTCGGCGGGCGAAAATTTACGAGAAAAAAAAGCACAAGGTTTCATCACGGAGCAGTCGGAACTTCTTTGCGACAAAACCGCCCCAGCTCCGATTTCAGAAGCGTCGACCTCAACCTGAAAAGGAAGAGCAACATCAGGCTGACGCAACACAGGGGCGGAAGAAAAGCGGCGCTTAAGCTCCCGAAAGGCCCCCACAGCAGCAGGGGACCAATCAGCAACATCAGCACCCTTCTTAGTCAAATCAGTCAATGGTTTAACAACATCAGAAAAACCAGCAATAAATCGACGATAAAAGTTAGCAAAGCCCAAAAATTTCTGAAGACTCTTAAGAGAAGAGGGTTGCGTCCAATCACAAATAGCCCGAACCTTGACAGGATCCATCTCGATGGAAGAGGGGGAAAAAATGTATCCCAAGAAGGAAATCTTTTGAACCCCAAAAACGCACTTAGAACCCTTCACACACAAGGAATTAGACCGCAAAACCTGAAAAACCCTCCTGACCTGCTGGACATGAGAGTCCCAGTCATCCGAAAAAATCAGAATATCATCCAGATACACGATCATAAATTTATCCAAATAATCACGGAAAATGTCATGCATAAAGGACTGAAAGACTGAAGGGGCATTTGAAAGGCCAAAAGGCATCACCAAATACTCAAAGTGGCCCTCGGGCGTATTAAATGCGGTTTTCCACTCATCCCCCTGCTTAATTCGCACCAAATTATACGCCCCACGGAGATCTATCTTAGAGAACCACTTGGCCCCCTTTATGCGAGCAAACAAATCAGTCAGCAGTGGCAACGGATATTGATATTTAACCGTGATTTTATTCAAAAGCCGATAATCAATACACGGCCTCAAAGAGCCATCTTTCTTAGACACAAAGAAAAAACCGGCTCCTAAGGGAGATGACGAAGGACGAATATGTCCCTTTTCCAAGGACTCCTTTATATATTCTCGCATAGCAGCATGTTCAGGCACAGACAGATTAAATAAACGACCCTTAGGGTATTTACTACCCGGAATCAAATCTATGGCACAATCGCACTCCCGGTGCGGAGGTAATGAACCAAGCTTAGGTTCTTCAAAAACGTCACGATAGTCAGACAAGAATTCAGGAATCTCAGAGGGAATAGATGACGAAATGGAAACCAAAGGTACGTCCCCATGCATCCCCTTACATCCCCAGCTTAACACAGACATAGCGTTCCAGTCGAGGACTGGGTTATGAGATTGCAGCCATGGCAATCCAAGCACCAACACATCATATAGATTATACAGCACAAGAAAGCGAATAATCTCCTGATGATCCGGATTAATTCGCATAGTTACTTGTGTCCAGTATTGTGGTTTATTACTAGCCAATGGGGTGGAGTCAATCCCCTTCAGAGGTATAGGAGTTTCAAGAGGCTCTAAATCATACCCACAGCGTTTGGCAAAGGACCAATCCATAAGACTCAAAGCGGCGCCAGAGTCGACATAGGCATCCGCGGTAATAGATGATAAAGAACAAATCAGGGTCACAGATAGAATAAACTTAGACTGAAAAGTGCCAATTGAAACTGACTTATCAAGCTTCTTAGTACGCTTAGAGCATGCTGATATAACATGAGTTGAATCACCACAATAAAAGCACAACCCATTTTTTCGTCTAAAATTCTGCCGTTCGCTTCTGGACAGAATTCTATCACATTGCATATTCTCTGGCGTCTTCTCAGTAGACACCGCCAAATGGTGCACAGGTTTGCGTTCCCGCAGACGTCTATCGATCTGGATAGCCATTGTCATGGACTCATTCAGACCCGCAGGCACAGGGAACCCCACCATAACATCCTTAACGGCATCAGAGAGACCCTCTCTGAAATTCGCCGCCAGGGCGCACTCATTCCACTGAGTAAGCACAGACCATTTACGGAATTTTTGGCAGTATATTTCAACTTCATCTTGCCCCTGAGATAGGGACATCAAGGCTTTTTCCGCCTGAAGCTCTAAATGAGGTTCCTCATAAAGCAACCCCAAGGCCAGAAAAAACGCATCCACATTGAGCAACGCAGGATCCCCTGGAGCCAATGCAAAAGCCCAATCTTGAGGGTCGCCCCGGAGCAAGGAAATCACAATCCTGACCTGCTGAGCAGGATCTCCAGCAGAGCGAGATTTCAGGGACAAAAACAACTTGCAATTATTTTTGAAATTTTGAAAGCAAGATCTATTCCCCGAGAAAAATTCAGGCAAAGGAATTCTAGGTTCAGATATAGGAACATGAACAACAAAATCTTGTAAATTTTGAACTTTCGTGGTGAGATTATTCAAACCTGCAGCTAAACTCTGAATATCCATTTTAAACAGGTGAACACAGAGCCATTCCAGGATTAGAAGGAGAGAGAGAGAGGAAGGCTGCAATATAGGCAGACTTGCAAGTGATTCAATTGAAAGCACACTCAGAACTGAAGGAAAAAAAAATAAAAAATTTTCAGCAGACTTCTTTTTTCTCTCCTTTCTCTGCCAATTAATTTAACCCTTTGTGGGCCGGTCAAACTGTTATGGTTCTCAATGGCAAGAGAACATAGCCCAGCATACATAGGAACTAGCTCTTGGAAGGATGGAAACTTAAACTGACCATGAACTAAACCTGCCGCACAACTAACAGTAGCCGGGTAGCGTAGCCTGCGTTTTATCCCTAGACGCCCAGCGCCGGCCGGAGGACTAACTAATCCTGGCAGAGGAAAATATAGTCCTGGCTCACCTCTAGAGAAATTTCCCCGAAAGGCAGACAGAGGCCCCCACATATATTGGCGGTGATTTAAGATGAAAATGACAAACGTAGTATGAAAATAGGTTTAGCAAAATCGAGGTCCACTTACTAGATAGCAGGAAGACAGAAAGGGTACTTTCATGGTCAGCTGAAAACCCTATCAATACACCATCCTGAAATTACTTTAAGACTCTAGTATTAACTCATAACATCAGAGTGGCAATTTCAGATCACAAGAGCTTTCCAGACACAGAAACGAAACTGCAGCTGTGAACTGGAACAAAATGCAAAAAACAAACAAGGACAAAAGTCCGACTTAGCTGGAAGTTGTCTGGTAGCAGGAACATGCACAGAAAGGCTTCTGATTACAATGTTGACCGGCATGGAAGTGACAGAGGAGCAAGGTTAAATAGCGACTCCCACATCCTGATGGGAACAGGTGAACAGAGGGGATGATGCACACAAGTTCAATTCCACCAGTGGCCACCGGGGGAGCCCAAAATCCAATTTCACAACAGTAGCCTCAGTTTCCTGTTCTTAGCTGAAAGGAGTGGTACCCGGTGTGGTCTTCTGCTGCTGTAGCCCATCTGCCTCAAAGTTCGACGCACTGTGCGTTCAGAGATGCTCTTAGGCCTACCTTGGTTGTAACGGGTGGCGATTTGAGTCACTGTTGCCTTTCTATCAGCTCGAACCAGTCTGCCCATTCTCCTCTGACCTCTGGCATCAACAAGGCATTTCCGCCCACAGAACTGCCGCTCACTGGATTTTTTTTCTTTTTCGGACCATTCTCTGTAAACCCTAGAGATGGTTGTGCGTGAAAATCCCAGTAGATCAGCAGTTTCTGAAATACTCAGACCAGCCCTTCTGGCACCAACAACCATGCCACGTTCAAAGGCACTCAAATCACCTTTCTTCCCCATACTGATGCTCGGTTTGAACTGCAGGAGATTGTCTTGACCATGTCTACATGCCTAAATGCACTGAGTTGCCGCCATGTGATTGGCTGATTAGAAATTAAGTGTTAACAAGAAGTTGGACAGGTGTACCTAATAAAGTGGCCAGTGAGTGTATATTTATGTGTAAGGCAGAAATGGAGATTTAAATGTAAGCCTTTGAAGTGCCAGAACGATGCTCCATAGACTTACATTGTAAAAGTGACTTCTGGCTCACACATCAAGTCAAGTGTGATCTGGCAAGTCGCAATTGCTGTCAGCGCTGGAGACCGGAGAAGATGGCTATCAGTAAGTATGGTAACACATTTATACTACAATACATACTGCATATATTAACACAAGTTAAAACATAAAAATTTTCTGATGCACTTATTATCCAAACTGTTCTATTAGTAATTTAAAATAAAAAAATATTTTTTTTTTATTTTTAAAGGAAGTATATGGATGAAATGAATCGTTTTAGGTGAGGTCTTTAGGTGCTATGACTAGATAAAAAGTCTTTTTATGATATTGTATGGAATACATCTGTAAGACATTTAATTTGTATAGAAGGCCAAGGTTTGAATGTATCTCTCAACAAATAATGCAAACGACATTGTTAAAAAATTATATATAATTACATAAGGTTCCTATGCTAAGTATTCTCTTCATAGGAAACATTTCCTGCCACCTGTGGAAAAATATAAAAAAAGATAGACGAAATTATTAAATGACTTTTTATCTATGTTATTTGTGGTTCATTTGAATTGGCAATTCCTCAATGAACAACTCTTTTTATTTTCCTGACCATTTTCCTTTTATGAGTGATTCAGTCTGAGGGGCTAGTCTGAGAGACGCCAATGGAAAAGTCTTCTTTCAACAACATTAATTATCTCTAGCTTTCCATAACACAAAATCTTGACCCTTATGCCTGCCAATATTTAAGGAGGTTGCAAATGAAGCTCTTTTATCTCTGTATCACATAGCAGATCAGTGTTTGATCTGCATTTTTTAAGATCTTTTAGTTTTATAGACAGATTAATTCTTCCCATGAACTTTTTACAAAGTGCTGTGATTTCAGCTGACTTCCTTGTAAGAGGAAAAGCCTTCAGAAAGAATTGAAACAGCTCAGCAAACCTCTGGCCTTTCTTTATTAATAAAAGCCCTGGAAGTGGAAACGATTTCTTCATTTTTATATTAAAAGTTGAGGATTAAAGGCTTTTATAGTTATTGTCGACAGTATTCTAAATCCTGAATGAACAGTGAATAATCTTCATGTAACAGACTAACTCTGAAGCAAGAGTCCTTCTGACCCTCGACAATAATACATGCTTTCATGATACACATTACTCTATATATAGACAGTATAATGTTGTCCTACAGAAAATACAATACATGTTGGGGGCTGTTCTCAAAGAATTTTATTGGATAGTTTGAAAAGCCACTAATGTTATATGTATATATATATATATATATATATATATATATATATATATATATACAGCTCTGGCAAAAATTAAGAGGCCACCACATCAAGACCCTGTCATGGGCAGCCCAATCTCCAGACCTGAACCCCATTGAAATCCTCTGGAATGTAATCAAGAGGATGATGGATAGTCACAAGCCATCAAACAAAGAAGAACTGCTTCAATTTTTGCGCCAGGAGCAGTGTGAAAAGACTGGTGGAAAGCATGCCAAGACGCATGAAAGCTGTGATTAAAAATCATGGATATTCCACAAAATATTGATTTCTGAACTCTTCCTAAGTTAAAACATTAGTATTGTTGTTTCTAAATGATTATGAATTTGTTTTCTTTGAATTATTTGAGGTCTGAAAGCACTGATTATTTTTTTTATTTTTTCCCATTTCTCCTTTTCATAAAAAAAATACATAATTTATTACTTTGAAATTCAGAGACGTTGTCAGAAGTTTATAGAATAAATGAACAATTTACATTTTACTCAAAAATATACCTATAAAGAGAAATATCAGACAAAGTGAATATTTTGCAGTGGTCTCTTAATTTTTGCCAGAACTGTATATTATAGTGCGTTGGTAGCGCACTATGCAGTGATCCAGCAAAGTTCAAAGCAAAACGTCTCTTTAATGTTCAACTAAAAAAAGCACAGAACACGATATCCTCCGGATAGCAGCCGGTCACATATCCTCTGGATTATAGTCACTAAACACACCAGCCCACCTCTGACCGGTTGCCGTGGACGGCTGCAGCGGCATGTTAATGTTTCTTTACTCACAGCAATACACGGTACACGATATCCTCCGGATCACAGCCGGGAACCATATCCTCCAGTTTACAGTCACTAAACACGCCAGTCCACCTCCTGAGACCAGTTGCCATGGGCAACTCCAACGCTGTGTATGCTGTGGACGCCAGGCCTTCCGGCCGCCTTGGCTGCTTGGCTCCGCTTGCCTGCGTTGCCTCACACAGATGGAGCTCTGCAGAGCCTTCTGCTCTGCACTTCTCCAAACACCAGGCTGACACTGACACTGACCCTGAAACACCCAACCCTCTGCTTCAAGAGTTTTTAAAAGCAACCTGTGGCCTTCAGCCACTTGGAAAACTCGGCCAGGAATGAAATGGACTTCACAACTACCATCCTGTAGTTCATTTCAAAATACAAAAGCCCAGCAGGTTTTCTTAAATCTGCCTTGGACAAATAGCTTGTCCAGGACTAACATTTACTTTTATTCTGCATTGCAATCACAGTTACACCTGGCACTGCTCTTCCTGTTCCTCCTTGCACAAAGGAGAATGTAGTGGTCCTGCTGCTGGTTTGTTGCTCTCCTACAACAACTCCACGTCTCCTGGTGTACTGACCTGTCTTCTGGTACCTGTTCCATGCTCAGGACACTATGTTGACAGAGCTACCCTTCTTGCCACAGGATAAATTGATTCACAATTGGTTTTGCTTCATAAGTGGACAGGTTGATTTCACAGAAGTGTGATTAACTTGGAGTTGCATTGTGTTGTGTTCTCTTTATTTGCATGTGTGCATCTACAACAGGTGAAATAAGTATTGAACAAAATAACTGTATCTAGATAGTGGTGCTTGTATGTGCACAATGAACCAGCTGCAAATACGACAAATAACCACATAGGCCAAGGAGGAACTAAACAAAAAATAATAGTTATTCATGCTATGGTTCAATATGCAATGGACAGTGAGACCTGAAAAAAAAAGTTAGTAACCAGGTCTCACTATCGATTGCATATTGAATCATAGCATGAATAACTATTATTTTTCGCTAAGTATTGAACACATCAGCAATTTTCTAAGTAAATATATTTCTATAGGTGCTATTAACATGAAATTCTCATCAGATGTCGGTATTGGCTGCAGCCTACACATGATGCAACAAGTCATGTCATTCTCCGGGAACAAGGATGCCGACACTGCTGGAACGGTGTCACTACAGAAGGTGAATCCACAGATTTTTTTAAACTATGTCCCTGACTTGCTTAAAGGTAACCTGTCAGCAGGATTGCGCACAGTAACCTACACACAGTGTCAAGTTGGTGTCATTATACTGATTACAATGATACCTTGGTTGATGAAATCCATCTAGTGCTTGTTGTTTAATCTTAATTTCCAGTATTGAGTTAATGATATGATCGTGTTTCGGGGCGGCCTGTGGGGGGGTCTTCATGTGGTGCTCTGCTTAGGTATTCATACTGAAGAATGCTGACAGGTCACTGATCCCTCAGTGACCTGCCCCCTAGTCAACATAATGAATATTATATATACTGTACATACTAAGAAAAAACTCTTCCGCCTGCAGGTGCCAGCCGTGGCACCTGCACTGCAGCATAATCACATGTGTAATGTGCATAAAATTATTATGGTTGAGGCCACCCCAGAGCACAAGCATATCATTAACTCAAAACTGAAAATAAAGATTACCACAAGACGGATTTCATCAACCAAGGTATCATTTTAATCAGTATAACGGCACCAACCTGACACTGTGTGTAGGTTACAGTGCACAATCCTGCTGACAGGTTTCCTTTAAACTCATTTTAATTTTTATTTCATACATTTTCATAAATCAATAGTACACATGAAAATAAGTAACTTTGTAATATATCTTATGTTCCTTCTCTGCCAAAATTGATCATTCATTACCAAAATGCTAATATTCTGAGGTAAAATCTGTATTCAGTGAAGACAGACTTTCCCATTACCGAGACAGGAGATGGCGGTTGCTACTAACAAGATTCTATGTAGACATAAAAGGGGAGAAGCAAGAGGCAGAGCGCCTCCCTCCTCCTCTCCCTTCTATCTAGACAGAATCTTATCAGAAGCAAAGAAGAGGAAATATTTCTGATAAGACATACAAGTTGCTTATTTTCATGTGTACTTTTATGAAATAAAAATTAAAACGGTGATTACGCTGTAAGCTGGGGTTGTCCAGTAGTAAACAACCCCTTTAAAATATTTTCTAGGGAAGAAAAAATTTGGAAATATGAAAATACTATTTATGTATGTGCCTCATTGTGTATTAGACAGGTCAACGAGCCTTCTATAAGAAAAAAAAGCTATAAATAGACCAGTCACTATGGTTCAATTTACAAAAATAATAAAACTCAATATAATAATGAAGATCAATATTCACACAGACAGCTGTGACCACATGACGTCTGTGAAAAGAAAAAGCTACATTTCTGCCAAAATGTCTAGACAAGGGAAACATGACTCCACTCAAAACCTGAAAATGTAGTGTCTACCCACTCCTATATCATAATAACCGGGGTCTCGGAAGCCTATAAAGTAAATGTAACTATTGTATGGTGCAATGCTCAAGAATCAAAACTATTCTATATGTCTTTGTATCTGACACAAGGAAAAAAAGGAGGTTGGCGGTCTTTCCCTGTAGATTTGTCATTTCCTCATAAGGTGATGCAGAGAAAGCTAGAGGAGCTCTCTAATTTAAGGGCTCCACCAAACAACTTCCTAGATAGCAACATTCTTGGAGTATAGTTGTGACTTGAAGGAATTAAATATTAGGTATCCCTAACCCTAAGAAGAATCAGGCATCATGTGTCTAGAGACACAAATCATTTTACCGCCTAGCTGACTCTTTGTGGTTGCTCTCTGTATTGTATATGACTCTCCAGTCTCAGGTGTTCTTTGTAGTAAATTTCCTTTTACACATGGAAACCACTGCACCATGACACCTTAGACATTAATCTACAGTATGTTAAATTTTCAATTGTGAAAATATTTATATACATATATTATATATACCGTATTTTCCGGCGTATAAGACGACTGGGCGTATAAGACGACCCCCCAACTTTACCAGTTAAAAAATAAAATCTTCTTAAAAGTTGGGGGTCTTCTTATACACCGTATGTCGTCTTATAGGGCTGGTGAATATGTGCCTTTTGGGGGGGGGGGGGGGAGTGATCCTGATGAGGACGAGGGGGCGTCTCACAGAAAAGTGAGTATCCCCCATTACCTTATCATAGCGCTGCAGCGTGGGGTCTCTGTGCTGGGAGCGGCGGCTGCTGTGCTGTGCTGTGCTGTGGCGGCTCCTCTTCTGCAGTGTGGGGCCTCTGGTGCTGTGGGGCAGTGGCGGCGGCGTATCTTCATGCAGTCGGGGCTCCTCCGGCATCTCAGCCTGGAAGCCCCGCCGGCAACTCCATCGGTACAATGCGGTCAGGTGGCCTCCGGGAAAATGGCCGCTGCTCAGATTCAGATCTCGTCCCGAGATCTCGGGAGACGAGATCTGAATCTGAGCAGCGGCCATTTTCCCGGAGGCAGCTCAATAGGTGCGATGCGGTGGCCCGGCCGCTGGGGGCTGTGCATGCTCAGATTCAGATCTCGTCCCGAAATCTCGGGACACGAGATCTGAATCTAAGCAGCGGCCATTTTCCCGGAGGCCAGCGCATTACACCGATGGAGTTGCTGGCGGGGCTTCCAGGCTGAGATGCCGGAGGAGCCCCGACTGCATGAAGATACGCCGCCGCCGCCACCGCCCCACAGCACCAGAGGCCCCACACTGCAGAAGAGGAGCCGCCACAGCACAGCACAGCAGCCGCCGCTCCCAGCACAGAGACCCCACGCTGCAGCGCTATGATAAGGTAATGGGGGATACTCACTTTCCTGTGAGACGCCCCCTCGTCGTCATCAGGATCACTCCCCCCCCCCACCCACCATATACACCCGGCGTACAAGGCGATTCCCGGCGTACAAGACGACCCCCGACTTTTAAGAAGATTTTCAGGGGTTAAAAAGTCGTCTTGTACGCCGGAAAATACGGTATATATAAATATTTATTATATGTCAACCAGATATGACTAGGTCTGGGTGTTCAATCCCCACCAATATCGAGAATGAATAGGTCAAGTCACAGTTTTTATAAAGAGATGAAATTGTATAACTTACAAAAAAATTACTTCATTGCTCACAGTCCATGATATTAAACCTTGATATCCCAGTTTTGTCTAACTGATAAGTCCTTAAAAAGGTTGTCCATGTTTAGAAAAAAGGCTCCTTTCTTCTAAAAAGAGCAATACACCTGTCAATAGCTTCTTTCTAATATTGCAACTCAACTACATTAAAAGGAATGGGGAGTTTGCAACAATACCACATACAACCTGTGGTCAGGTGTGGTTCTGTTCTTGGGAGAAAACATCCATTTTTTTCTACTCTTGGGAAACCCCATGAAAGGAGTAGTATGGAATATTAAAAGCATGGATGTTAATGTGGTGCCCGTGGATCGCCCCGTCAGAGCAGCGGGGTACTTGGTACCGGGTATTGCGGTTCACAGGGGGATGTCACGGTGGCTGACCCGGTCCGTGGCCCTGGGACGTCCGTGTAAAAGGGAAAGGTCTTTAAAGGGGAAATGTTCGTGACGCCACCTGTGGTATTCGGTCAGGGTGACCGGCGCTGCTTCAAGGGGTCCGCTGGGGTGATGTTATGGCAGCTAGATGGTATACCTTCCCACAGGTGAAGTATGTCCCCAGGGCTTCCCAGTGTGTAGATGGTGGATGGTGAGAGGCGCAGAGAAGAATGAGGATGCAAGGTTGCAGTCTCTTTACCTTTACTGAAGGCTTCAGCATCCACAGTCCGGAGCACCAGATCACAGGGCAGGCAGAGTCCGGCCGGTTTGGAGGCAAGTCCAGAGTCCTCTTGTCCAGGTGGAAATCAGTAGCCTTCCCTTGCGCTGCAGCATTGTAGTCCCTTACTGCTAAGCTCTCATAAGGTCCTCACAACTGTGGTAGATGTTATGTCTCTCTCTCTGTCCCCCAGATAGGATAGGACAAACCCATATGACTGGTGGCTTGAGGCGGTTTATAGGGACTCTATCATGCCCCAGCCTCCTGGGGTGCCACCATGCCTCCTGGGTGTAGGGCGGACAGGTAACATGAAATTAGCTGTCCTGCCAGTCTCTGGAGCAAGGCATAAAGGTCTTTACTCCCTCGGTGTTCCAGCTACCGGGCTTCTGCGCCTCAGAAGGAGGCAGCCTGTGTAGGGCTGTTCCCCTTCTGATATCCACTCCTTTGCTACAACTTCCTTGCACGCGCGCTGCAATACAATTCTGCCTTTGATGTATCTTCCTAGGAGCTGCAGCCCTGAGGGCATGCACAGCTCCGTGTCCTTCTCCTTTGTTATCTGACACCCCTGCCAGGGACCAACTAACTGAGTAGAGCTCAGCCAGCAACTGACTAGCTTTCCCTACAGGCGACCAGTTTTACCAATGTGGGGAGTGACCTAATAAATAGGAGCAAGAGCTCCCCCTGGTGGCCTGGAGTGTGAAATGTGTTGCATGTTTGTGGTACCTGGATGCAGTTATCCTTCATTGCCTCCAAACATAGCATCACTCTCCCCAAGAGGAAAGCAATACCACTGCGACGACCAGGACCCTGGGGCGCCGCACCCGTGTCTGCAGCACCACAAAATTCCTACTTGTGTAATATAATTTATCTGTATTGCCAGCTGGTTGGGCTGGTTTCTCTGTTGGGAAAAACTGCATCCTCACATTTTACTCTACCCCTTACTAGAGGATTGTGCACGTTTGCCTGAACCAGGAAGTGTGCATGATCCCTAAGGGGCAGGAGGTGCTTCTGAGAGGTTGCAATGTGCCAAGCAGTGAAGATATAGGAAGATGGGGGTCCGCAGCCAGAGGAGAGGAGTATGCTCATCCTGCCAGGACAAGCACAAGGCAGGATATCAGTCCCTAGAGCACAGAGACTTCCAGGGTCCATGCTAAACTGAAAGACTGCTCAGTTTTCATATTACGAGCAGTGGTGTGCTTTTATCTAGGAGCTCAGCAGCACATAGAACAAGTGAAACTGCTGCAAGGGAAAGTGTTTTTCACAGGATTCAAGCTGCCTGCTTGCTGGAAGGGATCACGGATCTAGCAACTGTTTTCCTTGGACCACTGGGCACTTGGAACTGCCATGTCCCAGTACCGCAAATGCAGCAGCCCGATGGGGTAGCACATTTTCTTTTAGAATCAGCACTACTTTCAGACATGGAGATGAGTTGCAATACGACACATATCAATGAACAAGAGTTGTGCGGTTTCTAGGTAAAAAAACAAAACAAGAAAAAACAAAATGAGCATATACCCTATAGTAAGTACATAAGTAAATAGTAGCAACTGTAGTTACAATAGTAGTGCAGTAAGTAAATAAGTAAATAGTAATAGTACATGTGAATAACATAGGGTACTTAGTTAACACTATTTTGTTTAAAAAAAAAGCATAAAAGACATCCCACCACGACAAGGTGTACCCAATCGGGACAGTCCTATACTGTTTCGTGTACCCAATCGGGACAGTCCTATACTGTTTCTGCTATTAAAACTTTACCATGCGTCAGCCAACCTTAGCCCCTTAGTGACAGAGCCAATTTGGTACTTAATGACCAAGCCAATTTTTACAATTCTGACCACTGTCACTTTATGAGGCTATAGCTCTAGAACGCTTCAACGTATCCCCCTGATTCTGATATTGTTTTTTTGTGACATATTGTACTATATGTTAGTGGCAAAAATTCTTCAATATAACTTGCGTTTATTTATGAAAAAAACTGAACCCTTAAAGTGTGTCACACAAAATAGTTAATAAATAACATTTCCCACATGTCAACTCTACATCAGCGCAATTTTGGAAACATAATTTTTTTTTTGTTAGGACATTATAAGAGCGACCAGCGATTTCTCATTTTTCCAACAAAATTTACAAAACCATTTTTTTGGGACCACCTCACATTTAAAGTGAGTTTGGGGGGTCAATATAACAGAAAATACCCAAAAGTGAAGTTTATTAACCCTTCAGGTGCTTCACTAGAACTAAACCAATGTGGAAGGAAAAAATGAACATTTTTCACAAAAAATTTACTTTGGAACCATTTGTTTTTATTTTCACAAGGGTATCAGGAGAAAATGAACCACAAAATTTGCTGTGCAATTTCTCTTGAGTACGCCGATACCACATTGTGAGGTAAAGCCCCTGTATGGGTGTATGGCAGGGCTCAGAAGGGAGGGAGCACTTTTTGAATGCAAAATTGGTTGGAATCAATGGTGGTGCCATGTCACATTTGGAGACCCCCTGATGTATCTCAACAGTCGAACCCCCCAATTCTAACTCCAACCCTAACCCCAACACACCCCTAACCCTAATCCCAACCCTAACCATAATCCTAACCACAAACCTAACCCTAACACACCCCTAACCCTAATCCCAACCCTAACCATAATCCCAACCATAATCGCAACCATAACCACAACCTTAACCAACCCTAGCCCAACCATAAGTTTAGCCCAACCCTAACTTTAGCCCTACCCTAACATTAGCCCAACCCTAATCCTAACTTTAGCCCAACCCTAACCCTAACTTTAGCCCAAGCCTAACACAAACTTTAGCCAAATCCTAACTCTACTTTAGCCCAATTCTAACCCTAATGGAAAAATGGAAATAAATAATTTTTTTTCATTGTATTATTTTTCCCTAACTAAGGGGGTGATAAAGGAGGGTTTATTTACTATATTTTTTATTTTGATCACTTTGATAGGGTCTATCACAGTGATCAAAATGAACCAATTGGAAAATTTTATTATTGTTGCCGGGTGCCGGCCGGCAGATCCCGGCGGGCGCACTGCACATGTGCCTGCCATTTTCTCCCGGAAGAAGACGCCGGCGGCCCGGGGACTTCATGAGGTGTTACAGGGACTCCGGAAGTACCGGGGGGAGGGATTGGGGGACCCCATTTCTCTCTCCTCTGATGTGCGATCACATCAGAGGATAGAGAAATTAAATGGGAAATCAGACTTTTTTTTGCAGTCACCTTTATACTGTTAATGACGACGATTGCAACAATGGAGTCAGTAAAAACCAACCCAAAACATTTTCTATGAGGTCTCAGCTACCCCTGGTAGCCGAGACCATGGAGAAATTCCGACTTTGAGTGGTGCTATACACTTATTTCTCAGTGCCGTTAAAAAGTGGCGCTGAGGCATAAGTACCCTTAACTGCCGCTGTTAAAGGGAACCTATCACCCCGTTTTTAAAAAATTAGATAAAAATAGTGTGAAATAGGGGCAGAGCTGGGCTTTACATTAGTGCCTTTTCGGTGCCTTTACACCCCCGTTAGGCTGCCGAAATACCTTTGTGAAGTGGCCGTTTTGTCCTGTCACTCAAGTTGGTCAGGTCGGATGGGCGTGGTCACAGCGCTGTTTCTCCCCCAGATCAGGCTCATCATTACGTTGGTGGCGTAGTGGTGTGCGCATGTCCAAGGTCCCGAATCCTGCACAGGGGAGTGAAAATAGCAGCGATGTCCGTTATTTCATTGGTGGTCGGTGGGCGCGGCCATCTTGCTTTGGCCGCGCGTGCGCAGAAGCGGCGCTCTGCTGGCCGCGGCTTCAGGAAAATGGCCGCGGGCATCCGCGCGTGCGCAGATGGCTATCGCGGCGGCCATTTTCGTGAAGCCGAGATGCGAACTCTGCTTCACGAAAATGGCCGCCGCGATAGCCATCTGCGCACGCGCGGATGCCCGCGGCCATTTTCCTGAAGCCGCGGCCAGCAGAGCGCCGCTTCTGCGCACGCGCGGCCAAAGCAAGATGGCCGCGCCCACCGACCACCAATGAAATAACGGACATCGCTGCTATTTTCACACCCCTGTGCAGGATTCGGGACCTTGGACATGCGCACACCACTACGCCACCAACGTAATGATGAGCCTGATCTGGGGGAGAAACAGCGCTGTGACCACGCCCATCCGACCTGACCAACTTGAGTGACAGGACAAAACGGCCACTTCACAAAGGTATTTCGGCAGCCTAACGGGGGTGTAAAGGCACCGAAAAGGCACTAATGTAAAGCCCAGCTCTGCCCCTATTTCACACTATTTTTATCTAATTTTTAAAAAACGGGGTGATAGGTTCCCTTTAAAAGGTGTATCGGTGGTCGTTAAGGGGTTAATGTAGATAAAGGCAGAGCAGGTTAGAGGCCTGACTGTTCAGACATCTCTCCATGGGAAGCTATATTGATAAAATGCCTAGCTCAAAAAGGGGGAGCCATACCTGTTTCTACAGAGCAGAAGAAACTATAGCAAAACCAGAGAAATGAGCAGACATATAAATTGGTATACATGCTATGTGTAATTCATTTAAATCTATTAGAAACCCAAGTTGGAATTCCTAAATCTTTTTGTAATCTATTTATAATCTCTAAGAATTTTACATAAAACATAGAACCTGCAATGCTGCATATGAGAGAAGACTGTAAAGAGTATGTAATCCATAATAGTAGTACAAGTGACTAAATGACAAGAAATCACTATAAAAAGGTTCATACTAATTAGTAAATCAGCATAAACAAGGATCAGAATATATTCTGGTATTAGTAGTGGAATCATTGGCCTGTGCATTGTGTAAAGCAGGCTCAATAATTTAGTTACTCCCAACTCCTACCAACCTTGCCCAGTACTATCAGCATCCAGAACAGAGAAAGAACTTCAAATGAATATTAAAATATCTTAATCTTTATTTTTCAGCATAAATCTCCCAGCAGCGAAGCTAGGAGTCTGATTCAATCTTTTCTTTTCCGGCCATGAACTGACACATATATTTACACATTCACCTATTTAGCATCGTGTTACAATGAAAAAGCATAGGAACTCATTCATCCTGACTGTGCCCATGGAATACAAGCGCATGGGTCCCACTGGTGGCCGACACAAGCTATGTCAATCCAGGAAAGTTCAGACAATCAGTGCAGGAAATTAAAAAAATAATATTTATCTATAATCAAAAAACTTCTCAATATGAAAAAAATCCACAAGTTATGACGGATGACATCTATTCTTACCAACTTGTCTATTTATAAGTATGCTCAGCTGAGCATGCACGTGTAATGTATAAGGAGATGAAAGTAAGCAGCTGCCACACACCTCTGGCAGTGGCATATCATCCATGAGAACAGAAGGATTGGACTCTTAATTGCCGAAAGTAGTTGGGTTAAATGCATTTCAAAATGGATCTGTTATACTTCTGTCTTCATTAGGAAAACTAGACATTTGTTAATTTATTAGCATACTATTGGTCGAACTGATGCAATAAGTACATAGACCACATACAATGGTGGTTGTAGATTTGTTAACCCTTCAATATTTTCCATATTTACGCATAAATTTGACCTAACACTACATCAGATATTCACGCAAGTCCTGAAAGTGGATGAAGAGATCCAAATCAAATAAAAAGGATTCAACTTTTTTTTTGAGGAAAATGATACAATATCATATGTCTGTCAGTGGCAAAAGTTTGTGAACCTTTAGGATTAGCAGAATGTGATGATAATCAAGTGTGAGTGGGTAACCTGTTTTATTTAAATAACAGGGATCATACTTGAAATTGTTTAAGTATTACTATAGTATAAGATTGGTTGTTAACCTAGATAGGGAACAATAAAAAATGGCTAATAATTTTTTCTCTTCCTGTAAAATTTAAAAAATGTTAATAAAAATTACAATTTAAATAACAGGGATCAAAACCATACGTGCACTTGAGACACACAGACAATAACTCTCTACTTCTTACTACTGGTAGCAAAAGACAGTAACCCCACTACATTCAGGTTGCATAGGTGCGACGCCCTCCAGGGCTGTGGGGTACTCGGGCGGGTCCAACGGTTCTTCGGAGGTTGTCACGGCAGCAGTGACCCGGTCCGTGGCCCTGGGCGTGCAATAAAAATGATGAAAAGGGGAAAAGTTTATAGGGGATTAGTTCATGACGCCACTCATGGTGTTTGGCAATAAGAAAATGGCCGATGCTGCTTTTCAGATCCACTGGGGTGGTTGGTAATGCAGCTGAGATGTTACAGCTCTCCACGGGTAGAGCTAGGCCCCAGGGCAGTTAAAGTGTTAAAGTCAATGATGAACTGTTGTGGTGCAGGGCAGGTGACGCAGTAATAATTCTGAGGACACAGCAGGGTGCAGTTTTCACTCTTTACTCACAGTTGTTAGGTTATAGTCACCAGCTGGGTGCTGTGTCCTCCGGGTCGGTGGTCCAGCCAGTTCTGAGGTAATTTGGATGCACGTTTCCAAGACCCCCTTTCTTGTGTACCTTCCCAGGCCATCTATCTGCATTTGCTTCGCCCTCCTGCCTTGCGCCTCACACAGTGTCCCAAGCCAGCAGCCTCGGGTCCTGTCACTCTACCTACAGGTCTCCTTCTCTTATCTGCCTCCTCCACCCACACCCTCTACCTACTTCCCCCTCCAGCCTTAAATGGGGCCCTCCCTAAATAGGGTCCACCCAGATCCCCTGGCCTGGTGTGGTGTTGGATGCTATTGTGTGGGTATCGGTAGTGCCCCCTCCTTACCCGATAGTGGGATACCACACCTCTGGCTGAGGTGCAGTACCTCTGTGGCGACTGGAACCTCAGGGGCGCCACATAGGTAGTCCAGCTCTTTCAGGAATCACATTCAGATCTTCTGGAACATTCTGTATCAGTGCATCTGATGTCAACCAGAAATACCACATACGGTCCAGGAACTCACTGATGCCCTGATCCATGATTGTGAGGAGATTCCCAGGACTCCTACTGCCGTCTCATCAGGAGCATGCTCAGACATTATCAGTAGTACATCAAGGCTCATGGGTGCTATATAAACTACTCAGACACATGATGAAATTCGCCCAAATCTGATCCACCTATGACTGCAATTTTTTAATTAGATTTTTGGGTTGATTTAAAAAACAGCCTTCAGTTAGTGGATGGGTTTGGTTTCCACTGACTGTTGATACATCATCATGTTCTCAGTAAATTACACAATTTATATCAGTAAAGCTTTTCAGATTGAAACTTTTATTTATCGAGATACGATACATATAAATCTGCAGCTGCTGTCCAAAATGCGCAAGAGTATAGAGTATTGTGATGACATACAGTATACACATAGGTATTCTTCAGTGCAGTGCACCATGCTGCATTTACATTTAACAGTAAAAAAAAAAGAGTTAAAAAAAATATTTCTGGATTAGAGATTTCTATATTGATAAATATAAATTCCACTTTGCTTACTTCTGCCATAATTGTTCATAGAAGACTAATTTCTCATATCAAACATGATGGTTTTCTAATCGCCATTATAGGACTTGCATTGTTTCAGCACAAGCCAAATCTGACTTTCATTTAAAGCAGCCTGCCAAGACCAACAATAACAGGAGGGAGAGGGAGCGAGGAAGGGGAAAAAGTTCTAGCTTTTCAACAGAGGTTAATAAGTAGTGACAGTATTAAGTCCATTCTGATTAAGTATGTTGAAAGATATTATTGCTTTTTGGAACATTGAATCATTATTAGGTTAATCGCAGCGTAGAAAATGAAAAGTGAGTTAAGCTGAGAATTTCTGAAAAATTGCATAGCTTAAAATCTACATCACTTTTTTTTATCCAACCATTGAGTAGTATAGCATACGCTAGACAGAGAAAAAGAAAACAGCCTAATTCCTAATTAACAGGGTTTTCCACTACTATATGTACTTGTACATATGTGTTTTGTTTTGTATGTATACACACGTGGTCAAAATTGTTGGTACCCCTCGTTTAATGACAGAAAAACCACAATGGTCATAGAAATAACTTGAATCTGACAAAAGTATTAATAAATAAAAGATGTATGAAAATGGACAAATCAAAGTAAGACATTGCTTTTCACCTATGCTTTCAAAAATAAAACTCATGAAATAGGCCTGGACAGAAATGATGGTAACCCTGAAAATAATGTGACAAAAGGGACATGTTAAATCAAGGTGTGTCCATTAACTAGCATCACAGGTGTCTGTAATCTTGGAATCAGTGAGTGGCCTGTATATAGGGCTACAGATACTTACTGTGCTGTTTGGTGACATGATGTGTATCACACTCAACATTGACCAGAGGAAGCAAAAGAAAGAGTTGTCTCAGGAGATTAGAAAGAAAATCATAGACGAACATGTTAAAGGTAAATGTTATAAGACTCTATCTCCAAGCAGCTTGATGTTCCTGTGACTACAGTTGCACATATTATTCAGAAACTTAAGATCCATGGGACTTTAACAAACCTCCCTGGACATGGCCGCAGGAGGAAAATTGATGACAAATCAAGGAGACGGATAATACGAATGGAAACAAAAAGCCTGGAAAAACTTCTAAACAGATTAAAGGTGAACTTCAAGCTCAAGGAACATCAGTGTCAGATCGCACCATCTGTCGTTGTATGAGCTAAAGTGGACTTCATGGGAGACAACCAAGGAAGACACCATTGTTGAAAAAAAAATCATAAAAAAGCCAGACTGGAATTTGCCAAACTACATGCTGACGAGCTACAAAGCTTCTGGGAGAATGTCCTATGGACAGATGAGACAAAAATTGAACTTTTTGGCAAGGTGCATCAGCTCTATGTTCTGTTGTGAGCTGTGTTTCTGGGCTCCCTCTGGTGGTCACTAACGGTATTGTGTTAGGTATGTCTTGTTGCAGGCCTGAGCTCCAGCTGTGTCGTTAGGCAGCGGGTGTTTCCTATTTGAGTCTCCTCTGGACTCAGTCTCTTGCCTGGCATCGTTGTATCCAGACCTATTTGGTCTCCTCCGGATTCCTTTCAGTCTGCCTCATGCAAGAAAAGCTAAGTCTGTTTTGTACAATTTGGCTAACCGCATAGTCCACTATCTATTTTCTGCTATCTAGACTATTGGGCCTCACTTTGCTGAATCTAGTTCATCTCTACGTTTGTGTTTTCCTCTTGCCTCACCGTTATTATTTGTTGGGGGCTTTCTATATCTTTGGGGTTCAATTTCTCTGGAGGCAAGCGAGGTCTTATTTTTTCCCTTTAGGGGTAGTCAGTTCTCCGGCTGGCTCGAGACGTCTAGAACCAACGTAGGCACGTTCACTGGCTACTTTTAGTTGTTTGTGTCAGGATCAGGTATGCGGTTAGCCCAGTTTCCACCTCCCTAGAGCAGTATTTATATTTTTTCTATCTTGCCGGAATATCAGAGATCCTCTGCCATTGGGATCATAACAGAATGCCAGGCCTAAAAGAAAATGTTTAATGCATCGCAGAAGCGGGATTAAAAAGAAGTTCTGAGTTGTTGTTTTTTTGGTTTTTTTTGTGCTGCAGTTTGCCTAGCTTCTTCCATCCCCTTTTTCTCTGAGTGGCTGAAACTCTGCTGCAGATATGAATGTCCAGACTCTGACTTCTAGTGTGGATCAGCTTGCTGCTGGTGTGCAAAGCATTCAGGATTTTGTTATCCATAGCCCTATGTCTGAACCAAAAATACCTATTCCTGAGCCGTTTTTTGGAGATAGATCTAAATTCCTGAATTTTAGGAATAATTGTAAATTGTTTCTGTCTCTGAAACCTCGTTCCTCTGGTGATTCCGCTCAGCAAGTTAAGATTGTTATTTCCTTCTTGCGCGGTGACCCTCAGGATTGGGCCTTCTCTCTGGTGCCAGGAGATCCTGCATTGGTGAATGTTGATGCGTTTTTTCTGGCACTTGGTTTGCTTTATGAGGAGCCTAATCTTGAAAATCAGGCTGAAAAAATGTTGCTGGTTATCTCTCAGGGTCAGGACGAAGCTGAGGTATATTGCCAAAAATTTCGGAAATGGTCCGTGCTTACTCAATGGAATGAGTGTGCACTGGCCGCAAATTTCAGAAATGGTCTTTCTGAAGCCATTAAAGATGTGATGGTGGGGTTTCCTATCCCTACAGGTCTAAATGATTCAATGGCTCTAGCCATTCAAATTGATCGACGTTTGCGGGAGCGCAAATCTGATAATCCTTTGGCGGTGCTGTCTGAACGGTCACCTGATTCTATGCAATGTGACAGAATTCTGACCAGAGCCGAGCGACAAAATCATAGACGTCAAAATGGGTTGTGTTTCTACTGTGGTGATTCAACACATGTTATCTCAGCATGCTCTAAACGTTTAAAGAAAAAAGTTAATCCTGTCGCCATTGGTACTTTTCAGCCTAAGTTTATTTTGTCTGTGACTTTGATTTGTTCATTGTCTTCTTACTCAGTTATGGCTTTTGTGGATTCTGGTGCTGCTTTAAGTCTGATGGATTTGTCATTTGCCAAGCGCTGCGGTTTTGTCCTGGAGCCTTTGGAAAATCCTATTCCTCTTAGAGGAATTGATTCTACGCCATTGGCAGAGAATAAACCTCAGTATTGGACGCAGGTGACCATGTGCATGACTCCTGTACATCAGGAGGTGATTCGTTTTTTGGTACTGCATAAAATGCATGATGTTGTCGTTTTGGGTCTGCCATGGTTACAGGCCCATAATCCAGTTTTAGATTGGAAAGCTATGACTGTGTCTAGTTGGGGGTGTCAGGGGATTCATGGCGATTCTCCATTGGTGTCTATTGCTTCTTCTACTCCTTCTGAGATCCCTGAGTTTTTGTCAGACTTTCAGGATGTATTTAATGAGGCCAGGTCCAGTGCCCTTCCTCCTCATAGGGACTGTGATTGTGCTATAGATTTGATTCCTGGTAGTAAGTTTCCTAAGGGACGACTCTTTAATTTATCTGTGCCAGAGCATGCCGCGATGCGGAGTTATATAAAGGAGTCTTTGGAGAAGGGACATATTCGCCCATCCTCGTCCCCTCTTGGTGTGGGATTCTTTTTTGTGGGCAAGAAAGACGGGTCTCTGAGACCTTGTATTGATTATCGTCTTCTGAATAAGATCACTGTTAAATTTCAGTATCCTTTGCCATTGTTGTCTGATTTGTTTGCTCGGATTAAGGGATGCAGTTGGTTCACCAAGATAGATCTTCGTGGTGCGTATAACCTTGTGCGCATAAAGCAGGGAGATGAATGGAAAACGGCATTTAATACGCCTGAGGGTCATTTTGAGTACCTGGTGATGCCTTTCGGATTATCTAATGCTCCTTCTGTGTTTCAGTCCTTCATGCATGACATCTTCCGGAAATATCTGGATAAATTTATGATTATTTATCTGGATGATATTTTGTTTTTTTCTGATGATTGGGAGTCCCATGTGAACCAGGTCAGGATGGTGTTTCAGGTTTTGCGGGAGAATGCTCTATTTGTGAAGGGCTCAAAATGTATCTTTGGGGTACAGAAGGTTTCTTTTTTGGGTTTTATTTTTTCCCCTTCTACTGTGGAGATGGACCCAGTTAAGGTCCGTGCCATTCATGACTGGACTCAGCCCACGTCTGTTAAGAGCCTGCAGAAGTTCTTGGGCTTTGCTAATTTTTACCGTCGTTTTATCGCTAATTTCTCCAGCGTGGTTAAACCTTTGACGGATATGACCAAGAAGGGTTCTGATGTTGCGAATTGGTCTCCTGCGGCCGTGGAGGCCTTTCCGGAGCTGAAGCGTCGGTTTACTTCAGCGCCAGTCTTGTGCCAGCCGGATGTCTCTCTTCCCTTCCAGGTTGAAGTTGAGGCTTCTGAAATTGGTGCAGGGGCTGTTTTGTCGCAAAAAAGTTCTGATGGCTCCGTGATGAAGCCATGCGCCTTCTTTTCAAGGAAATTTTCGCCTGCTGAGCGGAACTACGATGTTGGTAATCGGGAGTTGTTGGCCATGAAGTGGGCATTTGAGGAGTGGCGACATTGGCTCGAGGGAGCTAGACATCGTGTGGTGGTCTTGACTGATCATAAAAATCTGATTTACCTCGAGTCTGCCAAGCGCCTGAATCCTAGACAGGCCCGTTGGTCGTTGTTTTTCTCCCGTTTTGACTTTGTGGTCTCGTACCTGCCTGGTTCGAAGAACGTGAAGGCTGATGCACTTTCTAGGAGTTTGTGCCTGATTCTCCAGGAGTCTCTGAGCCGGCTGGTATTCTCAGAGAGGGAGTAATTTTGTCTGCCATTTCCCCAGATTTGCGACGAGGGCTGCAAAAATTTCAGGCTGATAGGCCTGATCGTTGTCCACCAGAGAGATTGTTTGTCCCTGATGGATGGACCAACAGAGTTATTTCTGAGGTTCATTCTTCGGTGTTGGCGGGACATCCTGGGATTTTTGGTACCAGAGATTTGGTGGCCAGGTCCTTTTGGTGGCCTTCCTTGTCGCGGGATGTGCGTTCTTTTGTGCAGTACTGTGGGATTTGTGCTCGGGCTAAGCCTTGCTGTTCTCGTGCCAGCGGGTTGCTTTTGCCCTTGCCTATCCCAAAGAGGCCTTGGACGCACATTTCCATGGATTTCATTTCGGATCTTCCGGTGTCTCGGAAGATGTCTGTCATCTGGGTGGTGTGCGATCGTTTTTCTAAAATGGTCCATTTGGTGCCCTTGCCTAAGTTGCCTTCCTCCTCTGATTTGGTTCCTTTGTTCTTTCAGAATGTGGTTCGTTTGCATGGCATCCCTGAGAATATTGTATCTGACAGAGGATCCCAGTTTGTGTCCAGATTCTGGCGATCCTTTTGTGCTAAGATGGGTATTGATTTGTCTTTTTCGTCGGCTTTTCATCCTCAGACTAATGGCCAGACCGAGCGAACTAATCAGACGTTAGAGACTTATTTGAGATGCTTTGTTTCTGCTGATCAGGACGACTGGGTTACCTTTTTGCCACTGGCCGAGTTTGCCCTTAATAATCGGGCTAGTTCTGCCACCTTGGTTTCACCCTTTTTCTGCAACTCTGGTTTTCATCCTCGTTTCTCCTCGGGTCAGGTTGAACCTTCTGACTGTCCTGGGGTTGATTCTGTGGTGGATAGGTTGCAGCGGATTTGGAACCATGTGGTGGACAATTTGAAATTGTCACAAGACAAGGCCCAGCGGTTTGCCAACCGCCGCCGCGGTGTGGGTCCCCGACTTCGTGTTGGGGATTTGGTTTGGTTGTCTTCTCGGCATGTTCCTTTGAAAGTCTCCTCTCCTAAGTTCAAGCCTCGCTTTATCGGTCCTTATAAGATTTTGGAAATCCTTAACCCGGTGTCTTTTCGCTTGGATCTTCCAGCGTCTTTTGCTATTCATAATGTGTTCCATAGGTCCTTGTTGCGGCGGTACGTGGTGCCTATGGTTCCTGCTGTTGAGCCTCCTGCCCCGGTTTTGGTTGAGGGCGAGTTGAAGTACGTGGTGGAGAAGATTCTGGATTCTCGTATCTCTAGACGGAAACTCCAGTATTTAGTTAAGTGGAAAGGCTATGGTCAGGAGGATAATTCCTGGGTTGTCGCCTCTGATGTTCATGCGGCTGATTTGGTTCGTGCCTTTCACGCTGCTCATCCTGATCGCCCTGGGGGTCTTGGTGGGGGTTCGGTGACCCCTCCTCGAGGGGGGGGTACTGTTGTGAGCTGTGTTTCTGGGCTCCCTCTGGTGGTCACTAACGGTATTGTGTTAGGTATGTCTTGTTGCAGGCCTGAGCTCCAGCTGTGTCGTTAGGCAGCGGGTGTTTCCTATTTGAGTCTCCTCTGGACTCAGTCTCTTGCCTGGCATCGTTGTATCCAGACCTATTTGGTCTCCTCCGGATTCCTTTCAGTCTGCCTCATGCAAGAAAAGCTAAGTCTGTTTTGTACAATTTGGATCGTTTGCATTATTCAGTGTTTTTGTCCAGCTTGCTTTACATTAGATTTTTGACTCGCTGGAAGCTCTAGTGGGCTGATATTCTCCCTCCACACCGTCAGTCGGTGTGGGGGTTCTTGAATGTTCAGCGTGGATGTTTTGTAGGGTTTTCTGCTAACCGCATAGTCCACTATCTATTTTCTGCTATCTAGACTATTGGGCCTCACTTTGCTGAATCTAGTTCATCTCTACATTTGTGTTTTCCTCTTGCCTCACCGTTATTATTTGTTGGGGGCTTTCTATATCTTTGGGGTTCAATTTCTCTGGAGGCAAGCGAGGTCTTATTTTTTCCCTTTAGGGGTAGTCAGTTCTCCGGCTGGCTCGAGACGTCTAGAACCAACGTAGGCACGTTCACCGGCTACTTTTAGTTGTTTGTGTCAGGATCAGGTATGCGGTTAGCCCAGTTTCCACCTCCCTAGAGCAGTATTTATATTTTTTCTATCTTGCCGGAATATCAGAGATCCTCTGCCATTGGGATCATAACAATGTTCACAGACAGAAAAATGAAGCATAACAAGAAAAGAACACTGTCCCTACTGTGAAACATGGAGGAGGCTCTGTTATGTGCTGGGGCTTCTTTGCTGCATCTGGCACAGGGTGTCTAGAATCTGTGCAGGGTACAATGAAATCTCAAGATTATCAAGGGATTCTAGAGAGAAATGTGCCTCCCAGTGTCAGAAAGCTTGGTCTCAGTCACAGGTCATGGGTCTTGCAACAGGATAATGACCCAAAACACACAGCTAAAAACACCCAAGAATGGCTAAGAGGAAAACATTGGATTATTCTGAAGTCGCCTTCTATGAGCCCTGACCTAAATCCTACTGAGCATCTTTGGAAAGAGCTGAAACATGCCACCTGGAAAAGGAAACCTTCAAACACGAGACAACTGGAGCAGTTTGCTCTTGAGGAGTGGGACAAAATACCTGTAGAGAGGTGCAGAAGTCTCATTGACAGTTACAGGAATCGTTTGATTGCAGTTATTGCCTCAAAAGGTTGTGCAACAAAATGTTAAGTTAAGGGTACCATCATTTCTGTCCAGGCCTATTTCATCAGTTTTATTTATTTTTTTAATTCTGTGCAAGCATGGTTGAAAAGCAATATATGACTATTATTTTCATAGATTTTTTATTTATTATTACTATTGTCAGATTCAAGTTATTTCTGTGACCCTTGTGGGTTTTTCGGTCATTAAATTAAGGGTACCAACAATTTTGACGACGTGTGTATGTACTGATATCTGTATGCAAGTTGTAAGTATAGTGTCAGAGAGGTATCTGGTTGATTCTTCAGTTTTTCAAAAGCAGTGGTTAAAACAAAATAAGAGGAATCCCAATCTAATTCCTCCTTTGTTCATTTTTGTTTTTGTCCTTAGCCATCACGGTGGCTCAGTGGTTAGCACTGTTCCTTTTCAGGGGGGTCCTGGGTTCAAATCCCAACAAAGACAACATCTACAAACAATTTGTATGTTCTCGGGTTTCTTCCGGTACTCTGGTTTCCTCCCACACTCCAAAGACATAGTAATAGGGAATTTAGATTGTGACACCAAATGGGGACATTGGTATCTGTAAAGCGCTTTGGAATTAATTGTGCTACATAAGTAAAATAAATAGGATATAAAAGTTTATTCTTTGAATGATTGGTCCTGTAGTCACCCAGGTCTGCAATATATGCTGTCTAGATTGTGAAACAACTAACTCCTTACTTCAAGCTGCATAGATGCACAGTATGTACAAGTTAATCAGGCCGATGAATCTTGATGAGAAGAGAACATTTGGTAACATAATCATACTATCCCCATACAGTATCATGTTATCGGCATCACCCTCTCTGTTTACACAATTCAATCAAGCGAATATTTTGCTTGATTGCCCGCGTATTTATGTGCGCTGATAACTAGGATTAATGTCAATTATTGGCTAGTCAAAATGCACCTTAAGGCCACGTACACACATGAGTATTTGGTGATTTTTTTACCTCAATATCTGTAATCCAAAGAGTGTGTGAAAAATGCATACACATGTGATACACATGTTTCTATTATACTTTTCCTCTGATTGTTGCACTCTCGCTTTTGAATTAAAAAGTAGTTTGGTGCAATCTGAAAAAAAGAGCGCACTGGTGAGCTTGGGAACTCAAAAAGGCCTGGATGTCCAGCGAAGACAACAGTGGTGGATGATCGCAGGATCCTATTATGTCGAAGAAAAACCTCCTCACAACATCCACACAAGTGAGGAACACTTTCCAGGAGGTAGGTGTTTCAGTATCTAAGTCTACCATAAAGAGACGACTTCATGAGAGCAAATACAGATGGTTCACTACAAGGTGCAAACCATTAATCAGCCTAAGGCAGGAGTCACACTACCATTCAATACGGCGGAGTGCTATGCGATAAAACATTGCATAGCACTGGGCCCAATGTTACTCTATGGGGCAGCTCACCGCTGTGATTATTTTCTTATGCATAATCAGCATGCAAGAACAATCACGGATCTGACACCGATAATGTGGTGGTGCACCATCTTGGGTATCAGGTCTGAGCATTCCTACATGAACAGTTTCCTGGAAAGTGGATTGGTCATCGTGGGCCAGTTGAATGGCTGCCAAGGTCCGATCTGACCCCCTTAGACTCTTATCTTTGGGGTCATCTGAAGGCAATTGTCTATGCTGTAAAGATACGAGATGCAGGGATGCAGGAAGCCTGTGCTAGCATTTCTTTTGCGGTGCTGCTATCAGTGTGTCAAGAGTGGAAGAAGAGGGTTGCATTGACAATCCAACACAATGGGCAGCACTTTGAACTAATTTTACAAGTGGTCATAAACTTGTAAATAACTCATGAAAGAATAAAATTATGTTAAAACCAAGCTCCCCATTGTTTTTCTTGTGAAATTCTCAATAAGTTTGATGTGTCACATGACCCTCTTCCCATTGAAAAAAATAAAGTTGGATCCAAAATGGCTGACTTCAAAATGGCTGCCATGGTCACCACCCATCTTGAAAAGTTTTCTCCTTCCCTTATACTAATATGCCACAAACAGGAAGTTGATATCACCAACCATTCACATTTTATTTAGGTGTATCCTTATTAATGGCCCACCCTGTACATATACACTCACCGGCCACTTTATTAGGTACACCTGTCCAACTTCTTGTTAACACTTAATTTCTAATCAGCCAATCACATGGCGGCAACTCAGTGCATTTAGGCATGTAGACATGGTCAAGACAATCTCCTGCAGTTCAAACCGAGCATCAGTATGGGGAAGAAAGGTGATTTGAGTGCCTTTGAACGTGGCATGGTTGTTGGTGCCAGAAGGGCTGGTCTGAGTATTTCAGAAACTGCTGATCTACTGGGATTTTCACGCACAACCATCTCTAGGGTTTACAGAGAATGGTCCGAAAAAGAAAAAAAATCCAGTGAGCGGCAGTTCTGTGGGCGGAAATGCCTTGTTGATGCCAGAGGTCAGAGGAGAATGGGCAGACTGGTTCGAGCTGATAGAAAGGCAACAGTGACTCAAATCGCCACCCGTTACAACCAAGGTAGGCCTAAGAGCATCTCTGAACGCACAGTGCGTCGAACTTTGAGGCAGATGGGCTACAGCAGCAGAAGACCACACCGGGTACCTCTCCTTTCAGCTAAGAACAGGAAACTGAGGCTACAATTTGTACAAGCTCATCGAAATTGGACAGTAGAAGATTGGAAAAACGTTGCTTGGTCTGATGAGTCTCGATTTCTGCTGCGACATTCGGATGGTAGGGTCAGAATTTGGCGTAAACAACATGAAAGCATGGATCCATCCTGCCTTGTATGGAGCATCTTTGGGATGTGCAGCCGACAAATCTGCGGCAACTGTGTGATGCCATCATGTCAATATGGACCAAAATCTCTGAGGAATGCTTCCAGCACCTTGTTGAATCTATGCCACGAAGAATTGAGGCAGTTCTGAAGGCAAAAGGGGGTCCAACCCGTTACTAGCATGGTGTACCTAATAAAGTGGCCGGTGAGTGTATAACACAGCCATATTTTTGCAAAAAAAAAATAGTCAACATTATTAAGATCTTTTCCCAACAGAAAAGTTTTCTTACGTTCCTCTGCTGGGATCAACTACTGTTTTTGCCTAGAAATATATAAATGGAACATAGACTGCAAATCCAATTGTGAATAAGCCAATAAAGTGGTTCAGGAATTGCGGGCATAGACTATTCTTGACTCTATGGCCACTAGATATTGCTGTCTTATATTATGTAATAATACTGTAATATCTTAGATAGCTAGAGGCTGTCACTTGAAATTGATGTATTTTCCTTAGTTTTTATGCAGGTCTTAAAAAGAAACTTTTTTACAATGAGCAATCATAATCAGCAACTGCAGGATACAATAAGTTCTTTTTGTGGATGCTACAGTATTTTTTATATTACGCAATATAGCCACTGAGCTGCTTTAAAACAGCATATAAGCTTTCCAAACAAAAAATGAATACTTAAATGTGTCCTTGTAGAGACCAATATGGTCTATGGGGCATATTTATTAATAGCGGCATATTGCCACATCAGTATATAATTAGTATGTAATTACAGCACTATGAAAAGTTGGCAGTTCAAACTTTATAACCAAGCCCTTAAAGTGGCTGTCCAGTCTAAAGTTACAAGTCTGCAGTCACTCTGTGTAACTGCAGACTTGTGAATCCTCACATTGCTTGCACTTGACACTGATTTTCCTGTGCCGATGCAGGGAGATGATGAGTCGCGACCGCAAGTATGCAATTTGCATACATACGGTTATGTGCCAACTAGACTGTATCCGGCCTCACAAATGTATTCAGCCAGGCTGGATATAGTCTAGTCGGAATGTGGCCGGAATTCACATGACCGCTCGCTGCTGTCGAAGAATCATCATTGCGCGTACTGAGCTCGATGTGAGTAGTCACAAGTCTGTAGTCACATAGAATGTCAGCAAACTTGTAGCTTTAGACCAGACAATCCCTCTAAGTGACATTTAGCAGCTCCCACTTCTTTCGGGTATCAGTTTCTTCCAAATTAAGTGAGAGCGAAGAGGCAGGGACCACGTGCCATAACAATGTCACGTGAGCCCCGGAAGACTAAGTGATGACGTTGCGATGGAAGTGAGTATAGGCTCTTTTTATTTTCCACAAGAATATAGCAATTGAGAAGGGGTTGTCCACTTTACATATAAAGCCCATGCAGGTAATAAAAATAAGTGAATTAAAAAATATTAGCAATGTATCTGGCTTGCCAACTGTGGTCAAGTCTTGTTTATATGTCTTATCAGGGTTTATGAATGTTATGGGGTTGGGTTAACCTGCTCAATACCCACATTGCTCATTAATTGTCCCATTTACCCTAACTGGCGACAGACTGACTCCAAACAATCAGATAAAACACAACGCAGTTTACTTTCTAATAACCACAAATAGATTGTAAAATTATGTACATCATTGTTAGACTTCGTTAAAAACAATATGTCTAAGCGCATGCCCATGAACGCTTTGTCTCGAATTTGGCTCCCCTGGAAAATGTTTAGATCCAAGGTGCCCTAAGGTTGCTACTTCACTGCTTTGTTTTCTTTGCTTTTTTGAGAAGCTATACTATTGTATTGCATATTATTAGACGTTAAGTTCACGTGTGTATGATCAGTTATGTTATTTGTTCTCCCCCTTCCCCCTTTTTCCCAATTTCCCCCCTAGTCACTTCCACCCAAGCCCTTTTCCCTTTCCTATGTCCCTCCTTCCCCCTCCCCTTTTTACCTTCTCTTTTCCTTCCTTTTCCCAATGTTGTCAGTCTGGGTTTACATATTGTCATTATTGAATCGGTGACGCTTCGACTTACTCTCTCATAAACTGTATGTAATGTTCCCAGTCTTTACTTTAAATAAAGTATTTATAAAAAAAAAACAAAAAACAATATGTCTGAAAAAATTGATTAATGACAACCTTTTCAGAAAGTGCGACAGGAAATTTGGCTAGGTGCACTCGCCTACAGACAGGCAGCCTTATATAGATTTCTTTACAATGCATGTGAAAAACAATCCATGGTCATAAACTACCGTAGATCGGTCTCAAAGCAATTTAGTTTTTTTTCGAGTAACGTATTTTCAAATAAGTTAGCCATCTTCATGTATCATCCAAGATGGGGATTACAAGAAATGAGGAGCCATTTGTGCATTAGAATTAAGCATGGTGTAGCACCTCTCCCTCAAAAGAAATCGAATATTACAGATTTACAGTTAACATCTTTCATTCTAGATATGTTTTGTATTGATCCCTCAGATCTGCTCCTTCGACAAGTACACCAAGCAGTCCTAAGTATAATAACAATTATGATTCTAATGGATTTGTCTCTCTGGAGAAAACCGCTTTTTCATTTTTCCCCCATCTCTGGCCAATAAAAGCACTTTTCAGAAGACCATTCAGTCTGCAGCACAAAGGGGCAACTTTCTAACATATTAAATTAACTATTCGATTGTGAGCAGAAGAATGGATTTGTTCTTTTACAATGTATTGATGAATTAATGGCTGTAGGCAGAGAAATGGTGTACAGTAATCTGAACGTACAGCAGTGTCAGACCTGAAAAGATTGCAGTTTTTTTCTCAGGTAATCTGAAAGTAATATTTTTTTTAAACTGGGAATGTATTAATGTTATCAGAAAATGTCACCGGAATTCCAAATTGTTAGCAATGTTATTTCTATACTGACCGCCAGATGAATAATAATCCTCATGGCTCTCACAAGGATATCCAACTGTATCTTGGACTAAATAATAATAAATCCATTAAGTGCAGAAATATTATGAAAGACAAAAAAAACTAAAATATAAATATTTGAGTTAGTATAAAAAAATATTGTTAACCTAAATCATTTTGGCTTACCAGTTGCAAAAGTAGCCCACCCAAGGACACAATACTGAGAGTGCATTTTTCAGCCACATAGAACAGGTACACAACCTTACTTTCAGGCCAGTTTCGTAAAAGCGAAATACCAGCGTGGGTTTAATGACGCAAACTAATCACATCATGGGAACCTATGATGCTGTCAGTTCGCATCATTAGACCCATGGTCAGGCCGGCTATGTGACAGTAGTTCTTATGCAAGTCGCATCATGAACATGGTTTGTCAGCAACTTGCTCTCATCTGACTATTTTAGAGGTATAATTTTGAATAAGAAATAAAAATCTTAGACATAAGTCAAAGTGAGGTTAATGCTGTTAAAATCTCATGCGAAATGTTGCCAAAAGCCCAGCAGGTTGGATTTATCGTGACCGTTGTGTCACAGTCTTTAACCCCTTAATGACCGGAGCATTGGTTTTGCGTTTTCGCTTTTCGCTCCCCTCCTTCCCAGAGCCATAACTTTTTTTATTTTTCCGTCAATATGGCCATGTGAGGGCTTATTTTTTGCGTTACGAGTTGTATTTTTGAACAACACCATTGGTTTTACCATGTGGTGTACTAGAAAACGGGGAAAAAAATCCAAGTGCGGTGAAATTGCAAAAAAAGTGCAATCTCACACTTGTTTTTTGTTTGACTTTTTTGCTAGGTTCACTAAATGCTAAAACTGACCTGCTATTATGATTCTCCAGGTCATTACAAGTTCATAGACGCCAAACATGTCTAGATTATTTTTTATCTAAGTGGTGAAAAAAAATTCCAAACTTTGCTAAAAAAAAATAAATTGTGCAATTTTCCGATACCCATAGCGTCTCCATTTTTCATGATCACAGGTTGGGTGAGGGCTTATTTTTTGCGTGCCGGGCTGATGTTTTTAATGATACCATTTTGGTGCAGATACGTTCTTTTGATCGCCTGTCGCGGCGACCAAAAAAACGTAATTCTGAGGTTTTTAATTTTTTTCTTGCTATACCGTTTAGCGATCAGGTTAATCCTTTTTTATTGATAGATCGAGCGATTCTGAACGCGGCGATACCAAATATGTGTATGTTTGATTTTTATTTTTATTCTTTTATTTTGAATGGGGCAAAAGGGGGGTGATTTGACATTTTATTTATTTTATTTTTTTTCATATTTGTAAAAACATTTTTTTTTACTTTTGCCATGCTTCAATAGTCTCCATGGGAGGTTAGAAGCTGGCACAACTCGATTGGCTCTGCTACACAGAGGTGATGCTCAGATCGCCCCTATGTAGCAAAATTACTCATAGCAATCTGGCATCAACAACCAAAGAGGTCTGCTGGAGACCTCTGGTTGTTATGCCGATGCACCGATGACCCCTGATCACATGACGGGGGTCAGTGGTGCGCGCATTGTCAGAGTTTGACAGCGGCATTTAAGCAGTTAATAGGAGCGGGCGGATCGCAATTCTGCCTATTGCGAGCACATGTCAGCTGTTCAAAACAGCTGACATGTCCCAGCTTTGATGTGAGGGTTCTGCTATCGGATGTTCTATTCCGTCCGATGGCAGAAAGGGGTTAATGCAAGCACATTGGCCATCATTAATTGTGATATTATCGTGTAGTACTGAGCTCTGCATGTCTTGGAAAGTAGTCCAGAAGCCCATATACCATTTTCCTCGACCATATACATTACACTACCATTGGCTTGAAGAGAACCTGTCAGCACAATTTGTAATTTAAAGACATGGCTGTAGTGGCACTGTAATACTGATTACATTGATACCTTTGATGAAGAAATCCACATTGTCCTTGCAGTACTTTACTCTGCCCTCAACAGGGCAGATAAGTACACCTGCGCAGGAGCGCGATGCCGGGAGCAATGAAGCAACCAGGAAGGCGGCGATCATAAGATGGGAGGCGCCAGATCCGGACCTGCGACACCCATTGTACTGGACCGCCCTCCGGGTGAGTATAATAAAACTTATTTTTCAGGTCGGATCGGGAGCTTATCTACAGCATTATAGAATGCTGTAGATAAGCCCTGAAAGGCAGTGGCCGTATCTTATGGTGGTCAAACCTGGTGACAGGTTCACTTTAAATCATTATTTGAGAAGACCCAGTGAACCGTCCGGCCCCTGTGCATCGAAGTCTAATTAGAACACATCAAATCATGTTGAAAACCAACAACAAAGTGGATTTTTCACCAAAGGTATCAATCTTTAACTGACCATTTTCATTACATCAGCAATCAGTTGGACATTACACGGGTTGCCATAACTTAGCAAACATAACCTATCCACAGGATTCAGGCGAGACCAGGGCTTTGAAGTGCCCTACTTGGATGGAGCGATGGCAGCTCATGCACAGCCACAGTTCAATTCAGCCCCTGGTTTCACTTGTTGTATTTTCCCAAACAGGGGAGTTTTTTAGGTGTTTTTTGCCTGCCTACAGATGCAAACTTGAAGTCAATGGGAAAATATTAAATGCACTACAAAGAATGCATTTTCTGTGATTTTTATTGTAATTCTGCATTTTTACCATTTTTCCTATCTCTGCATACTCTAGTTGTTGTGTTTTTTTAAAGAATTTTCCAATAGTGTTTTCCAAAGGAAAAAAAAAAACATGAAAAAAAACTTTTTTAAAAAAGATGCTCGTGAAAGAATCATGAAATTTGTGGCTTTTTAACTAGTTAAACAGTGTAAAAAATGTACAAGTCAATGGGAGCGATATTGCAGTAGCACTAATTAATGTACAAAGCTGTGCTTTAATCACATGTTTGGTGGGTGTACCGGAGTCAGCCCCCAACCGTTCGGATATTGATGCCCGTATAAAATAACAAATGGAGCTGTTACTCACCTGCCTGGGTTGAGCACTGCCACTGCTGCATTGACACCATGTCAGCAGTACATGTGCTTACTGCAGCCAATTACTGGGCTCGGGCTCATGCCATCTACGTCGACATAGCCCCTGAGCCCAGTGATTGGATACAGCGGTCACATGCCCTGCTGTCATGACATCACTGTGGCAGTCTAACAACAAAGACTGGCGCAGCAGGGGAGAGGCAGCACTGGACCCCAGGGAGGGAGAATATTGCTGTGATGTTATTTTTAAAGTTTGCAACACTATGGGAAAAAGTAACATTTTAATCCACACATTTCCTTTAAATTTTCTTTTTCTTTTTGCCTTGCCAGTAAATGCTTTTCTGTGCTCTGACAAAGCATTCTTGATCATTTCCAGCATAACAGGGCAAATACTGGGATTTCTGGAAGAGTATGAGTTTCATCATCTCAGCTAGTTGATAAAAGTTTATAAAAGTATAAAAGTCTTGGTCAAACACCTATGAAACAAAGGAGCTCATTTTCTTGTACCTTATGTAAAAGAACATTAATTAATCACAGAGAATATCGACTGTGCAATGATTTTCAATATTTTCTGGTAAATGTCGCTACAAAAATGTAAAGACTTCAAGAGTCTGTGTAATAAGAAAAGCATTAGACTTTCTGAAGATACTATAATAGGCCCTGGGAAAGGAACCTGCAGCCCAAGCAGAAGACGTCATTCTAGCACTGGACAGCGGCCATGGCTTTCCGGAAGTAAAGGTCAGCAAACTGTCCACTGGTTCTGCCAGGCCGGAACGAGACAGCTTTAAAGTAATGTGGAAAACCGCAGACTCATTTACCACAGTTATCAGTGCGGTTATCAATCACATCCAAACATTAAACTATCTATTGTGGGCATTGTAAATCAGGTTACTGTAATTGGCTATTTCCTATTACAGCTCACAGAGAAATTTACAAATCACATGGAAGAAACCTTTCAGCTTGGACGATGCCCAGAAAATGTTTTTTTTTTCCCTGCTTAAGATGACTGGGCTGTGCAACCGTATTAATAATATATATTGATTAGAAGATTACGTCAACATTCGGGGTTAAAAACGTGATTATTGCAGACTATGAAAATTGATTTTCAGAATGATAGAAATACAAATCAGCACCCCCAGTGATTACAGAACATGGCTAAAAGTGCTAGAAAGTCAGATCTAGTCAGTATATTACAAAAGGGAAGGAGAATTAATCAATACATTTATAAACGGTGGTGAAGTGATCACGGGTAAAGTCCAAATTTCAACTAAATATATAAACAAAAATGATTAGTTCTCAAAAGCAGACTAAAGCATAATTTCACTACTCAAAGAAGACACTTGCTGAAAAATTGAAATAAATACCTTGCAAACATCCTTAGGTTGCTGTGATTCTGAAGTTTTTTTCCGTTTTCCACTACCTCACTTCATTGCAGAGATATTCACTTTGGTAGCTTTTTGGAGTGCAATATGTGAAATCTCTGCTTAAAGTTCAACTGGGCGTTTCTTCAGGTTTTTCTCTTAGGGCGGCACATTTACTCCTCCTTCCCAGACACTTCAATCACAGCTCGGTAGCGTCTAAGACTGCTAAACTGCTAGATCCGTTGTAGATCTGTGATTGACACTGGGAAGGAAGGGTGAAAGTGTAAAGTAAAAGCCCTCCTCCTCGGTGATGGTTTTGTAGGGGCGATACTGATCAATTATTACACGTCCGGATTCTCTGGCATTGGAAGCAGAAATGAGTGGAAGAATCATGGAAGTTGTAGGGATTTTTACAAGGTATTTAACTCATTTTTTTGAGCAAGTGACAAGTTTTCTTTAAAGCACCACTCCAGCATTTATTTTTATTTAGGTGCTGGAGTGGTGGCTCTCCCTGCAGTCCTATGCCGCCATCTTGTGATCGCAACTTATGACTGACTGGAAGTGACAAGCTCTCTATGTAGGTCTATGAGAGCCCTTTTTGTTGTTGTTCAGGCTCTCATAGGCTTACATTGAGTTGTGACTTCCGGTATGAGACTAAGTGCAGGTAGCTTAGATTAGTAGATCCACTCCAGTGCTACAATTGAAAAAACGTTGGAGTGGTGCTTTAAGAAACACACTTTACATTAACGTTTATGTGAAATGGTGCCAAAGATGCCACAGATTTGTAAAAATGTAACATCAGCACTTTCAATTTTTCACATGTATGATAACATGATAACCTCACCTTTCAATATGTGTTGTTGCTACTCTACAGTGTTTGTGATAGGCAGATAAAGTCTGCCTATGATAAGTAGTAAAGTCCAATATCTCAAACGACATGTGTGAGAAAACAACAAATGTGATTTTTAACCACCCAAACATGGCTGACTGAATGTTGTATCGCATAGTTATGTAAATGTAGTTCTACAATGCGCCACAGGCCTTCATCTGAGCCGGACAAATCAATAGGTGCATTAGATGACTATTACTTACACAATACAGCACCCCTGACAAAGTCAGGAGTGTCTAGAAAGGGAGAATTGTCCTTTGGGAAATTCCATGCCTACTAGAGGTAATGCCTTTGATCTGACACACCATCTAGCAGTTTTGGCTCTGTATACAATTGACAATATCATACTTTTAGGAATTGTAAACCATCTGCTCATGAATCATTACGGTGTATGTGTCATGATGTCTGTTGTATACTACAATCCTTGAATATGGTGTATAGTGCTGGTGTCACTTTGTTTAGAATAGAACTGTGCTTTCAACAAATTTTGCATAAAACAATAGTAAAGGCGAATATACAAACTTTGTAATATATCTTAAATCAGCTTCCTTCTTATAAGTCACTTCCTTTTCCTTCCCCCTGCCTCCCGAATTGGTCATCCACTCTAAAAAATAACTTAACATATTGTTGTTCAGACAAGATGCACTGCCAACGCAGTGAGGTGGCAGGTTCCTGTTCCTATTACATTGTATGGAAAGGAGAGAGGGGAATAGAAATGAGGAGACACAGAAAGATAGTGTTGAGCTTTCTAGCAAGTCTTTTACCTCACCGCATACTGTAGATGAATTCACATCTAGACTGCTCAGTACTATTGTATATTCTTCTTCATGCTACTGCTTCTGTCTGAAAACTAATGGAGGAAAATAGACAGAGATCTTTCTCTGTGTGCTGTGTATTTGAAGAGATCAGAGCAGCTAGTATCATTACACCAGCTCAGAGAAAATTGCAAATTTATAGTAAGAGTCCACAAAGGGGAATAATGGTGAAAATGCAGGATACAAGACGTTTAATGGCAAGAATAAGTGTTATTCCTCATATATCCACACAGCTCATTCTGAAAAGTTACTTGAAAGTACAATAACTCTTTAATTGTATCAGTAATTTCTAATATACCTAACTATTGTCATGATCAAGTTCTGAGTTTGTGCTCTGCTGTCTTGTCTCTGGACTGGTCATGTGGGAGTTAATCCCCTCTGCCTCACTTTGAAGCTGGCTGAGCTATTTAAGGCCTCTGCAGCCTGTGGGCCAGTGTCAGCTATAGTTCATGCTACACGGTTTGAGCACCTGACCTGTATACTTGTACTAGTGTTCCTTTTGCCTCTGACTGCCTGTACCCGTTTATTACTTGTTCTAACCTCTGGCCTGTACCCCGACTTCATCTTACGTCTCACGTTTTGGTTACCACGTTCCCGGTAGGCTTTGACTTCTTGTTTGTCCCCGACTATTCCTCTGACTCCCCCTGTGTACTGCGCTGACCTCTCTGTGTATGACCTTGGCTTGTCTGACTTCGCTTTCATTACCTGTGACACCTGTATTGTTGTTCGGTGTTGCTGCGCTGTGTGTACAACCTCTTTTCCTTAACCAGCACCCCCTGGTGGAGGTTGCACTATACTGCACTGCAGCACATTACAACTATCATAGGTAAAATTGTGGTTGTCTCCATACTATACATATTATGGGTAAGCAGTGACATATGTGTTTCATATACTTTTTTAATATCTGGACCCCCTTATATGTATTAGCACTGTGCTGTGGATATGTATGGGAGACAATTGTAGTTGTTACATCTGTATATGTGGATAATGCTTTATATATGTGGTCCATCCTCCTTTTTTTCTTGACCCTCTTTTGAGACCGCAGGTTTTGTACCAGATAAAGCTATGTTAACGTGTTGCATTTTTTCAGCGTTTTTTATTCGTTTTATTTTAATGCAAATTTTCAGCTGCGTTTTACAGTACCAGCAAAGTCTATGAGATTTCAAAAATCCCATGGAAATAGGTTGTTTTTTTGTCCTCCGTATTTTGTGCAATACCTTGTTTTTTTCAAAATTCACCATGTCACTTCTTTCAGTGTTTCTCAGTGCTTTTTCAGTGTTTTTTCACTCATTGAAAGCAATGGGTGGTGCAAAAAACGGTGAAAAAACACTGCAAAAAATGCAGGTATCAGTTTTTGCTACATTTTTGGTGCTAACAGCTAATAAAGTAGAATCAGATTTTTGTTTTTATGCACTAAACTTTATCAGCATGCACAAGAGACAAATGTATCATGACAAAAAATCAGGAAAAAATGCACCAAAAATGCAGCAAATATATAAAGCAAAAACTAAGCAAAACCTGCTTTTTTGAAACAAGTTTCTTACTGCCAAGAGAGTAGGTTTTGCCTGCAGAAAAAAGTATCAAAAACTCATCGTGTGAACATAGCCTAACTGTGTTCAAAGGGAACCTGTCACCCCCAAAATCGAAGGTGAGCTTAGCCCACCGGCATCAGGGGCTTATCTACAGCATTCTGTAATGCTGTAGATAAGCTCCCGATGTATCCTGAAAGATGAGAAAAAGAGGTTAGATTATACTCACCCAGGGGAGTTTCCGCTGCGGTCCAGTCCGATAGGCATCGCGGTCCGGGGCCTCCCATCTTCTTACGATGACGTCCTCTTCTTGTAGTCATGCTGCGGACCAGCACAGGCATACTGTCTGCCCTGTTGAGGGCAGAGCAAAGTACTGCAGTGCGCAGGCGCTGGGCCTCTCTGACCTTTCCCGACGCCTGCGCACTGCAGTACTTTGCTCTGCCCTCAACAGGGCAGACAAAGTACGCCTGCGCCGGAGCCGCAGCATGAAGACAAGAAGAGGACGTCATCGTAAGAAGATGGGAGGCCCCGGACCGGACCGCGATGCCTATCGGACCGGACCGCAGCGGGACCGCCCCTGGGTGAGTATAATCTAACCTCTTTTTCTCATCTTTCAGGATACATCGGGGGCTTATCTACAGCATTCCAGAATGCTGTAAATAAGCCCCTGATGCTGGTGGGCTTAGCTCACCTTCAATTTTGGGGGTGACAGGTTCCCTTTAACAAAAAATGTTAGTATTTTATGTGTGAGCGTTTTTTTGAATATTGATATTCATATGTAGGAGTGATCCACCTCACTAAAAAAAATTTTTGTATATTGATGGAAGGACTTTTACGACCATGTCGCTAGCCAAGGTTAATACGCATTTATGCTATATGAATATTTATGTAGTCATATTTTTCACTTTCCATGTAACAAAAAAAATATATTCACATATTTACTCAGTCTCATTTAATATTTCAGGTGTAATACCATTATTATAATTAAAGGTTGTTTTCCCACTCCCAAGAGAAAAAAATGCCATACCTGTCAATAATTTATCTCTAATCCCATATTTAGCCCTTATGTTGTGTCCTTCCTGGACTTATTGATTCAAGATCTGTAAATGCTCATATCATTTTGTCTCCTCTGAAATACCCAGCAATCATGTACTCTTCAACTACAAGGTTATCCTCAAAAATACAGAGAAAGTGGATTAAGCATACTTACAGATAATTGCTAATACTGTATACAGTATATATACTGCTCAAAAAATAAAGGGAAAACTTAAACAGCAGAATATAACTCCAAGTAAATCAAACTTCTGTGAAATCAAACTGTCCACTTAGGAAGCATCACTGTTTGACAATCAATTTCACATGCTGTTGTGCAAATGGAATAGACAACAGATGGAAATTATTGGCAATTATCAAGAAACACTCAATAACGGGGTGGTTCTGCAGGTGGCGACCACAGACCACATCTCAGTACCAATGCTTTCTGGCTGATGTTTTGGTCACTTTTGAATGTTGGTTATGCTTTCACACTCGTGGTAGCATGAGATGGACTCTACAACCCACACAAGTGGCTCAGGTAGTGCAGCTCATCCAGGATGGAACATCAATGTGAGCTGTGGCAAGAAGGTTTGCTGTGTCTGTCAGTGTAGTGTCCAGAGGCTGGAAGCGCTACCAGGAGACAGGCCAGTACACCAGGAAATGTGGAGGGGCCATAGGAGGGCAACAACCCAGCAGCAGGACCGCTACCTCAGCCTTTGTGCAAGGAGGAACAGGAGGAGCACTGACAGAGTCCGGCAAAATGACCTCCAGCAGGCCACAAATGTGCATGTGTCTGCACAAACTGTTAGAAACTGACTCCATGAGGAAGGTCTGAGTGCCCGACATCCACAGATGGGGGTTTTGCTCACAGCCCAACACCGTGCAGGATGCTTGGCATTTGCCACAGAACACCAGCTTTGGCAAATACACCACTGGCTCCCTATGCTCTTCACAGATGAAAGCAGGTTCACTCTGAGCACATGTGACAGACGTGACAGAGTCTGGAGAAGCCATGGAGAGCGATCTACTGCCTGCAATATCCTTCAGCATGACCGTTTTGGCAGTGGGTCAGTAATGGTGAGGGGTGGCATTTCTTTGGAGGGTCGCACAGCCCTCCATGTGCTCACCAGAGGTAGCCTGACTGCCATTAGGTACAAAGATGAGATCCTCAGACCCCTTGTGAGACCATATGCTGGTGCAGTTGGCCCAGGGTTCCTCCTAATGCAGAACAATGTCAGACCCCATGTGGCTGCAGTGTGTCAGCAGTTCCTGCAAGAGGAAGGCATTGAAGCTATGGACTGGCCTGCCCATTCCCCAGACCTGAATCCAGCTGAACACATACGGGACATCATGTCTCGCACCATCCACCAACGTCACGTTGTACCACAGACTGTCTAGGATTTGGCGGATGATTTAGTCCAGGTCTGGGAGGAGATCCCTCAGGAGACCATCTGCCACCTCATCAGGAGAATGTCCAGGCATTGTAGGGAGGTCATACAGGCACTTGGTGGCCACACACACTACTGAGCATCATTTTCTTGTCTTGAGGCATTTCCACTGAAGTTGGATCAGCCTGTAATTTGATTTTCCACTTTGATTTTGAGTATCATTCCAAATTCAGACTTCCATGGGAAATTAATTTTGATTTACATTGATCATTTTTATGTCTTATTCTTCTCAACGCATTCCACTATGTAATGAATAAAGATTTGCAACTGGAATATTTAATTCAGTGAGATCGAAGATTTGGGATTCTAGTGTTCTCTTTATTTTTTTGAGCAGTGTATATATATATATATATATATATATATATATATATATATAGTACAGACAAAAAGTTTGGACACACCTTCTCATTTAAAGGTTTTTCTGTATTTTCATGACTATGAAAATTGTACATTCACACTGAAGGCATAAAAACTATGAAATAACACATGTGAAATTATGTACTTAACAAAAAAGTGTGAAACAACTGAAAATATGTCTTATATTCTAGGTTCTTCAAAGTAGCCACCTTTTGCTTTGATGACTGCTTTGCACACTCTTGGCATTCTCTTGATGAGCTTCAAGAGGTAGTCACCGGGAATGGTTTTCACTTCACAGGTGTGCCCTATCAGGTTTAATAAGTGGGATTTCTTGCCTTATAAATGGGGTTGGGACTATCAGTTGTGTTGTGCAGAAGTCTAGTGGATACACAGCTGATAGTCCTACTGAATAGACTGTTAGAATTTGTATTATGGCAAGAACAAAGCAGCTAAGTAAAGAAAAACGAATGGCCATCATTACTTTAAAAAATGAAGGTCAGTCAGTTCGAAAAATTGGGAAAACTTTTAAAGTGTCCCCAAGTGTAGTGGCAAAAACCATCAAGCGCTACAAAGAAATTGGCTCACATGAGGACCGCCCCAGGAAAGGAATACCAAGAGTCACCTCTGCTTCTGAGGATAAATTTATCCGAGTCACCAGCCTCAGAAATCGCAGGTTAACAGCAGCTCAGATTAGAGACCAGGTCAATGCCACACAGAGTTCTAGCAGCAAACATATCTCTACAACAACTGTTAGGAGACTTTGTGCAGCAGGCCTTCATGGTAAAATAGCTGCTAGGAAACCACTGCTAAGGACAGGCAACAAGCAGAAGAGACTTGTTTGGGCTAAAGAACATTAATGGACATTAGACCAGTGGAAATCTGTGCTTTGGTCTGAGGAGTCCAAATTTGAGATCTTTGGTTCCAACCACAGTGTCTTTGTGCGACGCAGAAAAGGTGAACGGATGGACTCTACATGCTTGGTTCCCACCGTGAAGCATGGAGGAGGAGGTGTGATGGTGTGGTGGTGCTTTGCTGGTGACACTGTTGGGGAATTCTTCAAAATTGAAGGCATACTGAACCAGCATGACTACCACAGCATCTTGCAGCGTCATGCTATTCCATCTGGTTTGCGTTTAGTTGGACCATCATTTATTTTTCAACAGGACAATTACCCCAAACACACCTCCAGGCTGTGTAAGGGCTATTTGACCAAGAGGGAGAGTGATGGGGTGCTACGCCAGATGACCTGGCCTCCACAGTCACCAGACCTGAATCCAATCGAGATGGTGTGGGGTGAGCTGGACTGCAGAGTGAAGGCAAAAGGGCCAACAAATGCTAAGCATCTATGGGAACTACTTCAAGATTGTTGGAAGACCATTTCCGGGGACTACCTCTTGAAGCTCATCAAGAGAATGCCAAGAGTGTGTAAAGCAGTCATCAAAGCAAAAGGTGGCTACTTTGAAGAACCTAGAATATAAGACATATTTTCAGTTGTTTCACACTTTTTGTTAAGTATATAATTCCACATGTGTTAATTCATAGTTTTGATGCCTTCAGTGTGAATTTACAATTTTCATAGTCATGAAAATACAGCAAAATCTTTAAATGAGAAGGTGTGTCCAAACTTTTGGTCTGTACTGTATATATATTATATCATATATACTGTTCTGAATTTTCCACACCACTCTTTCCCATTAAACTTTACCATTAGACAATTTACAAAATCTCCAAGGGCGTTCAGCGAAAATGCACAAAACCATTATAGATACACATCGGCTCAGAACTCTAAAGCCTCAGTCCAAGTAATAAAATAAAAGCTACGCTTTATAGCTGGGCATCCCGAGCTTGAAACATAGGTTATATATCAATATCCTCCGGTGTATGCCTCTCCTTACGCTGAGGATACTGATTTTCGGTACAAAAGGTGGCTGTAATGGCTAAAACCATTATTGAAAACCGCTGCTGAGACCACCTCAGGGGAAGGCTCAATAATTGTTTCAAGCAGACGGTGTTTTTCCTCCTTTAACTGTAACAGGAGTGGAACAGACAGTGCGTAATGGAATGATTGGAAGGAATCTCTCACTGACAATAGCAGGTGCCATATAATAAAACCCATTAGTCTAATGCAGTTAATGTAAAGATAATATAGATGAATGAAATGAATTATATTAGGAAAAACTATGATTTCTAGTCTGGACAAGGATTATGTCATTGCAATAATAATTCGGCATTTAGTTATTACTTCCATTTAATGGTAAAAGGGTTCAGAACGTTTGCTGACAATCACAGTATTTGTGATTTCTTATAATGGCTACTGTAGTTGGATTTTTGCTTGATCCAACCAGAGATCTACTAATGGGACTTGGGTCCAGAGCTGTTAGTTTTTTGTCAGTGCATGACCACAGCGAAACAGGCTTTCAAAGGAGCATTGGTCGGCCATGTGTCCAGCTGGTTTCGTTTGTCCATTGTCTGTGACGCTGAAGGAAACAACCAAGCGATGTACTTTGCTGTAAATGAAGGAGCACTGCTAATTCTTGCCCATCTCTTTATTGAAAGTCAAACTACACCAAAGAGGGCAAGGTTTGGGATCTTTTTTCTAGTGATGTGTGGAGGTCCCAGCAATCTGACATTAATCACCTATTCCGGTGATAAATCTCAGTTGTGTGGAAAGCCCCTTTTAGGGTGGATTCACACAATGCATATTTTGTTGCAGAAATTACGAAATCTGTCTTATTCATCTGAATGGAATAAGCGGAAATTCTTGCCAACACAACCCTATTGAAATGAATGAAATAGATTTTCAGTCGCAAAACTATTTTCAACATCTACCGTGTATCCAACCTAACTGTATACTGATCATGAAAATAAAACTTTATTTTTCCACCATGCACCTATACAAACTCTGTAATTACCCCCCTACCCTACACCTAATTTAAAACGTAATGCACAATATACTAAGGTTAAGTTTCCATAGACGTATTTTTTGTCTGCTTGGAAAGATATCACAGCATGCATATGTCTGATCTGTTTTACAGACCAGACAAGTACATGTACATAGCAGGCAGATCCTCAACCCCTGTGCGGACAGGCACACAGAGACATTCACATGCGCAATTTTCAGACGTTACTGGTCTGCAAAGTTCAGTGCTCATCTGAACTTAAAAAGAACCCGTGAGAAGGTTCATGCTTCCCAAACTGCGAGCAGCATGGATGGCAGCCTGGCTGCACATTTAAAGCCAGGTATATTAGTCTCTAAAACTGCCAACCGAGAAAAGTAGTCGAGCTCCGCCACTGGCCGGCTAGTCCCAGCATAGCTCCACGTGAATGACAGGCCTTTCTTTTGTTTGTAAATAGGGAGAGATCTGTCAATCACTAGTAGCTCGGGAAAAAACGGCCAAGTGTGGAGCTGGACTAGCGCCATCTCTGGTTTAAATATATTTTTTCTGAAACACCAGACAGTTTTAGAGAATAATATACCTGGTGTGCTCTGCCGCAGTACCAAGATCTTCATAGCTCCTATAATTATTATTATTTACTTATATAGCACCATTAATTCCATGGTGCTGTACATGAGAAGGGGTTACATACATAGTTATAGATATGATTTACAGTAAACAAATTTACAATGACAGACTGGTACAGAGGGGAGAGGACCCTGTCCTTGCGGACTTACATTCTATCCTATAATGAGTAGGTCCCTACTAGTGCACCACTTTTTCAGAGGGTCGTGATTTACTCACAGCTCAAATCTACTAACATGACTGGGCTGAATATGTACATTTTTAGGTCGACTAGTTCAAGTTGAGCAAAAAAAGAAAAGAACATTTACTAAGACAGCTGATCTATTCAGCAGCATTATAAAACTATATTAGAGTTCAGGCAATAAGATCCTTTGGAAGTAGGTAGGTATCAGGAATATATTTCTAGTGTAATGGTCTTCATTATCTGATCCTACCTTAGACATTACGATTAATGTTAACAATCATCAATTACAAAATGTACCATAAAAATGATGGTTACAGCTATGGCTATGAAAGGACATGATACATACAAGTTTGAATTATTGTGCAGCTCGTTTTTGCCAGATAACAACATTTGTTAGTGCTTTATATATTTTTGTAATAAGCTTTTACCAGCGGAGTTGAGTGATGTTTCCCTAGTCGAAATGTATTACTCAGAACAATGTTCATTTGCATAATGCTTAGGATTATACCGCAGAAGCAGTCTTTGTAGGTTTCTTCACTGCTCAATCACTTTGCCCTCTCTTCCTCATCAATACCATGTCATAAATTTTAGTGCATAAAATATTAAGATCATCAGACTACCAAACCACTTGCAGACACCGAATTTACTGGTAACTGTAAAGTCTAAGACCAAGAACATTAATGCGGGAAAAGCAAGTACAATTACACTAAAACTGCTAAATCACATGCTCATCTTCTCTCATTTCAGACACAAGAAACCACGGCTCGATCATCGCAATCCATACCATTACTTTATCCATTATGTTCATTCAAACCCTGTAGTTGTGAGTTATAACTTTCACGCCATCTAGTCCTATTTAGTATTACCAGAATTTTCCTTAAAGGGAACCTGTCAGTTGATACATGCCTTCCAAACAACAGGCAGCATAAATCAGCGTATGGTTGCATTATTGCAGCTAGGTATGTTTTACTCTGAAGCGCGTGGTGTTTTATTCTGAAACACAATGGTATTTTACTCTGAAATGCAGTGGTGTTTTACTCTGAAACAGAGTGGTGTTTTACTCTGAAACACAGTGGCGTTTTACTCTGACACGCTGTGGTGTTTTACTCTGAAACGCTGTGGTGTTTTACTCTGAAATGTGGTGGTGTTTTACTCTGAAACGCTGTGGTGTTTTACTCTGAAATGTGGTGGTGTTTTACTCTGAAACGCGGTGGTGTTTTACTCTGAAACACAATGGTACTTTACTTAGAAATGCATTAGTGTTTTACTCTGAAACACAGTGGCGTTTTACTCTGAAACAAAGTGGTGTTTTACTCTGAAACGCTGTGGTGTTTTATTCTGAAATGCGGTGGTGTTTTACTCTGAAGCGCATGGTGTTTCATTCTGAAACACAATGGTACTTTACTCAGAAACGCAGTAGTGTTTTACTCTGAAACTCTGTGGTGTTTTACTCAGAAACATGGTGGTGTTTTACTCTGAAACGGTGTGGTTTTTTTTACTCTTAGGGTATGTGCACACGTTCGGTAATTGGCAGCGCTTTGGACGCAGCACATGTCCGCCATGTCCAAAGTGCTGCTGACCATTGAACAGAGTTGAATCTGCATGTGTTCATTGAACCATATGGATTCACTGCATCCAATACATTGTACAGGTGAAATTTATCTTGCTGAGGAACATGTCTTTGCAAGATAAATAGACATGCTGCAGTCTGGTAAGACACGCTGCGTATCCGTCTCCGCAGGTAAGCCACAGGCATCTGTGCACATGTAGTGGGCATGGGATTTCTTGAAATCCCATCCACTATGCTGTAACATCTGGACACTGTGGGTTAGACACTGTGCAAGTACACAGCGTCCAACTCACAGCATTTATTGTATATCATAGTCTGCCCTAAGTTACTTTGGAGTCTTTGGTGTTGGATTCCATACTGTATAAAGAGGACTCTACGAACGTCCCCTTATGAAGCTGGGCTGAACCCCTGTTGTAACATCATCTCTTATTTTTTCAGTGAGTTATTCTGAGTTATTTGTTCCAACTGCTTTTCTATCTTCAGGCTAGATATTACAAGATTGGTTATGCCACAGTTATGCCAAGATACATGTATTATTGTTTATTCCTCTTTTGCGGCGGTCTGATCCTCATATTGTCTTGGTGGCACCTGATTTTAATTTTAATTTGCTTGGCAATATTTTCAAGTATATTTAATAAACTATATGTAAATTTGTAAACTAAGAAATTATGGGCTCATTGCTTATTCATAGGACCAACCCCCAGCAATATAATGTGGGGCTGCTACTAGCGCCATGCATCCATGCTCTGAAAAATATTTTCTTTGATGCGACAACCTCTAATGTTTTCCAGTCCATAGCAAGAGGTTTATATTGAGTGTATATTACAAAACTAATTTCCCACCTGATTAGATAGGCAATGTTATTAAAGGTAGAGTCTTCCTTTAATCCAAAGCTATATAATCTAACGTCTTGTTTAATCTTCTGTTGTATATAAAAAACGTCTTTTGACTTTTTACATTTGTTTCTTAGAGAGAAAAACATATGTGCTAATGGTTAGACCTCAATGATTTTCCTATACCAGTGCAAAGGAGAAGTAGAATACTTGCATATAGCAACCAAGATCTGATTTCATTTTTAAAAAGGACTCTGAATGATGAGAACTAGAATCTGGTATCTAAAAGCAATGCAGCGCCCCAGAGTCCTGGTCGTTGCAGTAACGTCGCTCTGCCGCTAAGGGGAGTGATGTTGCGTCTGATTGCACTAAGGGAGTTCACCTGACCAGGTATCACACACTACACTTCACACTCCGGCCACCAGGGGGGGTGGTTCTATCTAGTAGGCCACTCCTCACACTCTGGTAAAACTGGGGGTTGGACAGGAAGACAGAGGGAGAAGTAACTGGGAAGAGCTAGAGAGAGGACCTGTCAGGGATGGGATCCTGGCAGACTCCTAAGAGAACAACGCAACAAGTGAGCAACGGGAATACAGCAGAGAGAGGCGATAGGACCAGAAGGAGTCGTGCTGTAAGAGCGAGGCAACATCCTTCTGAGGCGCAAACAGTCGGTGGCCGGAACACCGAGCAAGTAAGAGACTACAAGCATTACTTCAAACCACGGCCGGACAGCCAATTATAGGTTGGCTGTCTCACTTAAACACCTAAGCAGACAACGGAGGCAGCTGTGGGAGAGGGGCGACTCTAGAGTCCCGGAAGAACTCCAGGCCTACCCCGTCATATGGGTGCGTCCTAACCATATCATCTGGGGGACGGAGAGAGAACGAACATCAGAGGCAGACAGAATCAGTTGTGAGGACTATAACGGGGTGCTCAGCAGGGAAGGACTACAACACATAGGCGCTAGAAGGTAGACGCTGATTCTCACCTGTCAAGGGAACTCCTAATGTGCCTTTGGACCGGCCGGTCTCAGACAGCCCTGTTAACAGTGCTCTGGATTGACTATCTCGAAGCCTTCAGTAAAGAGGTAAAGAGACTACAACCTGGTATCCTCGTTATTTACTGCGACCTGCACCGCACCACCACAACATCATCACCATCCACACCTTTCATTGGACGCCCCTCAGCAGGGTCACGGACCGGGTCTAGCCACCGTGACAACCCCAGAACAGAGACTCAGAGGCCCGGTACCGGGTACCCCTCGGCCCTGCGGCAGTGGGGGCGCTCCAGCAACTTCTCCCCAATTCTATGCATATAATTATTTAAGCCAAGGATATAGCTAAGGTCTTGATTCCCTATGATGTGGGAAGTAGCATACAGATAGCTATAGATCTGTCACTAAGGCATTCATGGGTTCAATATGTTCTTCACTTCTAGGTGAGTGACCCAGCTGTCCAGACTGGAAACGATTCCTCTTTAGTTAGAAACCTAAAATATCTACAGTCATCTTTTTTATATTACAATAAACGTAATTTTAAAATCGTGAACTGGTGACATTCCTTCATTTCTAGATACTAAAATGCCAAATTGAAAGGGAATTTATGTGTCGCCTTTTGTGGGCAGTAAAAGAAATTCAATCAGTTCCAAAATCTAATATGAAAAATTAGGACTTCATTGTATAAATATATAAAAATGCTTATTTGCCACAGCATAGAAATGCTCCCATTAAATACATACTTAGTTTACACAATGGTTTGAGAATTTTCCCTATGACCCAGCTCTACTGCAAGTCTATCAAAAATGCATTGTGGATTCACTGCCCTGCTAACGAAGTTTGATTCATTTTACAACCTCTATTCAGAGAGGATATATAACCTTTATGTACTCCGAATATACACGATAAGTGCACCCGTCCTCTGAAATATATGGCTTTGTCTATGCACCTGCCATGCACTATTAATGTCCTCCTTCTCCACAGCTGAATTATCATGTACAGTACAGTGCATCAGTGAAGACACTGCCAGACCTACAAATGAAGCAGTTTGTTACTAAAATGTCCCCAATTCACACCTCTGTGCTCACGGTATACCGGAGTATTTCCAGTCATGCAGAATAGCGAGTTAACATTCCCCAATTGTGGACAGTTTGCTATAAAATGATGGGATATTTATTAATACTGGTGCACCGAACAGTGGTAGACCACGCTCTCCCCCACCACAAAGCCAAGGGCAAATAATAGGAGGCAAAATTGTCACTTGGGCATATCAGTCTGCTGAGGCTATTATAAGGTCTGAACCCCTGCCAATTGGAACGTGGAGCCACATCCTAGTGACCTGCCACCAATATCTACAATTACACAACCCCTTTAAACTTCTAGGATTGCATATTAGTTGGCTTTCTTTTATACATCTTATGTAAAAACTGTCAACAACAAGGTAAACTGGATTCTATAGTAATATGTCATCGGCGGGTTTGCACATGTAGACCCCAATTGTGCTTCTTACATAGGGTACCGCCATCTTGATTTTCCATACAAGCCATTTTAGGAAGATCTCTAGGATCAATATATCTATTAAAACAAATTCAAATTGTAGCAAAACATCCAGAAAATCACATGTGCTCACAGGGAGTCTTCTGGCAGGTCTGACCTCCAGAGACCCCAATGAACACTTTTTCATGTGCAAGTTTGTTAGAGTATACTCAAATAAGATTGCGCCATTGCACTAGAACCACAGCCAGCACGGGACTTCAATACTTCTCCATGCTTCTGGTATGACCCCATGACCCACATTTCCATTTACTACTCATTTCTTCTCACAAAAAAAAAATTGGCCCCCAATTCATCAAACTTTATTTGCCATAAAACTGAGAAAAATCACAAAATTTTTGAGCAACATGACACTGCGTGAACATTTTGAGACTTTTGCCATTTTCTGCCATTTTCTCTAAGAAAGGGAGCAGAGCTGAAGTGGGAAGGGGCATGGTGACCACCGATCATGAAATTCATGAAGAGCGATGACATTCCTTATGCCTTAACTCTTACTCCAGTCCTCGACTGGAGTAAGATTTGTGGAGAGGCATGCCACTTCATACCTCGCCTGATTTATTAAGAGGAATTTGCTTCGTAATGAATCACGCACCCCACAGTCCACCCCTGCCTTTCATCAAGACTGGCATGAAAAACTGGACTTCTCATATGGGCCAACGCTCAGGTGTCCTAGTGTGACTGCAATCCCTGCACCCACTGTAGTTATACCTCTGTTTAAAAAGGTGGTGGTCACAGCTCACCTCCTCTCCCTACCAGCACATTAACCTTTTCATAGGTCACATTGCCTGTCCACAGTACAATCCCATAAAAGTCAATGAACATCCACAGATTCTTATGTTCTATGTGGCTGCTGTAAAGCATATTTCTAAAGGATATCACAGCACCTCAGGCTTGATGGTGGCCGTAGCTGTGTTCAGAAAACAGCGTACAAAAAATCTACAATATGAAAATTAATATGTATTAGAAAAAATATATATTTTTTACACTATCTGGCTCTAATTAATGAAAAAAAAGGAGATGCATTCCTTTTAATCCCTTCCTGTGCACAAGGTCAGTATGTGGTCAGTATTTGTAAGCCAAAGTCAGGAGTGGGTGATAAATGCAGAAGTGGTGACGTGTTTCTAATATATTTTTCCTCTGATTGTTCCACTCCTGATTTTGGCTTACAAATATTGAGGTAAAAAAAAACTGACCAAATGCTGATAATGTGCACATGGCCTCAAGGAAAAGAAAACCAGTGGAATACAAATGTGATTCAAATCTGACTAGAAATGGTTAACATGATATAAGAAAAAAAATATTGCAAAATCAATCAAAACTTCGCTCTCCTGCTGCCCACTTTAATAATAATTAAGAAAGAACTCGAGCCTAATCCTGTTTTACTTAACATAACATTTGTCATTGGAGTTAATATTAATGGACATCAGCGGATGATATCATTAGCATATATTTTGCATCTCATTACCATAGAGGTCTGTTTATATTAACACTACATAATGTTATTTTAACACAATTCTGCATAATTCATAACTGCATGAAGTGTTAGCATTAGGATGATGTTAATGGGGGCTGGAGACAATTTAGTATGACGCATGGTGAGCAGTTTGGAAAGAAAATAGCTTACTGATGTGACCGATCAGCAGAGTTACATGGTATGAGCGGTCAGCCATTCTTCTAAGCCTAGGGATATGCAATGTGATCCACTCATTGCTCACAGTCAGCGGCACAGTAGATTGCATGCAAAGTAACATAGAAGAAGACACCCAGAAAATGGCTTAAAGGCCATTTATTTATATGGAGTGACTTAAAGGTAAGAAATCATTGCGCTAAGCAAATAATCCGAATCATTGTCCAGTATAAACAGATTTCATGATCAGCAAATTACTTATTTATTGGTGACCTAAACATTTTTTGTGTTCCCATCAAAGTTTTTATTCTCTTAATATATTGCAGTCATCATATTATATAGCACTGTATACTTACAATTGCTCATTTTGCCTTTCTACCCAGATAATTATTTTCTTTTCCATTAGGTCTATGACATCACGTGATTAAAAACTGACTAGCTGAAGCCTTCTAAGCTCTTTACAGTAACAGGAGGTCAATTTTCCCTGCATGAGTCATGAGTCACTGCAAATATGTATGGCAGGGGGGAGGAGCAGAGCAACTGGATTAGGAGTTGAAGAGAGGAATGATTTTCTTGCAGGGAACAGAGACTTTCTGTTTCTACATACAGCAGAGAAAAGAGAAGAATTAGCTGGGTAGAAAGGCAAAATGAGCAAGCGCGGCTCCACAATACACACTGCACACTGCACACTGCGGATTTGAATGACGTTGGCACAAACCCAGGAACATCATTCAAAATGTGTGGACGGCGACTGAACGAAATGAAGCACCCCCTATGACTAAATGAGCAGGTACGATCTAACTATCTACATGATTAGACCGCCATTTTTAATGAAAAAACGTGTTAGTGCTGCACATTACGTCACTAAAAACGCACTGGGGACAGTAAACAAGCTAAAAAGGACATGACACGTTCCCTTAAACAGCAGTGATCAGATCTATCTCCAATTGCTGCTGTGAGAGTAAAGTGCCAGCTCTATAACACGGGAGATGAGCGCGCTCCATACACCTGCATGTGACGTGTGTCATATGTCGGGAAACGGTTTCCCCATAATCACTAATTATTACCTGTCCACAGTATAGGTCACATAAGCGCGACACTCAAGAGTCCCATGGTTGGGACAAACACTGATTATGACAAAGGGAAGGGAGCCCCTTGTTTGAATGGAGCAGTGTCCAAACACGCAATGTGGTGCTCCACTATAAGTCTGGAGGAGTGAAGGATATATAGAAAACCCAAATCTAAATATTGTTTTATAGAATTTTGCATTAATAGAGGGAAGTCACCCAAAAGGAAATCTATAGTTGGGAGTGAAGAGCTGCTAGACCCTCTCACACTTGGGTGACACCGGTACATTTAAGGATTACACAGTCTAATCATTTCAATGGTGTGTATTAACCACTTCACTCCCCCAATGATAGCGCCTGTCACTGGGGACCCAGCTTAACATTGGGGGACACTATTTCACTGATCAAAAGAGATAAGCCAAAACATGCCACCCTTTTATTGCATGGTGAATAATTAATAGATGCCGCTCGATTATTCTTATTAGGACAAGTTTTATTTGCAGTATCAGCTAAAATCTAGATGTATGTGAAAGGCGTAGAATTTGCTAAAGAGAACGGTGCTGTCATTGAGATCTTGATTGCAGACGTCAGTGCTTTGGAGGTGAAGTATGCAAATTCTCATTAATAAGCCGTCATCCATCAATATCCGAGTAGAAGGCTTCCGCCTGGAGCTTCAGGAGCCACTACAGTACTTATGGTTTTGGATGTCACACAAGGCGAGTATAACGTGACGTTGCCTGCGTAATGCGGGGAGATTTTCACATCACAATGAAAAGCAGTAAAAACAATCCGGGAAGAGTCTGTCTGGTAAATAACACAGAGGTGTAGAAGTAGAAGCCTTTGTCTAGGTGCTACTGTGACTGTGCGGCTCTCAGCAGAGGAGATCAGGCTATTGTTTGCCAGGCTCAGTCTGGGTGAACATGCTGAGGGGGCTACCTTCCCTTCCCCCATAATCCATCCCCCAAAGCAATGGCTACAGATATATATATTACAACCCCAGACGAGGTCAAGGAGGTTCCACATAATCCATCATGTAGTGACATTTCACCATTTCTACCCCCTCCCCTTGTCTATATTATGACGTCCCACATACAAAAAAGAAATGGCAAGCTATGCCTCCCTTTATGCAAGGATCCAAAGGAAAAAAAAAAAGGAGAAAGAAAAGGAAAGATGACCTGTGCTCAGTGTGTGGCATTTTACTAAACAGCCATAGCGGCTGTATGCCGGGCAATGACATTTCATAGCGAATGACAATTGCGGCCAATCTCTTCCCATTGTTAATAGCATTGTACATAAGCCCGGTGTTAGCCGAGGTATGCCATGAACAGGACATGAATAGTGATGGGTAATAAATAGTTAATAGTGATGGGAGCAAGCCAAGCACCGGCACGCTCCAAAGACATGATGTACAAATTTTCGAAAGGTCCAAACACTGAAAGAGTCTTTCCTAAACAAGCTGACGTGTTTGTGTCCATGCAGGTGGAAGAAGAAACCACAGCCAGACGGCCCAGCTGGCTGCTTATCTCAAGGGACACGGCAGCAAATGATATTTCCTCTAAGCAAGGCTGATTGACGGTGTCTGCTCCTGTCTGACAGCACCCATAGACAGAACTAGCGACCCTCAATCTACATGAAGATGGCCAGACAACAGCCATATCTGGGCACATATTTTATATAACCCCCTTTTCATATTTTATAGCATATTTTATATATTATATATACAATAATAGTGCAACATAACAGCATGCCATGTAAGAGACAGCTGGTCCAATTACACCAGAGGATACAATTTCAAAAGATAATCAGAATACAAGACGCAGCCCTAGCACAACACGTACACTTTACAAGTATAGAAGTAACACCAAATTTCAGGTAGACGAGTTACTGTCCTGTTAAACCCACCACTGGGTTCAGGACCTATGATGTTTCCCTACAAATGTCTGTACAACTTCACGTACGTCAATCCTCAGAGGGCAATTCAATTAACCATGTAAACCATCTCAAAATTAAAGGGACTCTGTCGCCAGATTTTGCTATGTAATCCAAGAGCAAGACGATGTAGGAGCTGAGGCACTGATTTCAGGGATGTGTCACTTATTAGACTTTGTGTTGTAGTTTCAATTCAGTGAGTGTTTTATCAGCAGGAGATTATCACTGCAGGACTAGCGGCTCATGCGAATCCTTGTCCAACTCTACCCCAGCAATGATGAGGTAGCAAAATCATGGTGACAGATTGCCTTTAAAGGGGTTTACTGGTTTTGAAAAATGTCTACCCAGGTCCAACCTTGAGCCTCTGCTGTCTGCTACTGTCTGCAGTGCTGATTTCTTGTCAACAGCACATCAGCTAATCATTGAGCTCAGCCACTCTGCCTGAGTTGACAGCACGAGACTGAGCTTAGTTATTGGCTGTATCTTCGTCGATGACTCCAGTACTGGAGATAATAACTACACCGTGAGCAGCGGTGAAGACTCAGTGATGGACCGGGGGAAGGTGAGTAAACAACAGTTTGTTTTTATAATACAAATTGCACATTTAAATTAATGGCAGTGAGAGCTGCTCACACATTTTTGGATTCCTTTGCATAAAGAAGAACTTGCACTATAATCTTGCTTGTCTACAAAAGAATTTGCTCAGAGCAAAAGTTCCTACTCTTACCTTTGCGCACAGGTGATAGGATAAAACTTTTCTAGTAAAATCACAGCTGCTTGTAGATGGGCCAGGCGCAGATATATCATTTGTGCAACCTGTGCAGCCACACACAGGCCCATAAGGTAAGGGGGCCTATTTTCACCTTCAAAGGTGGAATTGTCCATTATGATCAGCTATGGGGCTACAAAATGGCCCATATATTGTTCTTGCACAGGGACCCTCTTCTTTCTGTGTCTGCCAGTGAGATGGGAAATTATGGAAAAAAACATAAAATGGCAAATATAAAGACAAAAAAGTCCAAACTCAGGCAGAAAGACTAAAAGGGTTGAACAATCAGTCTATGAACTTTGTGAATACTTAGGGATTTAGGTGTCTTGTTTGTCTCTGATGAACGGATGTAGCAGACTAAAGAATCTGCAAAAACATATAATTCACAGGTGTTCAAATCAATACTTTTAATGGCCAAACGTAGTTAAAGGGAGCATCAGTGGGATCTTTAAATTAGCACCTTTAAACATAGATGTGATCAGGGTTGGACTGGCCCACCAGAGAACTGGAGAATCCTCCGGTGGACCCTGCTTTACCCTTCAGGAGAGTTTATAGTGCAATCATGCAGCTGCTATGGGGCTCTTGAGTTGGGGAGAAATGTGGGCCCTCAGAATCAAATCCTCTGGGGGGCTCAATGTTCTCCAGTCTGACAATGTGTGTGATGACCTATTGTCTATAACTATCTAGAGTCTAAAAGGTTTGGCTTCATCTACTGCACATGATTACTAATAAAACGATAACATTTTCATAGCAGAAGTTCGATTTCATGTATAGATGCAAAGCATTGCTACTTCCACAAAACTCCAACCCTGGCAGTGAAGGAAACCAAATGTGGGGAGATTGGATGGTCATACGTCTCATTGGAGATAGCAAGCGGAAGGGGGATTTGTTTATTACAATACACAAACAACCTGCTAAATAAACCTTGACTTGTTCTCCACGTTGCTCCTCTCATTGAGCGAGTCAGATGTTCTGCTGATTAAAAATTGATCCATTTGAAAATCTAATCAACGGGATAGTATTCTTTCATATGTTATCAAGTCAGCTGCTGACATCAGAAACTAAAACCTGTTATTAACCTATGAACCTCTGTGACCTGCGCCAGACTGGGCTCTCCCAAATGTAAATTATTCAGTAGCCTAAGAGCAATATTGTAAGTCTGCGAATTTACACAGTGACTGCAGTCTGGGTAGGATAAGACCAATATTATTGGTCCATTGGACCCAAGGGAGTGAGGTTCACAACAAGCTATTCTGTGCCATGACTGTGCATACATTAATGGCATTAACATCCGGCCATCCCAAATGTCTATCCTTATGACTAAATGGAACAGGGATTGGACAAAGGCATGGAAACAACAATGGCCTGCACAGTATTCACAATTATTATTAAGTTAACGGCATGATTAAAGTCATTGTTCAGTTTCTTTTTATAAGAAATCATTAGAAAAAGGGATAATGAAATGTAGAAAAAAAAAAGCTTGAAAGCCTTTACCCTTCTATAGATCGGGAATGAATATTGGATTACCTAATTGGATATTGATGACCTGCAATATAATTGATCATTCAGCCAATTTAATTTTGACCTTCAACTTTCTTTTGATCCAGAGTCAAGTTTAGCTTGACTCTAAAAGACAATCGAGGAGGGCTAATTTCCTCTTCATGAAGACACACGATGCAGCTGTCGCTGGCAGTCAGTGCCTGATTCAGGGGGCAGAACACATATAGCCATTATAGGGGCTACAAAGGGAAACAATTGGGGGGGATCATAGAGTAAATATAGACAAATAAATGAGAAATATCATAGCGGTGGCAATGTATGGTAATCTCCCTATATTTCATATATATACTGTATATACTGTATATATATATATATATATACCGTATATATAGGTTTATTCTTTTATTTTTTCTACAAGTCTAGAGATTTTATGAAAGTATTTAAAATGAAAATATATATACATAAAAATAGGCTTAATTCAGTCGTCCGTGTTACACGTACATTTTCTATTTATTTTTTTCACGGATACAACACATACCCATTATAATCTATGTTGTTATTCTAATGTCTTGTTTTTCAAGGACCGTGTGTCTGTGCATAACTCATGGAGACATTTCCATTTTTTCCAGTATCACAGTTGAGAAGTGCTGATAGGAGTCCATGGATCCGTGAAAAAAAATGTACATGGATGGCATCAGCGCACCACCCGTGTGCTGTCAGAATTTAACATTGCAAAGTATAGGAGACGCTTTGTCATTTATTTCTTTATCCATACATGAAAAACCCTGATGACACATTGATGGTAAAAATGGACACACGGACCAAACACTGATGACACACTGATGATAAAAATGGACATACAGATGACACACTGATGGTAAAAATGGACATGGAGACACAGACCGTACACTGATCCAGAACACAGATGACACCGGTACCATTTTTTTGAATGTACGTGTTTAAACACAGTGATTTCACTAACAGCATGTAAAATAAGTATTAAACACATCACCAAGTTTCTAAGTAAATATATTTGTAAAGGTGCTATTGGCTTGAAATTCTCACCAGATGTTGGTAACGACCCATCCAATCCACACAGGCAAAAAATCAAACCATAGATGTCCATAAATTAATTTATGTGTAATAATGAGAAAAGAAATGAGCAAAAACAGGCTTACTGAAATTGAATTAATACTTTGTTGGTGATAACAGCTTCAAGATGCCACATGAATGGAGAAACTAGTCGCATGCATTGCTCAGGTGTGATTTTGGCCCATTCTTTCACACAAACACTATTCAAATCCTGACGGGTCCGTGGGCTTCCTCTATGAACTCTGGTGACGTGTTCTACACTTATTTCACCAGCAATAACACTTTTAAGAAAGCTCCTGTCTCCTTTAGGCTGGGGCTTTATGCAACATTCAGACCACATTGCAACCTGTGACTTACCTAAGTTACCGTATTTTTCGGACTGTAAGTTGCACTTTTTTCCCAAAATTTTTTTTAGGGAAAATGGGGGGGTGTCATATAGTCTGCATGTACTTACCAGGAGTGTGGCAGCAGCAGGAGTCGGGTGATTCTGCTGGTCCTGGGCTAGGAAGAGGAGTGTTCTGTGGTCTGACGCTACAGGGCGATGATATGACTCCCATCCTAGATTAGTGGGCAGTATTCAGCGGCACTTGGTGGTGCAGGGGCTCTGCCAACATTTTGCGAAAGTCCAGAGTTCCTGCACGTCCAATGATGTGGCCTCCAGGAAAATGGCCTCTATATGCCGATCTCAATGGCAAGATCTCAATCTGCGCATGCACCACCTCCGGTGGCCATTTTCCCGGGGGCCACAGCATTGCAGCAATGGACGTGCGGGGAATCTGGGCTTTCACAAAATGCTGACGGAACCCCCGTACTACGGCCGGACCTGCAGCACCAGTATGGGATGGAGTCATATTATCGCCGGACCACTGAACACCCCCTGTGACTCTGCCCCACCAGCGCTGCCGAAGCTGAATTCAGACTGTAAGACGGACTCCCATTTGACACATTAATTTTTTTTCCCTATTTTCCTTCTGAAAAATTTGATTTGCGTCTTATGGTCCGGTGAGTCTTATAGTCCGAAAAATACGGTACTGTGTCTACAACACAGAGGTGTAAATTTTTCCAATTCACTTTGCGTAGACTTCAATGCAAGTTGCAAATGCCCTGCAACTTACATGTGACATGTCTGTGATTAGAAGGTTTCGTTATAGAAATATTATAGCTCGAAAATGGTTGCAGGACAGGAAGTCAGAGACAAGTAGTATATATGTTTTGATTATTCAGTTTGTCTGAAAATTGCTGTCCACAACATATTTCGTCGTGTAGCCCCAACCTTACATGCGCATGAGGCTTATCCACTGCGCCTTTTCTGCAAAAAAAAATCACAGTAGCTAAAACCACTGTGAACTTTAATGTGGAATTGTGGATTCGTTTTGCTGCATTACAAAGGGTGAAATTCGCAGTATATATAATGGCATTCTGCAAATTTCAAATATGCAGCACCGAGTAATTTTCACTAAAGATTTTCTCTTCAGCGTGTGGATTAGATTTTTATAAAACCTCAAAAATATTTCCAGTACTGTAATATTCAGGGGATTTTCTGCATACAAATCTGTGGCAGAAAATTATTATTATTATTTATTATTATAGCGCCATTTATTCCATGGCGCTTTACATGTGAGGAGGGGTATACATAATAAAAACAAGTACAATAATCTTAAACAACACAGGTCACAACTGGTACAGGAGGAGAGAGGACCCTGCCCGCGAGGGCTCACAATCTACAAGAAAATGACTATGTATCTAAGAGATGTGCACATACCCGTTAATGTTCTCATTTATTTGATATCACTACCATTTAGCACTTGCATGGATGATCCGTAAATTTATGGGTCTCTTAAAAGGTTTTACATATGAAAAAAAATGTGTTATGGCTTTCTACAGAAGTAAAGTATATATTCTGCTTTAACCATTGCTGTGTAGCTTCTATTGTTTGGAATGCTATGCGTCTCAATATGGACGGGACTGAATAACCATGACCTTAAGTCCAATGTTGGTTTCATACACAGACATATACTGTATATACACCAGTTGGAGTCAGTATGGATAAAAAAGGTCCAACGTGTTATAAAACCCAATTTCACAAACCCATGTGGATACGTCTCTTGACATCCATAAAAACAAGTGACATCTGAATTATCGACAAATTATTACCCAGACACAAAATACTCAAATGGCCAAACCATAAAGTGATACATTTTCATTTTCTCTTTAAAAACAAAAATGAAATGAAGATAAAATGGTAAAATGATAAGATAAAAACAAGATACAGAGTTGAGTTTTATATCGCTCATTATAGGGCGTAATTCAGAATACATTATGGCAAATGAAGCATCCTCCATCTGAACTGACATTTTTTTAATACAAGCCACTGTCAATTTGCATTAGCACGAATGAGATGCATAAACAGCCATTATATGATTTTCTCAATATCCCCTTGAAGAAATATATTTGTTTCATATTGCGAAGAAAACTGCTAAAAAAAAAAGTCAAACAGTCCTGGAAAAACACCAATCTCTCAGTAATACGAGGTTGTAGATGGTAAAGGAGCAGAACAATCATACATATTTTTTCTTAAAATGAAGCACATTAAACTATTCCCTGCAGAGATTACTAATCTAACATCCAAATCCTTTATAACCAGCCAATCCCTATAGAGCAATTAAATTCTTCTCCCTTTAAAGCACTTGGTACTCCGTCTGGGGAGCAAACCGGAAGAAAAAAAAAATCAAAATTCATTTGATAAATTAAACAGGGACGAGAGAGAATCCGGCTTTGTTCTAGGGTTTTTTTTAATTATGGAATGCACAATAGCTGCATAATGTTTAATAAGAGCTCTAAAAATTCCTAACAGTATTACAGCACAACACAAAAGAAATAACCTGGTTACCATGAAAAATTGCATATTTAATTAAGAACACAGACTTTGAGACTACCTTGAGGATTTTAAAGAGCAGTAGCCTAAGGGGCCAAATTACCCGCTCGCGATAGTGTTAAAGGAGTCGCTGCCTGCAGTCGTTACCCCTGCCCTCCCCTTAAGTGCCCACGCGACCCTGGGATTCATTCCTGAAAAGGCCTGGCACACAAGCAGCCACTTGGGTAGTTAAAAAAGAACCACTACTATCCTGCTGGTACAAATCAGCTCCCACATTGCTCGAGCTAATAATTAAAGAATATTGTTAATTAGCTGTTTTTATCTGAAGAGGAGTAGCTGGAGATTTTCCAAGTCCTACTTCAATACTTTTTACATCTGAGCTACGTGACAACATCTTAGATTAAAAGACCTCCCTTGAGTTTCTCATCTTTATTAGTAGACCAGCTGGGCCGCTTTGTATGAAGATGTATTTACTCTTGATTAAGGTGAAAGTCATCTGAAGGTGTTGATTAGAAGCCACAATTCCATTTGGATATGGGCATTGAAGGGCTCAACGTTACGCCACCATCTTTCCTACCCTTCAGACAAGAGGCACAGATGTAAAGTGAACCCACGATAGATACACTGTGGTTGGGATTCATCCAAGGGGGATCAATATGCTAAGTGTCATTGAGGTCAATGGCAGTCACTATGTAATCACTATGCAACGCACGTCATCGCAATGCGATTAATCCAACTCAGTAGACACTGTCAATGCCACACACTAATATTATTACACCATTGTTTGCTGCAAAGACAAAGCCTCTAGTTACAAAGACTAACTTTGTACCCGTTTTCATTAGAACCTCCCATAGATTACATCCAGAGATGCAGAGGTTCTTACATTTATATTAATAAGATTCCTTATTCTACAAGACTCTCGTATTTGGGGACGGGACTCATAGATCTGTACTTTATCTGTAGCCCTGCGGTCTGGTGTTGATGGAAGAACAAAGCAGCTTAAAAGGTTGATAGATTGCTGTGTTCAATATTTTAAAGGGATTGCCCACTACTTTTCTATTGATGACCTACATTAAGTATAAGACATCAATATAAGCTCAGTGGGGGTACAATATCCAGCACCCCCCATCAATCAGCTGCTATCACCATTAGGGGATGGTTGCAAACAGTGTATAGAGGTGAACATTGCAGCCCCGTACACTATTTAGTGGTTGCTGCTTAGTACTGCAGATCTGATAATATTCTCTTCCATATAATCTCTTCTGAAATACCTAACAACTCCTTTAAAATTTAAAGTAGCTTCAGAAGCATTCACGTCAAAGTTTGTATCCTCTTATTATATTGCAGTGATCATATTATATAGCACTGTGTTTTTGCAATTGCTCAATTTGCCCTTCTATCTAGTTAATTCCTCTCTTCTCCATTAGGTCTTTGAAATCATGTGATTGAAAACAGATACGCTGAATCCTTCTAAGCTCTATGTAGAAACAGGAAGTCTCTTTTCCCTGCATGAGTTATCATTAGAACTACAATTCTACATCATTGCAAAGTCCCTGGCAGCCCAGCTCCACCTCCTTTCATCTCCTGACCTAGCTGCTCCGCTCCTCCCCCCCTGCCAGTTACTTTGCAGAGAGTAGACTTGTAGTTCTAATGATGACTCATGCAGGGAAAAGATACTTCCTGTTTATACATAGAACACTATTCCAATGTAGATCCTGCTGGTTTCTCCCAACACGGCTCCAGTTGATTGACAGATCTCTCCCCATGTAGAGACAAGAAATAGACCGGACAATCAAGTCAGAGTAAAACATATCTGACGACATTCGGGCAGTCAGGCTCTGAATCATGTTCCCTGTGGTTCAGGCAGAATGAATCTAGTGAAGGTTCCTTTTACCAATAACTAGATATTTTCATCATGTCAGTTAGGAAGTGAACATTGACGTGGATAATGACTGTATATGGCACTACTTTAAATCACCAGGTTAATTATATGTTTTCAGGGGGTGTCTTAAAGGAGAATAACTTATAGACTGATTGCTTTGGGAGTGTTCCTTGTTTTCCAAATTTGTTGTAACTGATATTTTTTCTATTTTTTTGTCGAAGATGATCTTTGGCGTCTCACTTTTCTTGCTTGGTGAATTAGAGATATGTTATCATTGGGGTCTTGTCTTCATTCACATTTTGCATTACTTGTAAAAAAGTAATTTTTTTGGCCCTTTTTCAAGTAAGCAGATATCAGCATTTAAAGCAAAGCTAAAGATATGTTCCATGGAAATGATGATGTGCACTAAAATACAGAACGTAAGCTGCATCTAAAGACTGAAAAAAATCCACCAAAAAGCATTCCTGGTTTAGGGGAACCTAGTATCTATCATAAAACACAAATGAATCACATGATGATGGCACATAATGGGGCTGATTTACTATGGCGGTCAAACTTTTACACAATGCAAACTAAGACAAGACGGCCTTAAAATGTACCAAATATATCAGTGTCTCACGCTGTTTGATGCATTTGGCGCATTCAGGTGACAGAAGAACAGAACATTGTTGCTTTTTGACCACCAGAGTGACCTGCAGTGGTGCACAGGGGTTAGTGGGGTCCACTGTGTATTCTTTTATTGTGTTTTTAATATTTTTAACCCCCGGTGGCACACAATGGGCCTTGTTTACTACAGCGGTGTAACTTTTAGTGCCAAGTTTCTCATGCTGTTTGATATACTTGGTTCAATAAGGTGACTGAAGAATGAGACATTATTGCTTCTTGCCCACCAGAACGACCTTTGGTAAAACCAGAGGGATTAGAGCGGGCGAGTATGTATTTACATTTTTTAAGGCCAGAGAACCCACTTTAAAACAGCTGAAAACTAGACAAAAAAAATAATATCGAGTGCTGGATGAATATTTTCCAAATGTCTGGATTGACACACATCTACATTAGCATAGTTGGGGAATTTTTACATTAGCATTCAAAATGTTCCATTAAGCCAAATACAATATACGTAGACCTTGTAATATGTAAATGATATGGTAAGTTAGGAAAAGATTCTACCTAGTTCCATCTAGTATCCTGTCGTATTAGGGATTTTTATCTGTGCGAGCTCAGTTTGGTTTTCTTGTGTACTGTGGATTTTATCTATCCTGCAAGAAATTATTTACATTTATTCAAATTTCCTTTTGAAATTATATAGATTTTGCTGGGAAAAGCAAACATACATCTATATGTGTACACAGTGTGAGCTATTAAGACAGCGATACATTGATTGCCAACCTCCCTCGTGGGGCATGGTAAAAGAGCAATGCAGACAAAAAGGCTTGTTAATATCAGAGGTTTACTCAGTAATCAAAACTGCTCTCTGCCGAGCCACAGAACAACAAGCCACTTTCACGAGAGCCAAGAAACCTTGGCTATGTCTTTACTTTAAATGAGATTGAATAGGATTCGTTTTCAAGTTCAATTGGGCATATAAAGCTCTCGAGTCATGAAATTAATATGTACTGGTTTTCCCTTGCAATCACTCTTCACCAATACATAGACTGGGGTCGCCAATAATTCTGCAAAAAATGTTTACGCTTACATCTGGGAGGAGGCACACTCCAAACTATGGGTCTGATCTGAAATTTGCTCCCACTGTGATTTATAAAGTCCAAATGTAAGGTTAGCTGAGTGCAATACTCTTCAAAAGGGCACACGCATCATTGGTTGGATTAACCACAGACCTCCCGAAATTCCAAATTATCCCTGGACATGCAGGGATCCTGTCTTTGTTATCCATTCCTGCTGTCCTCATCCAACCATAACTGTAGGCTCCCATGTTCTAATTTTCCATATAATCTGAAGTTATTACATTACAACCAATACATGGCTGAAATTAATTTACCATGCTAAAAATGTTACATTAACCAAAAGCCCAATCCATTACAATTACTATATGTTTGATTCTCAGAAAATTGTAGCTTGTTATCAAGTCTAAGAGACAAGGAAAAGACTATACAACACAAACACTGCAACCAATCCAGTGCCAGGGATTGACTGCAGCAGTCATGGGTTGTAGATGAACGTGAAGAAAACTCGGTGAGGAGCATCGGAGGGGAGGCAGTGGAGTGGCGGGGTATTAAAAGGTAAGGAAAGCTTATCCTCTGAGAGAATCGATTACGGTAATGACGTTCCAATCAAACTCTGCTCCGAGTTTAGGCAGTGTTCACTTAGTATGATCCAATTCTCTCCAATGAGGAAAAGATGGAGCACAAGATTTCTCCATCTTCTTCATTGTGTGAGTCCACGGAAATCAGATTACACTCACATACCATCCAAGTGTAATCCGATGATTTCCATGCACCCATAGACTTGAATAGGTGCGGAGGTACATCGCAGCATGATGTAATTTTTCTTCTCATGCCAAATTGGTCAGCACTGCCCCATAGAATAACATTGGTCTGGGCTGTTCGATAAGACATCAGAAAGCACTCGTCCGATGTATGCGCTCGTGTGATCGAGCCCTTCATCATTACCTAGCGTGGTCCTATTATTTTTAACCCAACAATGGGGGTTAGGTATTTAAGGTACAGAATATGCAAAAGGTGTTTCATAAGTACGGATGCAAGACCCCGCATTTTATAAACCCTTATATTGAAAATGATGGGACTTCCGGCAACTAAAAAAATGTTCATAGAAATAAAGAAAAGAAAACGTGACTATATAAAATAATAATACAATGTATAATAATAAATGAAATGTATAATTATTTTGCAAAAAATGTCAATGCGCAGTGCTATTATTTAACCTTGGCTTTGGAAAGTGCTCTTAAGCAGTAGAGAGGTGGCACGGTCTGCAAACAGCGGGGCTAGACTTTGTCTTTTGTGTGCAGCAATGGTACAAATAAACAGGCTATCATTTCAGGTAATAATGTATCATTATGACAAATCCGGAAAATCTGACTTCTGCAGGGAAGCACTTGCTGCTTGAACTGATGGCTTATTTACTGCTGTCATCTACATAAAGAGAAATTTTGACATACCGCTAAATGATAACACATTTAGATAAGTCAAGCTGTCATATGATTTAATGGATGCTGGAGCAGTTACATAGCTGATATGTAAAATGTATTCATTTCACAGCATTGCAAGGTTATGATATTTTAATCATACGGCAGGCTTCGTCTGAGCTGCAGACGCTTGATATGAAAAGCAGACTCCAGGAATCATATAAACACATCATTGCAGGAAAAATTGCATCCTACCCTCATTTCATAGATGTCCAATGGCCTCGTGCTCAGACTCCCTCAGTAATACAGAATCATGGGGTGGTACACAGTCTGTAATGTTACATCTGATCCGCCAAAAATTCATGCGCCATTAAAGGGTTTTACCCCAAAATCAAATTATTCCCTATCTAAAAGGGGATAACTTGCTGATGGCTGGGGGTCCAGCTGCTGTGACGTGCAGTGATGCTAAGATCGAGAACTATCTATCAGGGGAGTGCAATTCCAAGCAGGACCACTTCCTAATAGATGCCCCATCATAAAGGTAATCAATGTAAGCCAAAGTGAAGGCATGCAATACTGAATGCAGACAAAAATCTTGTAAAGCTGAGTTTTTCTATTAGAAAATTAAATTGACATTAATCCCCAAACGTATATCTATTAGTCTAATTGCTATTAAAGGAGCTGTCCAGACCAAATTGATAAGTCTGCAGTCACTCTGTGGGACTGCAGACTCATGAATCCCCCCCAGTGCTCTGTGGGGATTCATCGGTTCCTGAGCAGGGACCGGGGGGTATATATGAGTTATGGATACTCGCAGTGGGTGGCATCGCTTCCATACACTTCTATGGCATCCTCTAGTCAGCCACGCCCACTCGAAGCCACATTACATTATAACAGTGCGCGGCCTCGCTCAGTATAAGTGTATGGAGCGAGGCCACGCCCACTAGATGGGCACTGGGAGTATGTATAATGCATATATACCCGTCAGTCCTGGGTCAGATACCAGCGAATCCCGGCAGCGCACAGTGCATGCACTTGGAGAAATCATAAGTCTGCAGTCACACTGAGTGACTGCACACTTATTGATATGGACCGGACAACCCCTTTAAGCTAAGAAAAAAACTAAATACTCATTGGGTGCTCTACTGGTTGCGGAATATAGGCATCACTTACAAAACCTATATTCTGCCTATGGAGAGAAGTGATGGCCTGCTTTGATTCTGTTGACAGTCCAAGAAAGAAAACATTGGAAATCAGCTTTTCCCTTTCTTGCTCTACCTAATCTCATTTAATTAAGGAATAAAGGGGTTATCAATAAACTAAAATGGTTTCCTAATGATATTAAAGAAAATATTATTCTGCCGCTCCTATGGTCCCTGACAGTCTTGCTTTACTTTGTCGCAGAAATCACGTGCTGAGCATAAAAGTGACCACTGCAGCCCATCACTGACTGCACTGGTATTCATAATAGGCATGCAGCGCCCCAGAGTCCTGGTCGTTGCAGTACTGATGCTCCGCCGCTAAGGGGAGTGATGGTACGTCTGATGGCACTGAAGGAGTTCACCTGACCAGGTATCACAGACAGCAATACACTTCATAGTCTGGCCTCCAGGGGGAGCTAAGGGTGCTATGTATTAGGCCACTCCTCACAATTTGGTAAAACTGGGGGTTAGATAGAAAGTTAGAACAGAAGCTGACTGGGTTGGAACCAGGCAACATCCTGTGGCAGAGGGTGTTGCAGGGGAAGATTCAGGGGGGTCCCTGTCAGGGGTGGGATCCTGACAGAGGCCTAGTGAAAAGGACAGAACGTTAAGGAACCGCACCTGCACTACATCGCGGCGGTATCTCAAGAAAGGACAAGAAGCAAGGTTTACTGTGGAGAGTGAGAAACGAGATCAAAGCAAAAAGGAGATAACACCAGTAGGAGTCGTGCTGTAAGACCGAGGCAACATCCTACTGAGGCGCGTAGCCGGTGGCCAGAACGCCGAGGAAGTATTGGGCTCCAAGCATTACTTCAAACCAATGGCAGGACAGTTAATTATAGGTTGGCTGTCTCACCTAAATCACCTAAGCAGACATAGGGGGCAACTGTGGGAGAGGGGCGTCACTAGGGTCCCGGAAGAACTCCAGGCCTACCCTTCATACGGGTGCGTCCTATCCATATCATCTGGGGGACGGAGAAGAACATCAGAACAGACATACAGTAAGTTGTGGGAAAGAACATCAGAAACAGACACAACAGTTGTGAGGACTATCCCGTGGTGCTCAGCAGGGAAGTACTACAACACACAGGCGCTAGAAGGTAGGCACAGATTTCCACCTGCAAAGGGAGCTCTAGAGGTGCCATCGGACCGGCCGGTCTCAGACAGCCCTGTTAACCGTACTCTGGATTGAGGATCTTGAAGCCTTCAGTAAAGAGGTAAAGAGACTGCAACCCTGTGTCCTTGTTATTCATTGCGACCTGCACCACCACTTACAAACTTTCATTGGACGCCCTTTAGCAGGGTCACGGACCGGGTCTAGCCACCGTGACAACCCCAGAACCGAGACAGAGAGGCCCGGTACCGAGTACCCCGCGGCCCTGCGTCTGGGGGGCGCTCCAGGCACACTAATGCATATGGATATACAGCATGGGATTACAGCACCAAAGTAAGCAGAGACCAGCACAGCACAATCAGAGCAGAGGTAACCTAAAGACTCCATCATACAGAATGCAGATCAAATCCTATACAGTCACTGAGTCAGCAGGTAAATGCTAGAGGATCTGAACTCAGCCTCCTACAAAATTGTACAAAGCAATCGGGAAGGAGATGTCACTCATGTGCTGCTGATGATGAATCCAATGATGAATCCGCACAGGACTTCTTCATCAGGACAGAAACCTGGTGCCAGGTGATGAAGAGGTCTTGCACGACCTCGAAATGCATTGACCCTGTAAACCTTTACAGTAATGGTATAATTTTGATCCCTTGGAATCCATTGTGGATTCATCAGCAGCAGCGCACAAGTGACATCTCCTTCCTGATTGTTTCGTACTGTTTGGTCCGTCCAGTGACCGATGTCCTTGCAGCAGCTCATATATATATATATATATATATATATATATATATATATATATATATATCATGCCAGTTACCTGTTTCTCTGTAGCAACCATACAAAGTGAGTGGATTCATTTCCTTACCTCCTCTCTTTTACTGGTTAAGACCCTATTTCCCTTTTTTCGTTCCCAGTTTCTTGTTTGCATCCTACAAAATTGTGACGTAACTCCAGTTGAGAATGGTTCTAATAATTAAGGAAAGAGCCAGGAAAAAAGCTACTCAAAATGTTACGTAGATTATCTCCATATAGAAGATAGCAGAAAATAACCTTTAACTATATAGAGCACTTCTATGGTTACAAACCTTGTCATGCCCCTTTTTATAATTAACAAGTGGGCGACATATATCCAGCATAAGACATTGATGGCGAGAACTCTCAGGCTTGAGAATACTGTTCACAAACATCATTGGGCACCCCAACGTGACTAGCCATAACGCAGGTTAGTGTCAGGATTGTTTTCCGTCATGTCTTTAATGAAACTTCTTTCTTTTCTTGACGATAATTTAACCTATCTTTAAAATTCACATATTTTTATCTTCTTTCATCTGTAAGGCTATGTGTAACAGTTTCACACCTCCAAGTTGTGATTGACTAACAAATTTGTTTCTTGGAGGAAAAATACAAAATGAGCACCTTATCTCATTTGGGAACTCAGCCATTTTATGACATGCTTAGTATGCCCAGTGAAGCATGAGAGTAAGAGCTCCTCTTACTGTTATTGTGCCATAAACATGGTAATCCAGATTCTGCAGGAATTAGGATGAATCATATTTTATTCTCACTCTGCCGCTATCACCCAATCAACAGATCATTCACTTGTTATTGCCAGCCACGCACAGACTGCACAAACTACGCTTTATTTTGCTGGGAAGGCTCAATTCCAATTTTAACTTCACAACCAAAAGATGAAAAAATCCACTTTAGGAGCCTTCACACAAAGCGGGTTTGTTTGTTTGCTTTTTTTACATGTTTTAGTTGTGTTCTTTACAGCAAGAATGCTGCAGATAGAGGTTTCCTAGATCTTAAAAACAATATTCACAGAGCGATTTATTTAGTGCCTATTTTTTGCTTTACTTACATTTTTTTTGCTTTGTGTGAGGTGTTTGTGATTTTTGTTTTGTTTCAATTTATTTTATTTATTTTTTTGCAATATCCTAGCATGCTCTAGGAATGGCATATATTGAGACAGTTTGTGGCATTGGCTCCCATAAACCTCCATTGTTTTTTTCTTTATCTCAGTTAAAAAATACCTGTATTATGTGCCTTGGATTTTTTTTTGTTTTGTTTTTTTTTATGTTACAAAATTGTGAGATTCTATGAGGGAATCCATGTTCTATAAACCCATAATTTGCAATGTTGAGCATTACGAAACACATAAGAACGCTATACACTGTTAGGGCTGGTGGAACGCACCGAGTAAATATTGAGGTAGAATAGGTGCACTCGCAGCCCGGGGTCCACCGTGCAGGAGTGGAACCTGCTGCTAGTAAATGGTGGCACTATATGGCGGCACTATGCCTGAATAGACACAGGTTCCGTCACCCGGCCTGCACAGGAGCGAAGTCTGTTCACAGAGTCGCCGGGATTAAAGAAGACGCTGTGCCCTGTTAACCTCACAGGGAATCAAAGCTCATATACGGAGCAGGTAGCGTACAGTGGTCGTACAGTCAGCAACAACACTCAAACAACTCCTCTCCAGAGGTGCCGGAATTCTAGCAGCTATACGCCAGCCCTGAATTCATACACACAAACTCCTCTCTGGAGGAGCCGGAATTCTAACAGCTTACAGCCGACCCTGAGCACATGCTGACAAAGACCACGAGGTAGCTAAGCTCATACACACATGAACATAGGTTGATACTAGTGCATGGCCATGCGGCCATGTGAACCTTTTATAGAGGAAGCTCTCCAGGACCTTCCTAGTGGTCCAATTGGAACTGCTTCAGGACCTGAGCATGTGACCCCCGACCCCAATGAGAGGACGTCCCTTGGGCATGCTCAGTAGCGGAAAAGCAGGACTTAGTTCCAGGAGCATCTACTCGCCGCTGAACAGGGCTGGTTACAATGGCTGAGCCTGGAAGATCAGGAGTAACCAAGCGCACAGTATCTGACTGAGCCAGACGCTGGGACCGATGTCTCCGCTGAGCAGGCTCCACTGCGGTTGAAGAAGAATGGGAGACCGCAGCGGAGGTGGCTCGAGATTCCCCCTGAGCAGCGGCGGGAACTCGACACCTAACATTACCTCCCCTCCTAGGGCCCCCCTACTTGGGCCTCGCTACGCTCGAAGGCAGCAATGAGTTGTGGAGCCCAAATGTGCTCAACAGGCTCCCAGGACCTGTTCTCTGGGCCATAATCCTTCCAATCCACCAAATAAAATTTCTTGCCACGTACCACCTTGCACCCCAAGATAGCGTTCACTTCAAAATCATCCATAGATGATGACGTAGTGGCATGAACTCGACACCTAACACATACCATGATAACACTTATTACTTATGTCTAGAGGAAAATGTAACCCAACAGTTGTATGGCCGTTACACTTCGTTGCTTTTAGCAGAATAGTATGGCACAACAAGCCACAATGTTCTAGCAACCATTCAAAGTACTAAGCTGATGGACACCAGTCAATGTTGGTAAAAATAAATCCAAATACTTCTATGATAGAATCACATCTGTTAGTGATCCTTAAAAATTGAAGTCATAACTAAAGATGAGCGATCATCATCGGCTCCCTCCTTATTCGGCAAGCTATAGCGCTTACCGAAGAATCTGCATCGGGAACCCGGATACCTGGATCGCTCCCGATATTCAGCTGTTCGGTCCTGCAGCTGCATGTGTCGTGGCTGTGTGACAGTCACAACACACAGACTCTCCATGCATGTGCCATGACTGTCACACAGCAGCGACACATGCAGCTGCGGAGCCGAACAGCCGATTATCAGGAGCGATCCAGGTATCCGGGATTCTAGGTTCCCAAAGCAGCTATTCAGTAAGCGCTATAGCTTGCCGAATAAGGAGGCAGCCGACAATGTTCGCTCATCTCTACTCATAACACCTAACATATGTATTACATAGCTAGGTAGTAAGAATACTGATGGGGAAATGATCAAACACCTACAACCATATGACAACCTTGATATTCTATGCTCCTAGTAACTATTATTATTATTATTATTGTACATTTTTATAGCGCCATTCATTCCATGGCACTTTACATGTGAAAAGGGGGCAAATATAGACAAATACAACTAAACATGAGCAAAAAACAAGGCACACAGGTATATAAGGAGGGAGGACCCTGCCCGCGAGGGCTTACAGTCTGCAGGGGATGGGTGAGGATACACTAGGAGAGGGTAGAGCTGGTTGTGCGGTGGTTCAGTAGGTTGAGGATCACTGCAGGCTGTAGGCTTGTCGGAAGAGGTGAGCCTTCAGGTTCTTTTTGAAGGTTTCTATGGTAGGCGAGAGTCTGATGTGTTGTGGTAGAGAGTTCCAGAGTATGGGGGAAGCACGGGAGAAGTAATCACTTCTAATTGGATCTTCCAGGCTTGAGCTAAATTTCCCCTCAATTGCAAGATCAAGTGATCGGTTATTGACCTTCAGTGTGTGATTTGTGTCACGTGCCAAGAAGATTCTCATCTTATTCTCAAAACAGAACATGATCAATAGAAAATTGAAAGAAACAGTTGACCAGTTTACACCAGAATGCAGATTGCATGTTGGAGGTCAAGTGACCCCCTCGCTTGATCTAGCAATTGTCAGAACATTAAAAGAAGTAAATGAAAATCAAGATGGCAAATGACTGCCAGTATGCAAACCACATACTGAACGTTGTGTGACTACCAGCTTGATCTTCCAATTGAGGGAAATCCTAAGGGTGCATGTCCACATTCAGAATGGCCGGCGCTTTGGACGGAGCAGAAAACTCGCTCCGCCCAAAGCCCCGCCCCCTTCTGTAGACGCGATGATGCCGGATGTGTTCATTGCACACATCTGGAATCATCGCACCCCACTCATAGGGCCGTGTGTTTTACCTTGCAGCGGCGCAGCATCGCTGCAAGGTAAACGGACATGCTGCGTTCTAAAAAGATGCGCCGCATGTCCGGAAACGCAGGGCTGCTGGATGCATGTTACCACGCATAGTGGAGACGGAATTTCATAAAATCCCCTCCACTATGCTGTAACATCTGGACGCTGCGGATTGAACGCTGCGGCTCCACGCAGCGTTCAATCCGCAGCTATTCCACATGTAATACAGCCCGTGGAAACATACCCTAACAGTGTGCATAATGCACACTGTCAGGATTCATCAGTCTGAAGTCACACTGAGTGACCGCACCAACTAAAATTTAGTCTGGAAAACTCAAAAGAAAACTAACAATTATTAGAGAAAATGACCGTTTCTGTAAGTAAAAAACAGTTCTAAAAGCTCTACTTTGTTTGCGATATTACAAGTTGTTGAAACTACAGGCCATTCGGCTGCCCCTCTTCAATATGATCCGGACATAATCGGTCTTGTAAACAGGTAATTTTGTGGATTCAAATCACACTTCATAGGTATTTGTCCTGAAATATTCATACATAACTATGCAAGTCAGTTAGGATATTGATCTGGATAGTAATGTAGATCCCAATGTCCCAATGACAAGGCTCGACATGTGAAGCACAGGCAAAAGAGCTGTTTTCATGTAATATATTAGATTGTAATGTGTTAGGATAATGAGGCAAATAGATAACAACTCTTCATAGAGTCCTTTATGATTCAATTAAGGTGTTTTTCATTTTCCTGGAAAAAATATAACTGCATGGATGCTATATTCCCTTCCTACTGTATATGACAGAATCTGCAACACAGTAAACATAATCAAATATGTTATCAAAAATGCATATCAAAAATATAGATGCATATCAAAATGAAATATTAGCAGTCTTCTCCAAAAGTCTAATATGCATGGTGGCTTCTCGACTCTTCTCCAACATCTGATGTTGGGGAAGAGAATGGATCTGGCATGTCTATTTTTGGACTCCCGATTCCTTGGTCCCTGATGTGATAAGCCACCTCCAGAGGAGTCTAGCAGGGGCTCTCTATTGTTCAGCCAACAGTTATCTATTGTTTATGGGGTGCTCAAGTCACTGCCATAAGCCACTGTCAGCAGCTTATCTCATGGGAAGACAAAAGGATCCGAAGATGTAAATCATCATGAACATCCTTCTCTCCACAGTGATGGTGGAAAGTCAGCAGGCCCCAGACAAACAGTGGATGGTTTGCTGATCTGGCCAAAATTAACAGTTTAATCCAATAATATTTTAATGTTGCATTTGGCCTTGACTAGTGATATTATATACCTAAAGATGATAGTTGTTATACTATTTTCTTCAAATATTGTTTTAGGCATCAGAACACAGTCTCTCTCCAAATGCGCACATTTCACTGAATTAATCCACTAAGAACTTCACTGCCCAAAGACGCATAAGAAAATAGTGCCCGGTCACTGCACAAGCTCGAAAACAGAAAAAAATCAGTCAGATGAAAAAATACTATGAAGGGACTGCAGTATTTCAAAGCACTTCACTCATTTGGCTCAAGTCAACTCTACTTGTGGCTTCCAATTTGGGTCAAAGCTCGATCTCACTAGAAATTTATCATGCTTATAGTCATCTGTAGTCCGTGAGGGTCAAGCTGGAGTGGACTGAAAATGATTTCTGTCCTCGGGCTTGAAGGTCATAGGTCCTACCCAAAGTTTATAGCCTATAGCATTTATGTTACTCAACTAGATTTGAGGAGCACTAATGACTTAGTTTTCTATATAAAGAAGTATTGTAACTATAGGGTCGTGAGTTCTTACTGACCAGGGACTCCGGTAAATCCCATGTGTTACGCTACATCAATGAACACTCTCCTTCTAAGAATATTTAATATGGCCGTATGCACCACTAAAAAGCAGTATGCAGATAAACATGGTTATGGTAAAGCTTGCCCCAAAAAGATAAATGCCGACTTTCTGCAATACATATCTTATTGTCCACAGAACCCTGGCCATGGGGCTGGATAGGGCTTGGGAGTCTTTCATTACTTTGTAAATTGTTTTTTTTTTTTTGTTTTTTGCTGGAGAGATCTGAATCACTTGGTGGATGCTCCACTAATTCCAAGATGCTTATCAAACAGATCAAATCGATCAAGATGAAAAATAACCAGACTTTTGCTGGGTGTCTGAAAGATACTTTAGGTAAAAAAAATCAAGAACCTGCATAGATCATCGGTCTAAAGTGGTGATTTGTGTTGTTTCTCAGGCTTAGCAAAAGAAAAAAAATAATCTTCTAATAAACAGCAAAACGGCAGCACATCAGCAGAATGCTGTCCATTTATACTCATGAGCCTCAGCAGTTTTTTATTGGGATATTAAAAAAGTCATTTTCCTAAAATCCTCAATGTATTATTGCTGAATATAGGGGTCCGGGCGTGCTATAAAAAGAACTTGTGTGTGCGTGTTGTCCCTCTGTAAAGGGTTTGCATGTTCTGATTTCCTAGAGGGATAAGCTTGTTTAATATCCATGTAAATGAGCAGCTAGACAGCAGTTTGAGATTAAACAATGCAGGTTATTATTCTGGGCCCCGGTATATGTGCACAGCCAATGTTGAAGGTTTAGGCATGGCTGTATACAATATGCATTAAGCAAATATACACAGAAGGTCAGCCTTCTTTATATACCTTAGAACAAAAGGCTTATTGGTAATTTCACAGACCAATACCGCTACAGCTGCACGCAAAATTAGGTGACCCAAAGACGACTGGAAGGGGTCATTTTAATCTAATGAAATGTATAGCTCCAGGAAGCTTAAAAAACAGAGACAGCCAATCACAGCACTAAAAGCAAGAGGACTAAAGGTCACAGCACTGAATATTAGTTGCTTAATGAAAATATTGTTAACTGACATTCAGGGATGAATGAATCCAAATACCAGGGCAAGCTGAAATCCTCCAGACCCGAATAACAATGTAAGGATCGCAGCCAGCCCTGAGCACATCTGAACCTGCGCCTGCTTTCTCACAGAGCTGTTTGCCATGCTCTTGTCATTCCTTATGTTACACAACATCAATCATAAATAAAGAGTCGCTGCCCCGAGAATGCCCAGGTCTGATTTACAAACATTAGCAGGGAATACTGTTACCATTTCCCATCCCAGTGTAGGAAGACAATTAAAACAATGCACTCCTCTGCAAAAGGAAACAATCTCTGTGTATAATATTATATGCTCAGCTTCAGGAGCATGTCCTGCATTCAGAGATCCTATTAACTGCCTGCAGCCCAGGGAGATGATCGAAATATAGAGAAGGAAATATTATCTATATATGTACAAATATAAACATTTACATATCGATAAATATTTACATATATTGTACCTATATAAACATGTCTATAATATAAATATATATATATATACAGTGGGGCAAAAAAGTATTTAGTCATTCAGCAATAGTGCAAATTCCACCACTTAAAAAGATGAGAGGCGTCTGTAATTTACATCATAGGTAGACCTCAACTATGGGAGACAAACTGAGAAAAAAAATCCAGAAAATCACATTGTCTGTTTTTTTATCATTTTATTTGCATATTATGGTGGAAAATAAGTATTTGGTCAGAAACAAACAATCAAGATTTCTGGCTCTCACAGACCTGTAACTTCTTCTTTAAGAGTCTCCTCTTTCCTCCACTCATTACCTGTAGTAATGGCGCCTGTTTAAACTTGTTATCAGTATAAAAAGACACCTGTGCACACCCTCAAACAGTCTGACTCCAAACTCCACTATGGTGAAGACCAAAGAGCTGTCAAAGGACACCAGAAACAAAATTGTAGCCCTGCACCAGGCTGGGAAGACAGAATCTGCAATAGCCAACCAGCTTGGAGTGAAGAAATCAACAGTGGGAGCAATAATTAGAAAATGGAAGACATTCAAGACCACTGATAATCTCCCTCGATCTGGGGCTCCACGCAAAATCCCACCCCGTGGGGTCAGAATGATCACAAGAACGGTGAGCAAAAATCCCAGAACCACGCGGGGGGACCTAGTGAATGAACTGCAGAGAGCTGGGACCAATGTAACAAGGCCTACCATAAGTAACACACTACGCCACCATGGACTCAGATCCTGCAGTGCCAGACGTGTCCCACTGCTTAAGCCAGTACATGTCCGGGCCCGTCTGAAGTTTGCTAGAGAGCATTTCGATGATCCAGAGGAGTTTTGGGAGAATGTCCTATGGTCTGATGAAACCAAACTGGAACTGTTTGGTAGAAACACAACTTGTCGTGTTTGGAGGAAAAAGAATACTGAGTTGCATCCATCAAACACCATACCTACTGTAAAGCATGGTGGTGGAAACATCATGCTTTGGGGCTGTTTCTCTGCAAAGGGGCCAGGACGACTGATCCGGGTACATGAAAGAATGAATGGGGCCATGTATCGTGAGATTTTGAGTGCAAACCTCCTTCCATCAGCAAGGGCATTGAAGATGAAACGTGGCTGGGTCTTTCAACATGACAATGATCCAAAGCACACCGCCAGGGCAACGAAGGAGTGGCTTCGTAAGAAGCATTTCAAGGTCCTGGAGTGGCCTAGCCAGTCTCCAGATCTCAACCCTATAGAAAACCTTTGGAGGGAGTTGAATGTCCGTGTTGCCAAGCGAAAAGCCAAAAACATCACTGCTCTAGAGGAGATCTGCATGGAGAAATGGGCCAACATACCAACTACAGTGTGTGGCAACCTTGTGAAGACTTACAGAAAACGTTTGACCTCTGTCATTGCCAACAAAGGATATATTACAAAGTATTGAGATGAAATTTTGTTTCTGACCAAATACTTATTTTCCACCATAATATGCAAATAAAATGATAAAAAAACAGAAAATGTGATTTTCTGGATTTTTTTTTCTCAGTTTGTCTCCCATAGTTGAGGTCTACCTATGATGTAAATTACAGACGCCTCTCATCTTTTTAAGTGGTGGAACTTGCACTATTGCTGACTGACTAAATACTTTTTTGCCCCACTGTATATATATATGTACAAATGCATGTAACTGTGTACAGATATAGATAGATACCGGTAATAGATAAATAGATAACATAAATAAGATAGAATAGAGATCATAGATAGATATAAATGGATAGATAGATAGATAGATAGATAGATAGATAGATAGATAGGTAGATATCGATAGATAGATAGATAATAGAGATAGATAATAGATTAGATAGATAGATGATAGATTGATAGATGATAGACAATATAGATAGATAATAGATAGATGATATAGATAGATAGATAGATAGATATGAAATAGACAGAGATGGATAGATATGAGATAGATAGAGATAGATAGATATGAGATAGATCAATGATAGATAGATAGATAGATAGATAGATAGATAGATAGATAGATAGATAGATAGATATGAAATAGACAGAGATGGATAGATATGAGATAGATAGAGATAGATAGATATGAGATAGATCAATGATAGATAGATAGATAGATAGATAGATAGATAGATAAATAGATAATAGATAGATGATATAGATAGATATAGATTATAGATACATATACATGGATAGATAGATATAGATGATAGACAGATTGATATAGATGGATAGATATGGGTTAGCTAGATAAATAGATAGATAGATATAGATGACTATAGATGGATATAGACATAAAAAGAGCAAGAGACAATAAATTTGCTGTACCATATTGAAAGAAAAGGACTTAATTTATGATATGTATAGAAGTAGAAGAATACAGTGTGGCAGTACAGTTTGAGTCAATATGAGCAGCAACAGAGTGATTCAACTACGATATGTGACGTTAAAGCACATTTTATAAAGTGGGGTGCACTTCTGTTTTGAGCATTATTGCCATTCTACATGTATTGGCTCATCACTGCACTAGCTGCCCGATGCAATAGCGAAGTCATATACTCTTGAGTGAGAACACTTTCAGCACCTTAAATGAAAACAGCAGGCGTAAAAGGATTCAGTGGTGAGAGTAGGTGCACAGGTCCATGCCCTAATCTCAGGATCTGGCCACACAAAGTTGAAAGAAGTAAGAAGATCTGAGCTCTGCGCGTTGCATACATACACAATACGGGCTGTGTGTCTGCGCTGGTAAAAGTCCTGATAATACCATTCAGCAGTATGTCACTTTGATCAAAACCTGCTCTATGCAGCAAGACAGCAGCAGATACTCAAAGAAAAGACTCAAGTTCAAATCTGCCAGGTAGAATAACATGTTGTGGGAGACGTGATCCACCAGTGTACACCGGCCAGAGATGTCATGATACTCAATATATGTCTTGTTGGGACATGACTCACCTGTCGCGATTCCCAAATACATATTAGGATTACACAGTAAAAATCAAAGATTTCAATACATATTCTAACAAGTTTTAGGATGTTAAGAAGGCATTTCTAATGCCAGACACAATGATTACCACTATTGGATTAAGGTTATGGGCAGCTCTGGGTCACTCACAGGTGGTCTTTACACAGCTGACCCCATATGACACCCTCTTTTGACAGGATCACCCATGGTTAATAAGTCATTCAACAGAGCATCCTTCATTGACCTCTATAAAGAACTTATAAAATACAATAGTAAGTTACATCAAGGGTCCTGAGGACCCCACTACTGGTGCTGGATACGTAATAAAGGCATGCTCGGCTATGTAATACTGATGCCTTGTCACTAGTTCCTCTGTCAAGGACACACACTGTGTGTATGTATGTAAGTGCCCCCGGACAGGACATCAGGGGTGCAAGAGACTCGTGTCTATCCCAGCAGCCCCCCTCTGCCCTGGCAGCTCAGCCAGACACACGGCTCCATGGCTGCACACTGCTGATCAATGACTGAACTGAACAAAGGCAGAGAGAGGATCAATTCCTAATACACTATCAATCCAACACTTCCCTCCCTTCCTCTCAGTGCTGCTCCTTCATCCAGGGCCCTTTTTTTGGGCACCCTGTCACCCCACCCACCCAACACCAGCACCTTATTCACCTACCTGCAGCCGCCGCAGATCAAACCTCTTCCAATATTGAAACATTGATCCCACGTTGGTGGCCATCTTGAGGGATATTGAAGCAATATTGTCTGTGTGGGGATTCTTTTCTCAGCCACGTCGCTCAGGCTGCACTCCGTCTTCGGGCTGGACCAGTGTCTCCTCTCTCCCTCTTCACTTAATCCCAGTGAGCAGAAGACATGCTGTGTAATCCCCAAAGTGCTGCTGCAGCCTCCTGCAAAGTCTCCGGGTCACCCCGGGACTGAGACGCTTGAACTTGATTTTTTTTCCGCAAAACTTATCGATAGTGACGTCACAAGAGGATCGATAAACCCAGAGAGGGAGGGAGGGGTGGCGTGCAATTCAATTATCATGTGTGGGTTCTGTGATGCTGTGTGATAATAAATGGTCCCCTCCCTCCTGAGCTGTCTGCTGGTATACACCGTATACACAGATCTAGTGAGCAGGGTACTCACACTGTGAGGGGGGGTGTATACACGGCTGTCATGTGTGATGCCTGAAGTTCAGCCTATAGATCACAAGTTTTGTTTGCCCTCAGGAGATGATCCACTGGGCCGCTGACTGCAGAAAATGGTTTTAATGAGAGGTAGAAGGGGTTAACGTGCTTTAGCAGCAGGCTTCGGGGTATTTTTAGGGTTATCAGGACCCCTAAGCATCTCCACCCATCCCCTTCACCCAGGCAGTGACTCCTCTGGCCCCCCAGCACCTTGATCCACGTGACCAGAGCCTCCTCCTCCTGCTCAGCATCCCTTGTAACTGTGCTCATTGACAGCGCCGGTCCTCAATTCATCCCCCCTATTCTCTTATGTCGGCCACATCTGCAGGAGTGGTGAGAAACTGGCACTCAGTCTGCTCATATCAGGCAGCCTACTGAAGAGATTAGCACTGCTATTGGTATGGCTGCAGCCTGGAGTGTGCCTGCCCCCTCCCCCGCCTCTGTTCACACAGGCTCCTTTACTGTTCTGAGGTCTGCCTCCCTCAATACAGACCTGGACTTTGCTGCAGCTCTTCAAGTGAGCCAGTTAACCTCTTATTGTCCACTGCCAGTTTCTACAAATTGACCTAGAGGCTCCGTCACAAGTCTCTGTGGTGCTACCAGCTTGTTTAGTTGCCCCTATGTTAGCTGGTGACCTTGAATATGAATATGTGCTGCCAGAAAGAGCCACCTGTTCCCTGTGTATTCAATTTTCATCATAGCTCCACCAGTCGACATTCCTGTTCTTCTCTTCAGCAGTATTCTTCCCATCATTTTACCGGTCGCAGAAAAAGGCAAAAAGTCAATGACAACCAAGACTCTTCGTCAACGGAGTCATCCAATTTCCAAGTTCCAGACATTCTTTCCAACAATCTTTGCACCTATACCTCTCTAGCTCCCCATCCAGTAGCAGCGCCTGTGAAGATCCTGCATCCGGCAGCGCCCCGATGTGGTTTCATCTGGGGGTACCTGAGCACTTTTGGCTTGGGGTAAATCTGAAGAGGGTAGTGATAGTGCTTTATACTGTCAGTTTGTCAGTGCTGTAACTGGGATTGGTAGCAAATTAATCATGTATAGAGGCCTCTATGTTGACCCCTTCAGATACACATACATTTGTAGTGCCTCAGCTTTCATTTATCTGAGGGATTAGACCTAAAAACTTGAATATATCAATATCTGGTGTCTGTGGATTCAGTAACTGCAAAAAGGGGACAGTTTTGAAAAGGGAATGAAAAAACTCAGGAATTAGATGTGTGCGGAGTCACTATTAACATGTCTACGGAGTCAGAAATCTCATGAACTCTTAGCCTTTTCTTTTTATGGATACTATCTTTGGCGCCTTTAGGGTGCACAGTTGTTCCATTTGGTGGAGATACAATAAAAAGTTTCAGAGTCAGAGGGCTCAATGTCCTGATATCAGGTGGGATACAAGAGCAACGGATGCAGGACTATGACTTATGATGTCCCAGAGGTCGGTTCCATTTGCCATATCCTCTTCATTTGCATCACACAGGAGTATGCTCGCTGTTTAATTAGGACCATTGAAAATGTTGTGGAACCTGCAAATTTAGGCACAAATGCTTTGTGCTGTGATGCTCCCATCAACCTTACACCTCACCTCGCCCTCAGAATAGTAGTTGGTCAGTGGTCAGTACACATCCTCGATATGTGGTATCATGTGCTTTCTGTAACCCAAGACAGTGGAAGCTACCCTTTCTTAGCACATGTTTTTCATTTGGCTTTTTTATTCCTTTTGCCCCTTTTCCAGCTTTTCTTAGATTTGAAAATCCGAATACAGCCCATAAGACAGTTAGAAAAGAGATAAGGTTAAGTCGCACAGCTAGTCCAAACAGGAGCCAGGAAAATTCCGACTCACTAAGGCTACGTTCACATTTGCGGTCAGCGCCGCAGCGTCGGGCGCCGCAGCGGCGCCGCATGCGTCATGCGCCCCTATACTTAACATGGGGGCGCATGGACATGCGTTGTGCTGCGTTTTGCGCCGCATGGCCGCAAGCGTTGGACGCAAGAAACGCTTCAAGTTGCATTTTTTTTGCGTCCAACTTGCGGGCAAAAACGACGCATGCGGCGCAAAACGCAGCGTTTTAGCGTGCGTTTTGCCGCGTTTTTGTTTGCGTTGTGCGCTGCGGCGCCGACGCTGCGGCGCACAACGCAAATGTGAACGTTACCTAACTGCTTGTCGCATGAATCCATAAACAACTGGGGTGTCGGGCCCACCAGGGGAATAGACTCTAGGGGCCCACCCTACAGCTATATGCAAATATCTGTCATTATAGCGGAGCATCAGCTGTAAAACACAGGTGGCTGTTCCACGTCTACTGTGCGCCCCAATAACTGGGATGTATAATTACAGTAGTTTACATTAATGGGTTCTTTGGGTAAAACTAATTATCACTGATCCATGGGCTCCACAGGACAGGTGCTCGCTTAGGTCTGACCATTAGAAACTGCACCGATCGGAAGAATGGGGAAGAGATCTAGATTGTGAGCCCCATCGGGGACAGTGGCAATAATGTCTGTAAAGCACTGTGAAATTAATAGCACTTTATAAATGAGTAAAAAAAATAAAAATAAATATTACCAGCATATAGGGACTAAATGATACCACATACAAGGAGAAATACTGCCACGCCGTGACCAGAACACAAATCACCAATACGTAGTGCCCGAATACTACAATATTGATTATGAATACAAACCACAATACTAACAACACTGTTATTACCACCAGTGACAATGTACACAGTACCTCTGTATATAGTGTCAGTGTACAGGTAATACAGTGATCACAGGTGACAATATACACAGGAGATCTGTATATAGTGTCAGTGTACAGGTATTACAGTGACCACCAGTGACATTATACACAGGAGCTCTGTGTATAGTGTACATGTAATACAGTGATCACCAGTAACATTATACATAGGAGCTCTGTATATAGTGTCAGTGTACAGGTAATACAGTGACCACCAATGACATTATACACAGGAGCTCTGTATATAGTGTCAGTGTACAGGTAATACAGTGATCACTGGTGACATTATACACAGGCGTTCTGTATATAGTGTTAGTGTACATGTAATACAGTGATCACCAATGACATTATACACAGGAGCTCTGTATATAGTGTACCGTGTACAGGTAATACAGTGATCACCAGTGACATACACAGGAGCTCTGTATATAGTGTTAGTGTACAGGTAATACAGGGATCACCAGTGACATTATTCACAAAAGCTATGTATATAGTGTCAGTGTACACATAATACAGTGATCATCAGTGACATTATACAAAAGAGCTCTGCACACAGTATATAGTGTAAGTGTACAAGCAACACACTGACTCACCGGTGACATCGGTAGTTGAAGTCTTTTTTCTTCATCCAGTGCAGACCGCCATTACTTCTTCCAGCAAAGACTTGTCTCTGCAGAAAATAACACAGTTACCTATAGCTGATTGCTTCCAGAGCACATTCCCCACTATTTTCCTCAACTTCTATACTATGTCAGATGAAGAAAAAAAGACATAGTGCCACCCTGCACAGTAGCAGGACCCCCTTTTGTTCTCCCCATGGAAGACAGTATGCTCAAAAGTTAGTTACAGCAGTAATAATATGTCCCCTGATTGGCCCCTATAGTAATTATGTCCCCACTTGCCACCATAAACCAATAATGTATGTTCCTCATCCTGACCTCAATACAGTAATTATGTCACCCCTTTATTTAATAGGGTGCCAGATCCTTGGTCCCTTTATTTAATGTCTCCATCTTAGACCTGAATGTCCACCTTAATAAGGTCCCTATCCTAGGCCCCTTCCAGTAATATGTCCTTATCCTGGGCCCCTTTATTTAATGTACCCTCCCTGGGCCCCCATGTCCGTCCCAATGGTCACTACCTTGCCCAGCTACAGAGGGGGGATTCTTCTCACCTTCTTGCGCTCCCCAGCATCCTCTTGTGGCTTCATATTCTGCGTAGTCGTTACAATGGCTGCCGACTGCAGCTGTGACAGGGCGCTCTGCTCTGTGACAGGCCGCGCGCTGACGTCACATAGCAGTAATATTGAAAGGCTGCCTGCTTATCAAAGGCTGCAGGAGTCATTTAACAAAACTGCTATGTGACCTCAACACATGGCCTGTCACAGAGCAGAGCGCCCTGTCACAGCTGCAGCCGGCATTCATCTTGATGAGCGTTGTCGCCATGGTCGGCTCCAGGTTTTCATGGGCTTCGGGCGAAAGAGTATCAGTGGGCCCCTTAAACACATACCACGATTCCTGATGCACAGATAAAAAAACAGATATAGTACAATATATAGGCACCACATAGTGCGCCATACAGTATTATGGTCAACACATAGTGCTCCATACAGTATTACGGGCACCTTATAGTCCTCCGTACAGTATTATGGGCACCACACAGTGCGCCGTACAGTATTATGGTCAACACATAGTCCGTCATACAGTATTACGGGCACCTCATAGTGCGCCATACAGTATTATGGTGAACACATAGTGCTCCATACAGTATTACGGGCACCTCATAGTCCTTCATACAGTATTATGGGCATCACACAGCGCGCCATACAGTATTATGGTCAACACATAGTCCTCCATACAGTATTATGGCAACCACATAGTGCTCCATACTGTATTACAGGCACCTCATAGTCCTCCATACAGTATTATGGGCACCTCATAGTCCTCCATACAGTATTATTGGCCCCATCTAATGCTCCTCCATACAGTACAGCAACCACATAGTCCACAATACAGTATTATAAGCAACCACAGAGTCCACCATACAGTATTATTGGCAACCACATAGTCCTCCATACAGTATTATGGGCAACCACATAGTGCTCCATACAGTATTATGGGCACCACATAGTCGACCATACAGTATTATGGGCAACCACATAGTCCGCCATACAGTATTATGGGCAACCACAAAGTCCGCCATACAGTATTATTTTCCCCCTTATAATGCTCCTCCATACACCATTATTGGCCCCATATAATGCTCCTCCATACAGTATTATTGGCCCATATCATGCTCCTCCATACAGTATTATGGGCACCTCATAGTCCTCCATACAGTATTATAGCCAACCACATAGTCCTCCATAAAGTATTATGGGCCCCATATAATGCTCCTCCATACAGCACATCATTGGCCCCCTGCTCCTACATACAGTATTGTGGGCCCTGTGCTCCTCCACACAGTATTATGCCCCCCAGCTCCTCCACACAGTATTATGGGACCCCGCTCCTCCATACAGTATTATGCATCCCCGCTTCTCCATACAGTATTATGGAACCCCGTTCATCCACACAGTATTATGCCCCCCCGCCTGCTCCTCCATACAGTATTATAGGACCCCGCACTCCTCCATACAGTATTATGCATCCCAGCTCCTCCATACAGTATTATGCCCCCCGCTCCTCCATACAGTATTATGCCACCCCGCTCCTCCATACAGTATTATGCCCCCCGCTCCTCCTCATAGTATTATGCCACCCCGCTCCTCCACATAGTATTATGCCTCCTCCATACAGTATTATAGGGCCCCCCGACTCCTTCACACAGTATTATGCCCCTCACTCCTCCATACAGTATCATGGGAGCCCACTCCTCCACACAGTATCCTGGGACCCCGCTCCCCCATACAGTATTATGCCCCCCCCGCTCTTCCACACAGAATCATGGGCCCCCCGCTCCTCCACACAGTATTATGGGACCCCCCGATCCTCCACACAGTATTATGGGACCCCGCTCCTCCATATAGTATTATGCATCCCCGCTTCTCCATACAGTATTATGGAACCCCGTTCATCCACACAGTATTATGCCCCCCCCCCCGCCTGCTCCTCCATACAGTATTATAGGACCCCACACTCCTCCATACAGTATTATGCATCCCAGCTCCTCCACACAGTATTATGGGACCCCGCTCCTCCATACAGTATTATGCATCCCAGCTCCTCCATACAGTATTATGCCCCCAGCTCCTCCACATAGTATTATGCCACCCCGCTCCTCCACATAGTATTATGCCACCCCGCTCCTCCATACAGTATTATGCCCCCCGCTCCTCCTCATAGTATTATGCCACCCCGCTCCTCCACATAGTATTATGCCTCCTCCATACAGTATTATAGGGCCCCCCGGCTCCTTCACACAGTATTATGCCCCTCGCTCCTCCATACAGTATCATGGGAGCCCACTCCTCCACACAGTATCCTGGGACCCCGCTCCCCCATACAGTATTATGCCCCCCCGCTCTTCCACACAGAATCATGGGCCCCCCGCTCCTCCACACAGTATTATGGGACCCCCCGATCCTCCACACAGTATTATGGGACCCCGCTCCTCCATATAGTATTATGCATCCCCGCTTCTCCATACAGTATTATGGAACCCCGTTCATCCACACAGTATTATGCCCCCCCCCCCGCCTGCTCCTCCATACAGTATTATAGGACCCCGCACTCCTCCATACAGTATTATGCATCCCAGCTCCTCCATACAGTATTATGCCCCCAGCTCCTCCACATAGTATTATGCCACCCTGCTCCTCCACATAGTATTATGCCACCCCACTCCTCCATACAGTATTATGCCCCCCGCTCCTCCTCATAGTATTATGCCACCCCGCTCCTCCACATAGTATTATGCCTCCTCCATACAGTATTATAGGGCCCCCCGGCTCCTTCACACAGTATTATGCCCCTCGCTCCTCCATACAGTATCATGGGAGCCCACTCCTCCACACAGTATCCTGGGACCCCGCTCCCCCATACAGTATTATGCCCCCCCGCTCTTCCACACAGAATCATGGGCCCCCCGCTCCTCCACACAGTATTATGGGACCCCCCGATCCTCCACACAGTATTATGGGACCCCGCTCCTCCATATAGTATTATGCATACCTGCTCCTCCATACAGTATTATGGGACCCCGTTCCTCCACACAGTATTATGGGATTCCGCTCTCCTCCATACAGTATTATGGGACCCCACTCCTCCATACAGTATTATGCCCCTCGGCTCCTCCACACAGTATTATGCCCCCCCGCTCCTAAACATAGTATTATGCCCCCCGCCCCTCCACATAGTATTATGCCCCCGCTCCTCGACACAGTGTTATGCCCCCCGCTCCGCCACACAGTATTATGCCCCCGACCTCCTTCACATAGTATTATGCCACCCCGCTCCTCCACATAGTATTATGCCACCCCGCTCCATCATACAGTATTATGCCCCCCCCCGCTCCTCCATACAGTATTATGCCCTCCCGCTCCTCCACACAGTATCATGGGCCCCCCGCTCCTCCACACAGTATTATGGGACACCGCTCCTCCACACAGTATTATGCCCCCCGCTCCTCCACACAATATTATGCCTCCCGCTCCTCCACACAGTATTATGCCCCCCGCACAGTATTATGCCCCCCCAGCTGCTCCATACAGTATTATGCCCCCCGCACAGTATTAAGCTCCCCCAGCTCCTCCATACTGTATTATGCACCCCTCGCACAGTATTATGCCCCCCCAGCTCCTCCATACAGTATTATGGGACCCCCCCAGCTCCTCCATACATTACTACGGGCCCCATACATTAAAAAAAAAGTAAAATCCTCACCTCTCCCGTTCCCACCGCAGGTCCGGTGCACTCAGCGTCTCTCCGGCTCTGCAATGCTCAGCACAGAGAGGCTGAGTGCGCAGTGATGACGTTATCGCACCATCTGCCCTGATACGTCGCTGAGTCAGAGGGCGCTAAAGACACTGCAGCTGCTGCCAGAATGAGGAGAGGTGAGTATTAGAAGGGGGGCCCGATGCCAGCGCTGGGGGGCCCCTGGTCGTGACGGCGGTTGGCGCCGCCTGAAGATTTAAAGGGCCCACGTCCTTTTTTTTTTTTTTTTTCTTCCTCCTCCTTTCTGGGGCAAGGCCCACCAGGCATTTCACCGGTGTCCCGGTGGGCCAGTCCGACCATGCATGTCTACGAATGGGTTGCCCTATCTTCAGATTATATCTTGAAGTGTTTAGCACCATCCTGGGATGGGCTTTGCATTATGAGACAGTAAGTCCATTTATAACACAGGGTGACAGACAGCGTGGAGACTAGCTGCGGCAGAGATTAAGCGTGGGCTCCAGTCGGACAGTGAGTGTGCAGAGCACTAGGCGCCCGGCTAAGCAGAGGGCTGTGCCCATGCGGAGGAGTGTGTGCCAGGTGCAGGGTCCCAAAGTGCGTCCCCCTTTATCGATAGACGATCAGCAGCACACGCGTTGGACAGAGACTCCCGCAGCACTCCCTACTTTGGCTGCACATATTTATGGACTAGGGGCTCAACAGGTAAAACTGGTGACAACCCGTTGCCGCCAGAAGCTGAACCGTGATTCGCTGGATCCACCTAAGGATGTCACGCCGGCCGTTGCCGGTACTACAACCCCATCAGACTGTATTTGTATGAGGACCAGAGAAGACCAGGATAAGTGCCATTTACATATCAGACTTTGTTTACTTCCCTCGTTACTATCCATTGGTTAGGCTACTTTCACACTAGCGTCGTGCACTGCACGTCGCTATGCGTCGTTTTGTAGAAAAAACGCATCCTGCAAAAGTGCTTGCAGGATGCGTTTTTTCTCCATAGACTTGCATTAGCGACGCAGTTCAACGCATTGCCACACGTCGC